>NC_083414.1:900230-1200230 GCF_020745735.1 Hemiscyllium ocellatum | reverse complement strand
CTGAGGCGGGAATTGAACCCGGGTGTCTGGTGCTGTGAGGCAGCAGTGCTAACCACTGTGCCACCATGATGCGTACTAGTGTTTCCTCTGCTCGCAGTCCTCCTTTCTCTCTCATGTTTATCTAGCCTTCCTTCTAATTTTTAGCCGCTCTCTCGCTCTCTCGCTCTCTCTCCTCTTCACCACTAAAGAAGTGATTTCCACTCTCTCCATGCACCAGGGGTGTACTTGGATTCCTGGATTGGATTTATTAGTGACTGTCTGTTTTGTCAGCTACATTGCTGCCACACTCAGTCAGCAGCACATTCACATCCCACAACATCTCAATGTAATGAGCTTCCCACTCTGTCTCATACATTGTCCAGTAGTAGCAAAGGTGCTCACACTAGCTGTTTACAATGGGTCAACTCCTCACATTGTGTTCGCATCTCTGTCACACACCTTTTCTCGATGTTTAAGGTAGAGATTGATAGATTTCTGATTGTCAGTGGGGTGAGTAAATGTTAACCAGTCATGATTGTATTAATAACAGCAAGCTGGATGGGCTGAATGGCCTGTTCCTGTTTGTGTAATCTGACAGTTCTTTTCTCTTGGTTTTGTTAGAGTGTCAAGATCTCATCCAGTGGTGTCTGTCTCTCCGGCCATCTGACCGCCCGACGCTGGACCAGATCCTGTCTCACCCATGGATGAAGCAGGGCACGGAGGAACTGAGTATGAAGGGCCTCGAACTATCAGACAGCTCCAGCCACGAGAGTTTGTGATCTGCTGGAGCCTGAAAGCTGAGTCTAGGCAGCAGACTATGTATGTTGCCTATCGAGGTAGCCCCAGCAGAGAGTGAGGGCCACCAACCCTCAGGGTGAACACCAGGGCACAGAATGATGCCACAGCAGAGCGCAGCAGAAGACTTACTGGCATGGGGACTGAAGTTACCGTTGGCATTATATAGCCAGAGAGCTACTTGGAACACTTGACTTTTACCAAGGACTCCTGTTGAAGAGGACAGTGACTAGTGGGTACAGGCTCATCACCAAGGAGTGCAGGTCTGTCACTGTATGACACTGGGGTACAGTACTGATGGCGACAGGTCTGTCACTGTATTACATGGGTACAGTACTGGTGGGAACAGGCCTGTCACTGTATAACACTGCGGTACAGTACTGGTGGGGACTGGTCTGTCACTATAACACTGGGGTACAGTACTGGTGGGGACAGGTCTGTCCCTGTATAACACTGGGGTACAGTACTGGTGGGGACAGGCCTGTCACTGTATAACACTGGGGTACAGTACTGGTGGGGACTGGTCTGACACTGTATAACACTAGGGTACTGTACTGGTGGGGACAGGTCTGTCCCTGTATAACACTGGGGTACAGTACTGGTGGGGACAGGCCTGTCACTGTATAACACTGGGGTACAGTACTGGTGGGGACTGGTCTGTCTCTGGTAAGACTGATCAAGAAAAATCTATGTATCATTTTAACAAATGTAATGGTTTATCATGTAATGGGTGTTGATGGGATGATAACCTGTGTCCCTAGCAACAGTTGCTATGGAAGAAGCTGAACTCTGGTCATTACAATGAAGCCAGTGTGTTTGTATAAAATTGGAAATGCTCAGAGTTTTCAGGCCTTTATTTCTCCAATTATTTATTTATTTATTTATTTATTTTATTGGTAAATGTTTGTTTACAGTGCTTTGGCAGCTGTAGGGAGCTCAGATGGTGACTAAATGAAAGCCATAATCTGGAAGATTCCTTCTTTTTGGGATTCTGATTGGCTCAGGGAACATTATTCCTTCTGGAGCTCCTGCCTTCAGCACCATCCAATCATCCTTGGGTGTTTGGCTGGGATCTTGCTTTGCCTCAGTCATAATAGTGAGGTAGAGAATGGTGACATTATACAGACCGTCTGGAAAGGGTATGGCCTTGCATTTGCTGGGTGCAGACGGTAAAGTGTTGCATTGAGGGTAATTTCCTGATTCACATTATGGTGATGGTACATTTCAGGGGATCAGTGTGGTGTTCTGCAGAGATTAGCTACACTAAAATCACACACATTATCTTGTGTTCAGGATCTGCCAGATTGAAATTAATATTTTTTTACTTTAGAATGATTAGCCTATTTATTTAATATTTAAAATTGAATTTCCTTTGTGTATGGTGTTCTGCTCTGATGTTTCAGCAGAATAAATTTTCTATCTTAAAAATTTAATTGTTTCGACATTTGCATTTTGTGTGTAAATTGTCTCCAGTGATGGGGTACAGAGCTGTTCCCCAACTGCCTGTTGCCTCCATAAAGCCAAAAATTGTGAAATTATGGCAATTGTTCCAGCTCACTCAGCATTTTGTCTGTCTGTCTCTCTATTCCTGCCTGTGTTGACTTTGAAAGAGCTACTCCATTAGTCTTTAAATTCCCTTCCTGCAACTCTGTTCCATAGTCCTGTAAATGCTTGCTCTTTTATTATTCCTTCGAGTCCCTGCTGTAAGTTATCAGTGAAACCTTTCAGGCAGCACAACTCACTCCATCAAAAAGCTCTTTCTGACTCCGTTAAATCTGTGTCCTCTGGTTACTGACACTGCACCACGGGACTGGAAACCGATTTTGAAGAATTATACTTCTGGAGTACATTCTCAATCTTGGGACACCAAACTTTCAGTGCACATTCTTAACCACCCAATAATGCATCTGTAATGCACTCCACCCCCTTATTACAGTGCTGTTTGTAAGCAGTAGGTATGAGTATCAGCAGATTTGTGCTACACTCTCCCACCACCAAGCCTGATTCAGAAGATGGTTGGACTGTAGAAGACTGATACCCACACCAGCATGAGCAGCTGATTATTCTTAGGATTTTCTGAGGTTGGAGGTTACCGTATGACAAATTAGAATGTTTATGTTCCAGATTCCTCCCTTCATTTTTTTTGGAAAAAACACTAAACATGTTGCAAAGGGCTTTAAATAAAGTTCTGAATGGTGCTACATAAATGCAACACTCAGGGCAGGTACAGCAATGGCACTTTCAGCTTTAGCATGAGTTAAACCAGATTCACTGAAGGGCATTTAAAAGTTACAGATGACATCTCATCTGTTTGTGGTAAATCAATGCCAGGTTTTTAATTCTTCAGCTAATATATTTACAGGAAAGGTTTAAGTTACCAGCCAGAGGCAGTCATTGGTGGAAAAGTATGGGAGGGTGGCAGGACCGAGAGGGGGAGTGAGAGAGAATCAAAAAGGCAGATGGGTGGGTGGGGGAGGAGAGGGAGGGAGAGAGAAACTCAGCAGATTTGGCTACAACTGTGGACAGAAAATTGGAATTAACATTTTGAGTCCTGTGACCCTTCTTCAGAACTTGGAGAAAAATGGTCACAGTGGTTTGGGTGCAGTCTGTCTGCTGCATTTGGCTCTGAATGTATTTGGAGTTTTGTCTTTATCCCAATCCTGAGCTCCTTTGAAAAAGATTTATGAACATAGAACATAGAACATAGAAGGATACAGCGCAGTACAGGCCCTTCGGCCCTCGATGTTGCGCCGACCGAATCCTACCTAACCTATACTAGCCCAATAACTTCCAAATGCCTATCCAATGCCCGCTTAAATGACCAAGAAGGAGAGTTCACCACTGATACGGGCAGGGCATTCCATGAACTCACAACCCGCTGTGTGAAGAATCTACCCCTAACATCTGTCCTATACCTACCACCCCTTAATTTAAAGCTATGTCCCCTAGTAACACCTGACTCCATTAGCGGTAAAAGGTTCTTAGTATCTACCCTATCTAAACCCCTAATCATCTTATACACTTCTATCAGATCTCCCCTAAACCTTCTCTTCTCCAATGAGAACAGCCCCAAGTGCCTCAGCCTTTCCTCATAAGATTTTCCTACCATTCCAGGCAACATCCTGGTAAACCTCCTCTGCACTCGTTCTAAAGCTTCCACATCCTTCCTATAGTATGGCGACCAAAACTGCACACAATACTCCAGATGAGGCCGCACCAGAGTCTTATACAACTGCAACATGACCTCAGGACTCCGGAACTCAATTCCTCTGCCAATAAAGCCCAGTACACCATATGCCTTCCTCACAGCACTATTTACCTGGGTGGCAACTTTCAGAGATCTGTGTACATGGACACCAAGATCCCTCTGCTCATCCACACTACCAAGTAGCCTACCATTAGCCAAGTAATCCATCATCTTGTTATTCCTACCAAAGTGAACGACTTCGCACTTAGCTACATTGAATTCCATTTGCCACATTTCTGCCCAGCTCTGCAACTTATCTATATCCCGCTGTAACCTACCACTTCCTTCCTCACTATCCACAACTCCACCGACTTTTGTGTCATCCGCAAACTTGCTTACCCAGCTTTCAAGTCCTTCCTCTAGATCATTTATAAAATTTGAATTTGGTATGTGAAAAGCTAATTGTTTTAGTCAGGGTTTAAGCATATCTCTAAAACACACCTGAAATCAAAATAAAAAGTTTACATTAAATAAAAGTCAATATAACTTCCAAACTAAAGACCACTGGTTAACTAGGAGTAAATCACCGCAGATGCTGGAATCTGTCCGGAAAACAACAAATGCTGGAGATCACAGCGGGTCAGGCAGCATCCGTGGAGAGACAGCAAGCTCACATATTGAGTCGAGATGACTCTTCTTTAGAGCTGAGGTCAACTCCTGCATCGGAGCTCTGATGAAGCCATCCAGACTTGAGACATTAACTTGCTTTTTCTCCACTGCTGCTGCCTGACTCGCTGTGATCATTCATTGACTAAAAGATTGCAAATATACAGTTACTGCATCCCTGAGAAACAGTCACTACAGTCCCATTCAAGGAAATCAGCCTGATTTAAATTATTGATGCTGTGACAGCCTCTGTCTCACTTCTCCATCCTGCAACAAGACAATTTAAATTAAGATAGTTCAGCAATGAATGTAAATGTCAGAATTGGAAGGCAGTTTTGTGTTACTGGGTTGGAATTTAGGTTCAAATGCCTTCAAGGCAGGTGAAAATTTCAATTCTATTTAAAAGTCAAGAAATAAAATCTTTGTTCAGAAAAGTTCCCATGAAGACCATAAGGTATTGGAGCAGAGTTGGGTTATTCAGCTTATAGAGTCTCTGTACAATCATGGCTGGTGTATTTCTCAACCTCATTTTCCTGCCGCCTACCCCATATAGTCCAGACCCCTGTTCTCCCTACCAAAATGTATAACCTCACCCTTTCCCACACTGTATCCCATCGGTCACATCTTTACCCACACTCCCAGCCTGTCCAGGTCCTTCTGCAGCTCGCTGCTTCCTCAGCACCAGCTGTCCCTCTGTCTAAATTTGTATCATCTGCAAACTTAGCAACAAAGCCCTCAGTTCCTTCATCCAGATTATGAATGTATAACGTGAATAGCTGTGGTACCAATATTGTACCCATCCAGATGTCTTCTAAATGTTGAAACGTTGCAATTGTACCAGCCTCTACCACTCCCTCTGGCAGCTCGTTCCATACACCTTCTGCATGAAAAAACTGTCCCTTCGGTGCCTTCTAAATCTTTTCCCTCTCACCTTAAACGTATGCACTTTAGTTTTCCCCACTGTGGGAAAAGACCTTGTCTATTTAATCTATCCATGCCCCTTATGATTTTATAAACCTCTCTAAGGTCCTCCTTCAGCCTCTGATGCCCAGCCTATTCAGCCTCTCCCTATAGCTCAAACCATCCAGCCCCAGCCAGCATCATCTTCATAAATCTTTTCTGCACCTCTCAAGTTTAACAACATCCTTCCTATAGAAGGACAACTAGAATTGTACACAGAATTCCAAAAGTGGTCTCCTGAATTTCCCATACAGCCGCAACACGATGTCCCAACTCCTGAACTCAGTGTTCTGACCAATTAAGGCAAGCATGCCAAATGCCTTCTTCACCACCCTGTCTACACGTTCACGGAACTATACACCTGCACCCCTAGGTCTCTTTATTCGGCAACACTCTCCAAGACCCTACCATTAAAAACTGTAAGTCCTGCCCTGGTTTGCCTTACCAAAATGCAATACCTTGCCTTTACCTGAATTAAACTCCATCAGCAACTCCGTGGTCCATTGGCTCATCAAATCAAAGTCTCATTGCACTCTGAAAAACTCATTACTGCCCACTACACCATCTAGTTTGATGTCATCTTTAAACTTACTAACTATGCCTTCTATTTTTACATCCAAATCATTGATATAAATGACAAACTGCAGTGGACCCAGCACCCAAACCTGACAAAATGTGATTGCATATTCCACCACCATTCTACAGACTTGAGCATATTAGCCAGAATGGATCCCGCACTGTCAGAGAGTCAGCGCTGAGTGAGTACCACATTGTTGGAGGTTCACTACTGAGGGCATGCCGCACTGTCGGAGGGTCAGTGCTGAGGGAGTGCCGCACTGTCGGAGGGTCAGTGCTGAGGGAGTGCCGCACTGTCGGATAGTCAGTGAATGAGTGATGCACTATTAAAGGGTCAGCACTGGGGAAGTGCCGCAATGTCGGAGGGTCAGTGCTAAATGAGTGCCACATTGTCGGAGGGTCAGTACTGAGGGAGTATCGCACAGTAGGAGTGTCAATAGTGAGGGTGTGCCGCATTGTCGTAGAGTCAGTATTGAGCATGTGGCATACTGTCGGAGGGTCAGAACTGAGGGAACGCCGCACTGTTGGAGGGTCAGTGCTGAGGGAGTGCCGCACTGTCGGAGGGTCAGTACTGAGCGTGTGGCATACTGTCGGAGGGTCAGTACTGAGGGAGTGCTGCACTGTCGGAGGGTCAGTGCTGAGGGAACGCCGCACTGTCGGAGGGTCAGTGCTGAGGGAGTGCCGCACTGTCAGAGGGTCAGTGCTGAGGGAGTGCCGCACTGTCAGAGGGTCAGTGCTGAGGGAGTGCCGCACTGTCAGAGGGTCAGTGCTGAGAGAGTGCCGCACTGTCAGAGGGTCAGTGCTGTGGGAGTGCAGCACTGTCGGAGGATCAGTGCTGAGGGCATGCCGCACTGTTGGGGGGGGTCAGTGCTGAGTGAGTGGGCATTGTCGGATGGTCAGTGCTGAGAGAACGCCGCACTGTCGGAGGGTCAGTGCTGAGGGAGTGCCGCACTGTCGGAGGATCAGTGCTGAGGGAGTACTGCACTGTTGGAGGGTCAGTGCTGAAGGAATGCCGCACTGTCGGAGGGTCAGTGGTGAGGGAGTGCTGCACTGTCGGAGGGGGTAGTGCTGAGGGAGTGGCGCACTGTCGGAGGGTCAGTGCTGAGGGAGTGCCGCACTGTCAGAGGGTCACTGCTGAGAGAGTGCCGCACTGTCGGAGGGTCAGTGCTGAGGGAGTGCCGCACTGTCAGAGGGTCACTGCTGAGAGAGTGCTGCACTGTCGGAGGGGGTCAGTGCTGAGGGAGTGCCGCACTGTCAGAGGGTCACTGCTGAGAGAGTGCTGCACTGTCGGAGGGTCAGTGCTGAGGGAGTGCTGCACTGTCGGAGGGGGTCAGTGCTGAGGGAGTGCCGCACTGTCGGAGGGGGTCAGTGCTGAGGGAGTGCCGCACTGTCGGAGGGTGAGTGCTGCACTGTCAGAGGGGGTCAGTGCTGAGGGAGTGGGCACTGTCGGAAGGTCAGTGCTGAGGGAGTGCCGCACTATCGGAGGGGGTCAGTGCTGAGGGAACGCCGCACTGTCGGAGGGTCAGTGCTGAGGGAGTGCTGCACTGTCGGAGGGCCAGTGCTGAGGGAGTGCCGCACTGTCGGAGGGTCAGTGCTGAGGGAGTGGACACTGTCGGAGGGCCAATGCTGAAGGAGTGCCACACTGTCAGAGGGGGTCAGTGCTGAGGGAGTGCCGCACTGTCGGAGGGGATCAGTGCTGAGGGAGTGCCGCACTGTCGGAGGGTGAGTGCTGCACTGTCAGAGGGGGTCAGTGCTGAGGGAGTGGGCACTGTCGGAAGGTCAGTGCTGAGGGAGTGCCGCACTATCGGAGGGGGTCAGTGCTGAGGGAACGCCGCACTGTCGGAGGGTCAGTGCTGAGGGAGTGCTGCACTGTCGGAGGGCCAGTGCTGAGGGAGTGCCGCACTGTCGGAGGGTCAGTGCTGAGGGAGTGGACACTGTCGGAGGGCCAATGCTGAAGGAGTGCCACACTGTCAGAGGGGGTCAGTGCTGAGGGAGTGCCGCACTGTCGGAGGGGATCAGCGCTGAGGGAGTGCCACATTGTTGGAAGGTCAGTGCTGAGGGAGTGCCGCACTGTCGGAGGGTCAGTGCTGAGAGAGTGCTGCACTGTCAGAGGGGGTCAGTGCTGAGGGAGTGGGCACTGTCGGAAGGTCAGTGCTGAGGGAGTGCCGCACTATCGGAGGGGGTCAGTGCTGAGGGAACGCCGCACTGTCGGAGGGTCAGTGCTGAGGGAGTGCCGCACTGTCGGCGGGTCAGTGCTGAGGGAGTGCCGCACTGTCGGCGGGTCAGTGCTGAGGGAGTGCCGCACTGTCAGAGGGTCAGTGCTGAGGGAGTGCCGCAATATTGGAGGGGGTCAGTGCTGAGGGAACGCCGCACTGTCGGAGGGTCAATGCTGAGGGAGTGCCGCACTGTCAGAGGGTCAGTGCTGAGGGAGTGCCGCACTGTCGGAGGGTCAGTGCTGAGGGAGTGCCACATTTTCTGAGCTGCTGTCTTTTAGATGAGAGGTTTAACAGATCCTGCTGCTGGTCAGGTTGATGTTGTTGCTTGTTGCAAATATTTGGAGGAAGTGGAATGGTGTTGACCCCTGTTTCTTAAGCAATCTTTATCCCTTCAAACCAAACTGACAATACTGAAAAAACTCAGCAAGTCAGACAGCATCTGTGAAGTGGAATCAAAGTTAATGTTTCAGGGTCCGGTGAGGAAGGGTCATGAGACCCAAAACTTTACCTCTGATTTCTCTTTACAGATGCTGCCAGCAACTTCTGTTTTTATTTCTGATTTATAGCTCCCACAGTTCTTTCAGTTTTTATCCCTTAAACAACTGGTTATGTAGTTATAGTGACAGTGGTGCTTCCGTGGAATCCTGCTGTGTGCAATCTGGCTATCCTGACTTCTGTAAAACCACCTTCTTCTTCCTCACCTTTCTCTGGTTGCACAGCGTTAACTATAAACTCCAGGGCAACATTTGGACGGTCCTGTGGAGATGGCTGCCCCCTGCTGGGAGAGTCAACACTCCAACGAACCTAGGATCTAGATGAAAGTGGGTACTGCAGATGCTGGAGATTAGAGTCAAGGTTAGAGTGGTGCTGGAATAGCACAGCAGGTCAGGTCACATCCGAGGAGCAGAAAAATCAACATTTCAGGCAAAAGCCCTTCATCAGGACCTCAGATCTGCCTGTGCTCACAGGGAAACTGGGCAAACTACACTCACAAACTCTTGGTGATGTCTGATCCTCGTCTTCATCTCCTGATTTCACCTCCAGAGGACTGTCTGCTTTAGGAGAGTAGTTGTTGAGTTCAGACTGACCCCTCCCCGGGTGTGGGTTGAAGGTCTTTCTCTCAATAAGTCTCTGACAGCTCACAGCTTCGTCTAGCGTCTGGTCTAGCCTCGATCACTGGCAGTACATTGTGGGGGCAGGTATCAGGATAGCAACATCTAACTGGGATCAGATAGCAGTAATTCACTAAGGCTTCTTAGCCAGCACCTTCTAAACTCACCACCACTTCCATATAGAAGGACAACAGCAGCAGAAACATGGGAACACCAGCCCCTGCAGGTTCCCCACCAAGCCACTCACCATCCTGAGTTAGAAATATATCACCGTTCCTTCACTGTCTCTAGGTCAGAATTCTGGAATTCCTTCCCTAAGGGCACTGTGGGTCTACCTACAGCACATGGACTGCAGCGGGTCAAGAAGGCAGCTCACCCCCACCTTCTCAAGGGGCAACTAGGGACGGGTAATAAATGCTGGGCCCAGCCAGAGACACCCATGTCCCATGACTGAATAAAATAAATGTGTCACAGGCATCAACTGGTCAAGTTATTTTGATCGTCACTCACTCAGCTGTGGCCTTACAATGATAACTCAACCGTTGACTGGGGTCTGAGGCACTGTGATTGGTCAGTGGAACTCCAGGCTCCAGCCAATCCCAGCGGAATTGACAATCATAAACCATTGACATCACAGGATTTTAAGATCACCAATTGGCTTCACACACCAAAGAGAGTCCTCTTTCACCATTGGTCAGTCAGAATGTCTACCTGATTTGCAGTCATGATCCTTTCATTAATTCATGTGATGATACTCCCACTCACTGAGGCACTTTTTGAGATAGAAACATAGTAGATAGGAGCAGGAGGCGGCCATTCGGCCCTTTGAGCCTGCTCCACCATCATGGCTGATTGTCCAACTCAATAGCCTAATCCTGCTTTCTCCCCATAACCTTTGATCCCATTTGCCCCAAGTGCTACATCGAGCAGCTTCTTGAATACATTCAATGTTTCAGTATCAACTACTTCTTGTGGTAATGAATTCCACAGGCTTACTGCTCTCTGGTGAAGAAATGTCTCCTCATATCCGTTCTAAACTGTTCACCCTTAATCCTCAGATTGTGACCCCTTGTTCTGGACACACCCACCATCGGGAACATCCTCGCTGCATCTACCCTGGTTACTCCTGTTAGAGTTTTATAAGTCTCTATGGGATCTCCCCCATTTATCTGAACTCCAGATGAAATGAGCATCAAAGGCCATCAGTCCAAGTGGTAGGTGATGATGCAACCACCGATTCTCCAGAACCCTCTGTGTAAAGATTCTTTTGTTTACCTCTCTTCCCACTCTCACAGATCCTTATTTCCAATCCAGGTTCCCTTGTTACTGATAAAGATAACAGATCAGTTCTGTGTGTGCTGGGTCACTGGATGGAGATGGGAAGGAGCCTAGTGAAGGCAGTGGGGTTAGCTGAGAATCAATTGGAGGGTGTTATAATAGTAGACTACTATGGCTTAAAAAGTATCAACAGGAATTCAGGGTCAATAAGTGCACGGTGATGCATCTGGTCAAGCTGAGGGAGGTGACGACGTGGTGACTGGGGCAAAAGCAGGGGGATGTTGGAAATGCGGTCAAATCCAAGGCTACAGCTCAGGTTTACAAAGTACAAGGTGAAAGGAATTTAAGGCTGGTACATTGTTAAAGCTGAGAGGTGATGTAGAGCTTGTATGAACTCAGTAGGCCCTCAGTTAGAGGGATGGGTTATCCATGCTATAGGAAGATTGTGAAGGATTTACACAGGGTCTAAGCCAGACTTATGACCACCTGTTTGGAATGGGGAACTACAAATATTAACAAAAGACAATAAAAACTGGTTCTGTTTCTGTGAGAACATCCCAGGTCACATGACAATATGATAGAAATAGGGATCTGGTGAGATGCTCCTTGGAGGGTGAGTGCAGACTTGATGGGCTGAATGGTTTCTTTCCACACTACAGGGATTCTATGATTCTGAGTGTTTAAAATTATGATAGAATGGGACAGAGTGGGGAGAATAGATTGCTTCCACAGTGGGACCATGGATAGAGGATTAAGTGTTCAAAGATTTACAACAGACATCCCCACACAGAGGCTGTGAGATTCACTCCCAGAGTGAGATGGAGATGATGATAACACTAAGAACTGGATAGAATGGGATTGAAGGCAAAGTAGGTGAAGGAAGACAGAAAGTGGGTGAGTATGATTGGGCCCGTTTGCTAGTGTGGGGGCTGGCACAGGCTACATAGGCTGAATGGCCTATCTCCTTGAACTGCCCCAAAGATACTGACATTTTGAAACTCATCCAGGCACACCGTATCAAATCAGCTGACTCATCACAGATTGTTCACACAAACCTCAGGCACATGCAGCTTCATGGGATGACTCGCTGAGTTTTTTTCACTTCGGAACTGCCTTAGAATATAGTCCATGCCAGAGAGATCCAGTCCATTCATGGCCAGGCTTATTGTGAAGAAAATGCTGAATAACCAGCAACTGAGTGAAACAGAGAGTTGGTTAGTGAGATAGCGGCTCAGTAGAGAGGAAGTTAACAAGCTACATCTGATTAACTGTGAATCTCTAACAGCTCAGCACCGTTGTACCTTCAGAAAATTAAATCCAAGGTTGCATAATTGGAATAAAGTCAGGTTTGAGCCTGTGATTGTGCAGCATTTGCTGAACAATCCTGAGGGAGCCCATCACACGACTAACAACAAAAATTAAATAATCGGTAAAGATTGCAGCTTACTTTCAAATTTGAAATTTTGCATTATCCTCCTTACAGTTCACAAAAAAATATGGAAGATATTGGTAAAATTCAAGAGGGTAGACAGGTTGGCAGAATGTGGTAGCTGTGATAACATTCAGAGAAAGATGTGGGAAAGAGGTTTGGAAAGACAATTTTAAATAAAGGATCCAATTGTGGAGGGCTGCAGACTTGATTATTTAAACTGGAGCAACTACAGAATACTACAAGACAGAGGGATTTAGGAGTCCTCATCCAGGAAAGGCGACCATCTAAATTTCACAGATAATTGGGAAGGCAAAACTTTCTCCTTGATGGAGTGATCATTGACAGCAGGCATAGATTTAAGATAAAAGCCAAAGGTTTAGAAGAAATGTGAGGAAAAACATTTCTGTCCGGGGAGTGGTTGGAATCTGGAATTCAATGCCCATTACTGCAGTAGAGGAAGAAAGTCTCATAACATTCGAGAAGTATGTAGATGTACACTTGTGATGCCAAGGTATACGAGCCAATGGGCCAAGTGCTGGGAAATGGGATCAGAATTGTTAGGTGATTGTTTTTGACCAGTGTCTCTATATTCTAAATAGAATTCCAGCCTTTATTTCAAAGGCCAGGAGTATTAAAAACAGAAAGATTTTGTTAAAAAAAACACATATAAGGCACTAGTAAACCACAGCTGGAATAGTGTGCACGGTTCTGGGTCCCATTTCTAAGTATATACTAGCATTGGAGGCTGTCCAGAGATCTTCACTATGTGTCTGAAGGGAATGTCTTATGAGACTTTTTGTAAATTGACTCAGTACTCATTGGAATATACAAGAATGAAAGGCATTGTGGAAAAGCACAGCAGGTCAGGTATCATCTGAGGAGCAGGAGAATTGACGTTTCGGGCATAAGCCCTTTCTGATGACAGCGTCTGCAGTCCTCACTTTCTCCAAGAATGAAAGGCACCCTTATTGAAATATACAAGATTATTAGAGGATTGACAGGGCAGATACAGAAGAAAAAGATTTACTGCATATGCTGAAATCTGTACTGAAAATAACAAATGCTGGAGATCACGCAGGTCAGACAGCATCCATGCTCTTTCTCCATAGATGCTGAAGGGCTTTATTCGCTCTTTTGGGTGAGTTTAGGATCAGAGGACATCATCGCAGAATAATGGTCACACATTTAAGGCAGAGATGGGGAATGTGGGTATCCTTCTCTCAGAGCTGCAAATGTGTTGCTGGAAAAGTGCAGCAGGTCAGGCAGCATCCAAGGAGCAGGAGAATCGACGTTTCGGGCATGAGCCCTTCCTCAGGAATATGCCTGAAACGTCGATTCTCCTGCTCCTTGGATGCTGCCTGACCTGCTGCGCTTTTCCAGCAACACATTTTCAGCTCTGATCTCCAGCATCTGCAGTCCTCACTTTCTCCTAGAAGATTCTTCTCTCAGAGGGGAGTAAATCTGTGGAATTTGTTTTACCACAAGGGGCTGTCGAGGCTGGGTCATTAAGTATATTGAAGGCTTAAATAGGCTTTTTTTAATCCGTGAGGGAATTAAAGGTGAGGACAGGAGAGTGGAGTGGATTATCAGATCAGCCATGACATCATTGGTGCAGCAGATGGGCTGAATGGCCTGCTTCTGCTCCCATGTTTTATGGAATGGAGGGAAATTACCTGAGGATGAATAAAGCGTGTAGGACCTGGGACTGTGATGAACTTTAAATGGTCTGAAACACAAGGAGAAGCATTAAAAAATATAGGATGGGTTTGATGGGCTGAACGGCCTCGAATAGGACACTGTACCTTTAATTGGTGCAGGCTGATGCAATACACTGTCACTCCGATTGGTGGGTCATACCAGGATTGATCATCTTGAGCCAATCAGAAATAAGAGCGTCATCCTATCGGCGCGTGATTGGTCAATCTGCGTGTTGCTCACGGCCAGTAGTGGGCGGGGATAGGAAGACGAATGTGATTGGTCAGATTTGAAGAGGCTCGACCACAGTCCGAGTGGCTATTGGTCATCTGCGCCGGAATGGGCGGGACTTGCCTGTGCACGGAGACTACTTCGGGGAATGATTGGCCAAATTCTGAGGAGGGGAGATCGTGTAGCGGGCAGTGATTGGTCACATCTAGGGGGCGGGATCTTAAACTGGGCAGTGATTGGCTAGTCCCTGGAGCGAAACGGTGTAGCGGGGCAGTGATTGGCTAGTCCCAGGAGCGGAACCGTGTAGCGGGGCGGTGATTGGCTAGTTGCCTAGGGGGCGGGGCCTGTGGGTCTGGGGCAGGGTCAGCGCGGGGTCAGAGTGGGTAATGGCGGCTCCGGCTGCGGCCTCGGGCCTCGCGCTGCTGTGCGGGATCGGCCTGAGCGAACAGAAAGCGAAGGAAACCTTGAGGAACCAGGCGCTGAGCGGCCTCCTCATCCAGGCCATCGAGCAGGTGGGAGGGGGCCCGGGGGGGGGTGAGAGAGAGAGCGAGCCAGAGAGAGAGCCCCGGGGGGGGAGGGCCCCGGGGGGGAGGGGGAGGGAGAGGGAGAGGGAGAGGGAGAGGGAGAGGGCCCCGGGGGGGGGGGGGGTGAGAGAGAGAGCGCGAGCCAGAGAGAGAGCCCCGGGGGGGGAGGGCCCCGGGGGGGGAGGGGGAGGGAGAGGGAGAGGGAGAGGGCCCCGGGGGGGGGGAGAGAGGGTCCCGGGGGGAGAGAGGGTCCCCGGAGCATGTGGCGGGGCCAGAGCTTTTACCGCACGGACAGCGGCCCTTCAGCCCATCGAGTCTTGTGCTGGATACAGATGTGATCCTATTTCCTTGCCCTTGGCAGCTCAGAGACAGGTGTATGCACGTGTTAAATATGAGCCTACATCTCCTGTAAACCCGCCACCAACGGGAAAGGTTCCTCCTGGTCTCTCCTGGTTCTCGATAGGACTGAGAGAGACTGGGGGGGTTCTCATGGGGGACTTCAGCTTTCCAAATACTGACTGGGATCACACCGGGTAACAACACCGACTGCAGATGCTGGATCAGAGTGGGGCTGGAAGAGCACAGCAGGTCAGGCAGCATCCGAGGAGCAGCGAAATCAACGTTTTGGGCCAGAGCCCTTCATCAGGAATAAAGGCAGAGCCTGAAGCGTGGAGAGATAAGCTAGAGGAGGGTGGGGGTGGGGAGAGAGTAGCATAGAGTAGTTGCAGTGGGAGAGGGACTCCCTGAGATTCTTGTAGAGAGAGGAGGAAAACTTCAAGACAGGCATCCTTGCAAGACACGATAGTACGACTACTATAGATGGGTCAGTTTTTGTCCAGTGTGTGCAGGAGGGCTTCCTGACACAGTATGTAGACAGACCAACAAGGGGTGAAGCCACTTTAGATTTGGTACTGGGTAATGAGCCCGACCAGGTGTTAGACTTGGAAGTAGGTGAGCACTTTGGAGACAGCGATCACAATTCTGTCAGGTTTAGTGATGGAAAGGGATAGGTGTACTCCACCGAGCAAGAGTTACAGCTGGGGGAAGGGAAATTACGATGAAGGGCTTATGCTCGAAACGTCGAATTCCCTATTCCTGAGATGCTGCCTAACCTGCTGTGCTTTAACCAGCAACACATTTTCAGCTGTGATCTCCAGCATCTGCAGACCTCATTTTTTACTCGAAGGGAAATTACGATACAATTAAGAAAGATTTCGGAAGCGTAGAATGGGGAACGAAACTGCAGGGGATGAGCACATTAAAAATGTGAAGCTTATTCAAGGAAAAGCTCTTGTGTGTCCTAGATAAGTATGCACCTGTCGGGCAGGGAGGAAGATATAGAGCGCGTGAGCCGTGGTTTACTAAGGAAGTGGAATCTCTGATCAAGAAGAAGAAGAAGGCTTATGTTAGGACAAAATGTGAAAACTCCGTTAAGACGCTTGAGGATTACAAGGAAGTCAGGAAAGACCTGAAAAGAGAGCTCAGAAGACCAGGAGGAGACATTAGAAGTTGTTGGTGGATAGGATCAGGGTTAATACTAAGGCATTCCACAGGTATGTCAGGAATAAAAGAATGATGAGAGTTAAATTAGGTCCAATCAAGAATAGTAGTGGGAAGTTGTGTGTGGAGTCAGAGGAGATAGGGGAAGCACTAAATAAACATTTTTTGACAGTGTTCACTATAGAAAATTAAAATGAAAATGAAAATGTTGGCGAGGAAGATATAGAGATACTTGTATCTAGACTAGAAGAGATTGAGGTTCATAAGGAAGAGGAATTAGCAATTAGACTGTGAAAATAGACAAGTCCCCTGGGCTGCATGGGGTCTATCCTAGGATCCTCTAGGAAGCAAGGGAAGAGATTGCTGAGCCTTTGGCATTGATCTTCAAATCATCATTGTCTACAGGAATAGTGCCTGAGGACTGGAGGAGAGCAAATGTGGTTCCCTTGTTCAAAAAGGGTAGTAGAGACAGCCCTGGTAATTACAGACCAGTGAGTCTCACTTCAGTTGTTGGTAAAGTGTTGGAAAAGGTTATAAGAGAGAGGATTTATAACCATCTAGAAAAGAATAATCTGATCAGGGACAGTCAGCACGGTTTTGTGAAGGGTAGGTCGCGCCTAACAAATCTTATTGACATTTTTGACAAAGTGACCAAACAGGTAGATGAGAGTAAACCGGTTGATGTGGTGTATATGGATTTCAGCAAGGTGTTCGATAAGGTTCCCCACAGTAGGCTATTGTACAAAATGCGGGGGAATGGGATTGTGGGAGACATAGCAGTTTGGATCAGTAATTGACTTACTGAAAGAAAACAGGGTTGTAGTTGATGGAACATGTTCATCTTGGTGTCCAGTTACTAGTGGCGTACCGCAAGGGTCGGTGTAGTGTCCACTGCTGTTCGTCATTTTTATAAATGACCTGGATGAGGGCTTAGAAAGGGGGTTAGTAAATTTGCGGATGACACTAAGGTTGGTGGAGTTGTGGATCGTGACAAAGAATGTAGTAGGTTGCAGAGAGACATAGATAAGATGCAGAGCTGGGAGTTTAATGTGGACAAGTGTGAGGTGATACACTTTGGAAGGAGTAATCGGAATGCAAAGTACTGGGCTAATGGTAAGATTCTTGGGAGTGCAGATGAGCAGAGAGATCTCGGTGTCCATGTACACAGATCCCTGAAAGTCATGCAGTGTTTTGGGCCGAAAATGTGTTGCTGGAAAAGTGCAGCAGGTCAGGCAGCATCCAAGGAACAGGAAATTCGACGTTTCGGGCATAAGCCCTTCATCAGGAAAGGCTTATGCCCGAAACGTCGAATTTCCTGTTCCTTGGATGCTGCCTGACCTGCTGCACTTTTCTAGCAACACATTTTCGGCTCTGATCTCCAGCATCTGCAGACCTCACTTTCTCCTTCATACAGTGTTTTGGCCTTTATTAATAGAGGGATTGAGTTCCGGAACCAGGAGGTTATGCTGCAGCTGTACAAAGCTCTGGTACGGCCACATTTGGAGTATTGTGTACTGTTCTGGTCACCACATTATAAGAAGGATGTGAAATCTTTAGAAAGGGTGCAGAGGAGATTTACTGGGACGTTCCTTGGTATGGAAGGAATGTCTTACGAGGAAAAGCTGAGGGCCTTGAGGCTGTTCTCATTAGAGAGAAGAAGGTTGAGAGGTGACTTAATAGAGACATACAAGATAATCAGAGGGTTAGATAGGGTGGACAGGGAGAGCCTTTTTGCTGTTCCCATACTTGCAAACACGAGGGGACACAACTTTAAAGTGAGGGGAGATAGGTATAAGACAGATGTCAGAGGGAGTTGCTTTATTCAGAGAGTAGTAAGGGTATGGAATGCTTTGCCTCCATCGGTAGTAGATTCGCCAGGTTTAAGTGCATTTAAGTCTTCATTGGACAGGCAAATGGATGTACATGGAATAGTGTGGATGGGATGGGCTTCAGATTAGTATGACAGGGCGGAGCAACATCGAGGGCTGAAGGGCCTGTACTGCGCTGTAATGTTCTATCTTCGTGTCTACGCCCCTCAGAATTCTGTACATTTCAACCAGTCCCTCTGCTCCGAGGCAAACAACCCCAGTCAACCTTCAGAGCTGAATCACTCCGTGGATTATAAGAAGGAACTAATACAGAATATAAAGACAGATAGCAAAACCTTCTATAAATATATAAAATGAATAAGAGTGCATAAAGTAAACGTTGGTCCTTTAGACGATGAAAGGGGGATTTAGTTATGGGATATGAGGAAATGGCTGAGGCATTGAACAGGTATTTTGTGTCAGTCTTCACAATGGTGGATGCTAATAACATGCTAGTAATTGACAAAGAGACAAAGGGAGGTGAGGACCAGGAAACAATAATCATTTTGGAACAGGAAGTGTTGGGCAAGCGAATGGAGCTAAGGGTAGACAAATTGCCTGGACCTGATGTGACACATCCCAGGGTACTCAAATAGATGGTGGGAGAAATAGCAAATGCACTTGTGGTAAATTTCCAAAATTCACCGCACTGGGGCAGTTGCAGCAGGTTGGAAAACAGCAAATGTAACTATGTAAAACCTGATGTAGACAAAATGTGGGAAATTATAGACTGGTTTATTAACTTCTGTAGGGGGAAGGTGCTTCAGTCTATTATCAAGGAAGAAGTAGCAGGGCATCTAGATAGAAATTGTCCTGTTGGGCAGATGCAGCATGAGTTCATGAAGAGCAGGTCATGCTTAACTAAGCTACTGGAATTCTGTGAAGACATTACGAGCATGGTGCACAACGTGAACCCAGTAGATATGGTTATAGAGATTAACAGCACAGAAACAGACCCTTCGCGCCAACCAGATGTCCCAACCCAATCTAGTCCCACCTGCCAGCACCCGGCCCATATCCCTCCAAACCCTTCCTATTCATATACCCATCCAAATGCCTCTTAAATGTTGCAATTGTACCAGCCTCCACCACTTCCTCTGGCAGCTCATTCCATACACGTACCACCCTCTGTGTGAAAAAGGTGCCCCTTAGGTGTCTTTTATGTCTTTCTCCTCTCACCCTAAACCTATGCCCTCTAGTTCTGGAATCCCCCACCCCAGGGAAAAGACTTTGTCTATTTATCCTATCCATGCCCCTTATGATTTTATAAACCTCTATAAGGTCATCCCTCAGCCTCCGGTGCTCCAGGGAAAACAGCCCCAGCCTGTTCAGCCTCTCCCTATAGCTCATATTCTCCAACCCTGGCAATATCCTTGTAAATCTTTTCTGAACCCTTTCAAGTTTCACAACGTCTTTCCGATAAGAAGAAGACCAGAATCGCACACAATATTCCAAAAGGGTTTAGATGGAGAGGAATTTAAGTGTGTACAAGAAAATGTTCTGATTCAGTATGTAGAGGTACCTACTAGAGAGGGTGCAAAACCTGACTTCCTCTTGGGAAATAAGGCAGGGCAGGTGACTGAGGTGTCAGTGGGGGAGCACTTTGGGGCCAGTGGCCATAATTCTATTAGTTTTAAAATACTGATGGAAAATGATGGACCAGATCTGAAAGTTGAAGTTCTAAATTGGAGAAAAGCCAATTTTGATGGAATGAGGCAAGAACGTTCAAAAACTAATTGGGGGCAGATGTTCGCAAGTGAAGGAACGGTTGAAAAATGGGAAGCCTTCAGAAATGAGATAACGAGAATCCAGGGAAAGTATATTCCTGTCAGGGTGAAAGGAAAGGTTAGTAGGTTTGGGAATGCTGGATGACTAAAGAAATTGAGGGTTTGGTTAAGAAAAAGAAGGAAGGATATGTCAGGTATAGACAGGATAGATCGTGTGAATCCTTAGAGTATAGCAGCGGTAGGATTATACTTAAGAGGGAAATCAGGAGGGCAAAACGGGGACATGAGATAGCATTGGCAAATGGAGTTAAGGAGACTCCAAAAGGTTTTTACAAATACATTAAGGACAAAAGGGAGAGAATAGAGCCCCTCAAAGATCAGCAAGACGGCCTTTGCCTGGATCTGCAAGAGATGGGGGATGTACTGAACGAGCATTTTGCATCAGTGTTTACTGTGGAAAAGTGTATCTAGATTTCTGAAAGGCATTTGACAAGGCGCTGTACAAAAGGCTGCTGTATAAGGTTAATATGCAAAGGTGTTATGGGCAATGCATTAGCACAGATAGAGGATTGGTTAACTAATAGGAATCAAAGAATGCGGATAAATGAGTGCTTTTCTGGTTGGCAATCGGTGACTCGTGGTGTGTCTCAGCAATCAGTGTCAGGACTGCAATTGTTCACAGTTTATGTACATGGTTTGAAGTTGGGAACCATGTGTGTCAAAGTTTGCTAATAATACTAAGGTGAGTGGTAGAGCAAAGTGTGCAGAGGACTGTGCAATTTTGCAAAGGGATGTAGTTTAAGTGAGAGGGCAAAGGTCTGGCAGATGGATTACAATGTTAATAAATGTGAAGTCATCCATTTTGGTAGGAATACCTGTAAAAAGGATTATTACATCAATGGTAAAAGAAATTGCAGCATGCTGCTGTGCAGAGGGACCTGGGTGTCCTAGTGCATGAATCACAAGGTTGGTCTGCAGGTACAACAGGTAATTAAGAAGGCAAATGGAATTTTGTCCTTCATTGCTAAAGGGATTGAGTTTAAAAGCAGGGGGTTTATGTTGCAGTTGTACAGGGTGTTGTTCAGGCCACACCGGGAGTAGTGTGTGCAGTTTTGGTCTCCTTACTTGAGAAAGGATGGACTGACACTAGAGGGGGTGTAGAGGAGGTTCACTAGGTTGACTCTGGAGTTGAGGGCATGGTTTATGAGGAGAGGCGGACTAGACTGGGATTATATTTATTGGAATTTAGACGAATTTTGGGGGATCTTATAGAAACACCAAGCGATTCCTCACGAGCTCCCAACAGCAGACCTTATTCTAATATTAATTTTAACAGCTCCACACTTTTAAATCTAAATTCCAAGGCTATAAAATTACTCATGTTCTTTTCTCTAACTTCAAATGATGTGATCTTGTTCATATTGATCTTGCTTTGTGCACCTCCTGTGCAGTGTAGTCTGTGTGCCTTACTCTGTCTAAACACCCTATGATCTATATGACCTTTGTTACTATGATCTGCCTGTGATGCTCACAAACAAAGCTTTTCACTGTATTTAGGTACACATCACTGCAATAAATCAAAGTATTCATATGAGAACTTTGCAACCATAAAATACAAGTGCTGGAAAATGGGGATATGAATAGATGCATGAACATGATTGGCTAAATGGCCCCTCTCAATGCTGTAAAAACACTTGATACAAACAGTTGCAGCATCAGCGAGACCTACTCTATGAATGACCCGTCTCTGTGCTGTCAGATATAGGGGTTTATGGATGGCCTGGCTCTGTGCTGTCGGCGGGGTCAGTGCCGTGCTGTCGGCAGGGTCAGTGCGTCGTTTTCAGTGTGTGTAAGGTACTGAACCATCTTTTGAAGAAATCTGTGGGAGATCTGGGCGATGCTTCTAATAAACCATATCAGCCAAACCAGAGTTTGCATTTGATGGTTTGAGTACTCTTTGTGGGATGTGAGGCAGCTCGCTGTGTGAATTGATCCCAGATGTTTGAGCATTAATAGTGTTGTAAAAATACAAATTAGATTTCAATTTTTTTCATTATATTAGCTTTGGGAATGAATACTCTTCTCAAATGGAGGTAATGTGGAAGCAACAATCAGTTTAAGTGCTCAGCATTATCGTAATATTAGGTGATGTCACTATCAATTTTAGGACTGATAAATTTGTAAACATTTTTGCAATTAGTTTATTAAGTTCAGGTGAAAATATTTATGACCGCTAATCAGCTAATGAATGCTGTCATAAATGGTTCTGTCAAACCAGCTTTTACATGGTATAATTGTTTATTACA
Source organism: Hemiscyllium ocellatum (assembly GCF_020745735.1). Taxonomy (NCBI): domain Eukaryota; kingdom Metazoa; phylum Chordata; class Chondrichthyes; order Orectolobiformes; family Hemiscylliidae; genus Hemiscyllium; species Hemiscyllium ocellatum. The sequence goes on along the minus strand of NC_083414.1, from coordinate 1,178,178 downwards.
TTTCATAAATGTCAGGAAGATTGAGAAGAAAATACACGAGTTAATGAAGGAGAAATGTGTTGGATGATATTGGGGTAAGAATTTTAAAGGAATAATGAGACCCAGTAACTGATAGAACGCAAGCTGGCCATGGTTGTAAGAATGGGGTCAGTGTTTGTTCCATTGAGGAGCTGAATAGTCAGTATTTGTGTTTTCTGAGTCACATTTGGTTTTCCATGTGTTGAGGGCAGCCTGATATCTCCAGGAATTAATTGAGGGGAAAACCTTTTAACTTCCAGATGTCCTCCCAACTCATAGCTCGCTCTGTCTCTCTTTTTCAACACCAGGCACAGGCGATTTTGGGTTCTACGCCAGACAAAGCAACAGGCACACTTCTGTATAATGCAGCCACTCGGCTCAAGGACCAGACTCACATGGGCTTCCTGGTCAAGTACATTGCAAAAAAGGAAGTGACCTCAGACCTACAGCTCAATGGTAAGGTCAACCCCTGGCCTGGGAATTCTTTTCATGAACAAGCTCAGTCTGTCTCTGCTTCAGAAAGCTGATTGGTAAAATGGCGATTAACTATGCAGGCTGTGTGCCTCACTCTGACTACATCAGCTGTTGGTGATTTGTTGCTGTAGATGAATTTCTTCTGCATGTTCTGACAGAAATCTCCTTGTGACTGACTGTGGGGTGCTGTATGGACAGAAAATGTATGAATCTAATCTGCAGGAGAGTCCAATAGTTGTTGTATCTAACAAACTGCTTGTAATAGTTAGCTTCTAATCATCTCTTAGATATAAGGTAAAAGATTAAACTCTTTAATAAACACAAAGTGCTAGAGAAATTCAGCAGGTCTGGCAGCAACTGTGGAGAGAGAAACAGATTTTATGTTTTGAATTCAGTGCAACAACTCTGAAAGGGTTCAGAAAAGATTTACAAGGATGTTGCCAGGGTTGGAGGATTTGAGCTATAGAGAGAAGCTGAACAGGCTGGGGCTGTTTTCCTTGAAGTGTCGGAGGCTGAGGGGTGACCTTATAGAGGTTTATAAAATTATGAGGCGCATAGATAGGGTAAATAGACAAAGTCTTTTCCCTGGTGTTGGAGAGTCCAGAACTAGAGGGCATAGGTTTAGGGTGAGAGGGAAAAGATATTCAAGGGACCTAAGGGGCAATGTTTTCACTCCGAGGGTGGTATGTGTATGGAATGAGCTGCCAGAGGATGTGGTGGAGGCTGGTACAATTACAACATTTAAGAGTCATCTGGATGGGTATATGAATAGGAAGGGTTTGGAGGGATATGGGCCGGGTGCTGGCAGGTGGGACGAGATTGTGTTGGGATATCTGGTCGGCATGGACGGGTTGGACTGAAGAGTCTGTTTCCATGCTGTACATCTCTATGACTCGATGTTGCATAGATTTTTTTTAATAACCTTGGCACAGTCCCATTGCAAAGGACAGAATTAAACTCATTTTGACGCTGCACATATCTTGATCGGAAATGTGTGTTTTCACCAGCTACAGTCAATGGCCTTGATGCTCTGAAAGAAAGACTTGCATTTATTTGGAGTTTTTACACAGCCACCAGACCCCTCAACACATTACAATCAATGAGGTGTGTGTGTGAATGGTGGGGAGAGGTGGCGCAGGGTGCTGTGGGCTCAGTAAGAATTTGACTGCTCTTCCTAACGTTAAACGATCATTCAGCCCTTTGATGGAGTTCTACTATTTAGTCTATTAATCTGTCTTGAAATGTACAATGACCGATCCTCCATGTGTCTCTGGGATAGTGAATTCCAAAGTTCCACCATCCTCTGAGTGAAGACATTCCTCCTCCTATCAGCCTGAAATGGCTTCCCCATGCTGAGAGACTCCGCAGCTCGGGGAACCATCCCAGCTATATCCATTCTGTAACACACTGATACCTTTGAACTTTGTGCCGGTTTGTTTTGACTTCCCACATGGCATCCTTTATTGTCTTAATTCTTGCGACAATTTGGGTTTTTAAAACAAGTCCGTTAGAGACTTGCTTTTTTGTCTTTCCCTTGGACTTTCTTTGCCTTGTTTCCTTTTCATCTCTCCTTTTGCACTCACTGACCCAAAACATTAGTGGCAGGTCAGGCAGCATCCAAGGAACAGGAAATTCGATGTTTCGGGCATCGGCCCTTCTTCAGGAATTCCTGAAGAAGGGCTGATGCCCGAAACGTTGAATTTCCTGTTTGTTGGATGCTGCCTGACCTGCTGCACTTTTCCAGCAACACATTTTCAGCTCTGATCTCCAGCATCTGCAGACCTCACTTTCTCCCCCAAAACATTAGCATCCAACCAATCAGAAACTGACTTTCTTCATTTAGGAAGGAGATTAATTAACTTTATTTTGTCTCTTTCAATTAGCTTCTCTCGATTATATTAAAAACCATCAGCTGGGTCCAATTGACAGTGCAGACTTTGAGAGAGAATGTGGAATTGGAGTAGTGGTGACACCGGAACAGATTGAGGAAGTGGTGAGTGGACTCAGCCCATCCTGTTGCAACATAAAATCTGCAGGAAATGGGTGTTTCTTCTCAAACTCTAAGTATCGTCAGCTTTGGTTGCTTGTGATAGCATCTCAATGTGTGGCTTGCTGCCTGTGTGTGGGGTTGCTGGAGGTGACATTGGCTCTGATGGCCCACAGATTGATTCTTGCTGCCAGGTGATGGGTATATTTGAATGCAGTGGGCGTCCTTTAATGTGTCAATTCTCTCCTCCAAACCACAGCACAACTCTAATTCACAATTGCTGAGAAGTCTTCAAAGTAATCATTTGTTCTGGGTGGCATGGTGGCTCAGTGGTTAACAGTGCTGCTTCACAGTGGCAGGGATCCGGTTCAGTTCCGCTCTTGGTTGACTGTGTGAAGTTTGTATGTTCTCCCTGTGTCTGCGTGGGTTTCCTCCAGGTGCTCTGGTTTCCTCCCGTAGTTCAAACGTGTGCCGGTTAGGGTGCATTGGCAATGATAAATTACCCCTGTAATCCAGGGATGTACAAGGCTAGGTGGATTAGCCATGGGAATTGCAGGGGATAGGGTAGGGGAGTGCTTCTGGGTGGGATGCTCTTCGGAGGGTCTCTGTGGACTTGATGTTCCAAATGGCTTTCTTCCACACTGTAGGGATTCTGTTTGGATAGTTCTTTCAGTCTAATGTGCCTGGAGCCTCAGAGGAATGTGTATGGACAGTATTTGACACCAAGTCTCTCAATATTTTAACGGTCAGGGTAGGAAACCCTTGGTTGGGAAATAGTATTTATTGCCTCTCCAAAAGAGGGAAGAGAAACAGAGATTTAGAGAATGACTTTCACACAATTAGAGACATAGTATATGCTGCAAAATATATAATTAAAATCCCTGTTTTCACAATGTTGGGTAACCACAGGTTTGGTACAAAAGATAAGACTGAAAAAGTGTTGAGTGGATGATCTATCTCTGCCTCCTTCTGAGGTCTTGGCAATTCAATGCAAGCACTGGATGTTGCAAAGGCTATCAATGCTGACAACATCCCGGCGACAGTACTGAGGGCTTGGCCACCAGAGTTAACCATTCTGCTAAACAAACGGTTCCAGTCCAGCCACAGTGCTGTTGTCTGCCCAGAAATGGACACGATTACTCTGGAATGTCCAATACACAAAATGAAGAATCCAACCCAGTCAAGTTATTTATATTGGCAATATGTTCCAGTTTGTGCTCATAAGTGGCAAGTAACACATTAAGCAAGTACAGGGAATGACCATCTCCAACAGGAGAAAATGTTACAAAGCTGAAGTTCCATTATCCATATCCTAGGGTGGCCTTTGACGTGAAGCTGACCTGAATGAGCTGTATAAACATTCCGGCTACAAGAGCAATCCTGCAATGAATAACCTTCCAAAAGCCTGTATGCATCTACAAGACATAGGTTAAGAGTTATTGAATGCTCTATACTTGCCTGGATAAGTGCGGCTCTGGAAATACATGGGAAGCTTGGCACATTTCAGGATAAAGCTGCCCCCTTGAATTTCACTGTATCCACAAACATTCAATTATACATTTGCTTTACCACTGACGCTCAGTAGCAGCAGTGGGCACCATCTACAAGATGCACTGCAGAAATTCACTAAGACTGCTTTGACAGCACCTTCCAAACCTACAACACTTCCATCTAGAAGGACGAGGGCATCAGATACAAGGGAACGCCATCCACTGCAGGTTCCCCTCCAAGTTACTCACCGTTCCTTCAATGTCAATAAGTCCAAATCCTGGAAGTCTCTCTCTTACAGCACTGTAGGTTTACCTACAGCACATGGACTGTATTATAATTCACTGATAACAATTGATATGGGGTTATGCCTAAATAATGTTAGTACCAGATGAGTCAAATCCCAAACTGGTACCTGGTTGGGTAGGCAGCATCCGAGGAGCAGGATTCCTGAAGAAGGGCTTATGCCTGAAACATCGATTCTCCTGCTCCTCGGATGCTGCCTGGCCTGCTCTGTTTTTCCAGCACCACATTTTTCAACTCTGGTCTCCAGCATCTGCAGTCCTCACTTCCTCCTGGTTGGGTAGACCAATTTATCTGCAGTGATAACCCAAGCACTCCCTACAGCTTTGTCTTGGAATGGGTATAACCCAGTCCAGCTTACAAATTTTGTTACAATTCTAAGAACATCTGGTGCTTCTAGCAAGATCCAGTTCAGTTTATTTCGGAAGGGAGTGTAGATGGGGGGGAAGGAGGAGAGAAAAGGAGGTTGGGGGGAGAGGAGGGAGGAGGTGGGAGAAGAGACTCCTCAAGCATTGAAATATTAAAAATAAATTAACATTTCAACTCCTCTGGAACTATTGATAAATCTTTCTTACTTTATTACTATGCTGTTACTTAGCTTCATTCCAGTGCTGTATTATCCCTGATGCAGCTTCAATTCCTTCTTGCCGTTAATTTTTAAACTTCCAAAACTTAACAACTTTTCCACTTGCTGTGCTCCGGCACTCAGTTCTGGGATAAATAACTCTTTATTCTATGAATATATGATGGTTTTTTTTTATAGATATTTTTATTGGGAATTTAACATTTTGACAAATTTACAAAAATAAGCAGAATTTTCAAGCACAAACATTAATATAAAAATAGATCTTAAATATATAATCATCAAAATTCAACTAACCCACAATCATCCAGAGTGTATAGTTGAGTCGCTTACATCCTTCAAATAAGAGAAAATGTTCTCTAATACACTCATAACAGTATGATAAAAAGGAAGCTATTTCCAAACAATAAGAACAAAAAAAATTAAACATGTTTGAATGGAGATCTTCCCCCTTGTTCTCAGGGGGCCTTACTACCTTTCCAACGTTCCACCATATCCTCTCCCAAACAGTGTCCCACCCTCGACCCGGGGGCTCCTTAATAGGATTTAGATATAATATCGAGCCAGAGTTAACAGTGAGCGCCGCACCCCCACCCCTCCCCACCCATACCTGAGTATATCTAATAGCATCAATGCCACGTACAAACACACATAACTATAAAATTACAACTCCAACAGATTACAGTTAAGTATAATAACATAGCAAGGAAGACAACCCCGCTCCCAGAGGCAAAAGTAAAGTAGAATAAAGTATCCATTTCTCCCCACGGAGTGTGGGAGAGGCAAGCCAACATAAATTGTCTCTTACAATTTATTTAACCGAGTCTAAAAGTTTCTTGGCCTCTTCCGATGATCTAAAATTATACTCGGATCCTTCGTGGGTAAAGCATAACGTCGCTGGGTAGCGTAAGGTGTATTGAATATTTAAGTTCCTTAGACATTTCTTCACCTCATCAAACACCTTCCTCCTTCGTGCCAAAGCCGGGGAGAAGTCCTGAAATAACATAATCTTGGATCCTTCATGAATCATAGCTTTAGGATCCTTTCCAAGCTTTCTGGAGGCACCCAGGAGTATCTGCCTCTCCCTATAACTCTGCAGTCGGAACAGGACCGGGCGTGGGCGCTGGTTTGGGCCAGATCCGCGTACTGCGACCCGGTAGGCCCACTCCACCCTTACCTGGTCAGTTTCAGCCCCCAGGTTTAAAAGCTGGGGCAGCCATCGCTCCAGAAATGCTGCTAACTGTCCCTTCTCTTCTTGTTCAGGGAGGCCCAGCAACCGAATATTCTTTCTCCGATTTCTGTTGTCAATATCATCCATGTAGGTTTCAAAGGCCCGGACTCTCTGCTCCAGAGCTCTCACCTGTTCTGCAGCTGTTTGAGCTGCAGCCTCGGAGGTCGTGGCCTTTAGTTCCGCCCCCTTCACTTGGCCCTGCAGCTCCTCCATGGTTTGATTCTGTTTCTGCAGCTTTTCTTCGAATGAGTTCCATCTCTGTCTGGATTCTGCGATGAAATTGACGAGTGTCGTTTCCAGCCTGGCAATCATCTCTTCAAGGCCTGTTTTTACATCAGCTGCAGCCGGAGGAGAGGAGGGTGGGGGAGGGGTCTTTGTTTTCTGAGAGCTGCGGGGTCCCTTTGATTTACTCATTATCCACTCAGTATTAGACTATTTAAATATAATATTCAGCAGCTAATTAAGATTAAAGAAATTTTTTGGGTGGTTTGGCAAGTGTGGTGGGGACAGGAAACCCACTTTTCCCAGGTTTTGGGAAGGGCTCTGTAGACTCAGACTTGCTGAGTCACCGCCATCTTGGATCTCTCATATGATGGTTTTAAACTCCTTTTCGTAGGAATACTGCTTAGCATATTACTCCGTCAAAAGACAGCTCACCATTTTGAGGCTTGAAATATATGCTTCTCGGATGACTTCCAGCAGAGACTAAAATTTAAAACCAGGATCTGAAAAGTTCTTTAGGTAGAAGCCGTGTGTTACTTCATCCTCCTTGGAATTATGGGTCAGAAACAGAAATTGCTGAAGAAACTCAGCAACTCTGGCTGCATTAGTGGAGGGAAAGCAGAGTCAACATTTTGGGTCCAGTGATCCTTCGAACACAGAGCACAGGACAAGGCCCCATGGCCCACCATGTCTGTGCTGACCATGCTGTTCTAAACTAATGCCACATGCCTGCGCATAGTCCATATCCCTCTATTCTCTGCCTGTTAAACATTTTAAACGATGCTGTCATAACTGCTTCTACCACCTCCCCTGGCAGCACGTTCCATGTTACCTGTTTCCCTCTATGTAAAACTCCTCCATCAGAACTGATGGCTGCTTTCATCACAGCCAACCTATTTTCACCCATTAATGGTCCCCATTAGCAGATTTTCTATCTCCGTGGCTCTCCCATCTCCATCCCTGTCCAACTGCTGTTTTCTCTGTTGGGCTCCATCTTCACCTATTGTTTACTCCTTTTCTTCCCCACCCCACCCCTGTCTTTAGATGATGTGGAGATGCCGGTGTTGGACTGGGGTGGACAAAGTTAACAATCACAACACCCGGTTATAGTCCAACAGGTTTATTTGGAAGCACAGGTGCACAATCCTTTATCTGAAATGCTGGAGACCAGCGGTTTTCGAAATTCAGAATTGTTCAAATTTCAGAATAAGTGACAGTTTGATCATTTTAAAAAACCTTACCGAACAGCAGACTCACTGTGAGTAACGGGCCACGCCCAATGTTGCATCTGAGTGACACATTCAGTGGGTGGGGAGTTGGGTTAACTATTTGTATGCCAAACAACCTTGTTAATGAGATAAAAACTTCACGGAGAAACCCTTGGATTTTGGAGCTTTTCAGATTTTGGATAGTGGGTTGTCTACCTGTATTACCTTTCAGAATGCTGCTCCTTCATCAGGTATCTGTGGGGCAGGACCAAAGATCAAAGTGTCATGCAGTTGAAATAATGTATTGAACAAACATTTGTGTGCGGCACGGTGGCACAGTGGTTAGCACTGCTGCCTCACAGTGCCGGAGACCCGGGTTCAATTCCTGCCTCAGGCGACTGACTGTGTGGAGTTTGCACGTTCTCCCCGTGTCTGCGTGGGTTTCCTCCGGGTGCTCTGGTTTCCTCCAACAGGTCAGGTGAATTGGCCATACTAAATTGCCCGTAGCGTTAGGTAAGGGGTAATGTAGGGGTATGGGTGGGTTGCGCTTCAGCGGGTTGGTGTGGACTTGTTGAGCCCAAGGGCCTGTTTCCACACTGTAATGTAATCTAATCTTTAAAAAAAAAACCTAGATTGCTGTTAAGTCTATCATTTAGAATGGGTTGCAGGTTTCTGTTCATTAATGTGGATAAGTGAGTCTTTTTCCTAGGATGACATTTGCTTGTACGAGGTGGCATAGCTACAAATTGAGGGGTGATCGATTTAAGACAGATGTCAGAGGCAGGTTCTTTACGCAGAGAGTGGTAAGGGCGTGGAATGCTCTGCCTGCTAATGTAGTCAACTCAGCCACATTAGGGAGATTTAAACAGTCCTTGGATAAGTACATGGATGAAGATGGGATAGTGTAGGGGGATGGGCTTCGATTAGTTCACCGGTCAGCACAACATCGAGGGCCGAAGGGCCTGTTCTTTGCTGCATTCTTCTATGTTCTATATGTAAATCCCAGAACTACTTTTAAGTCCCAAGATAACTTAAGTTTTTATTAAAAAAAGTGATATCTCAGCTCAGACAATGCATTAAATGTATGAGGTTAGAGGCTGTCTGTATCCCAGTCTAGAGTCAGACTGGTTCTAAAGGAGGAATTTATAAAATGTTATATGGATTGTTTTATGATCCTGCCCCACTAGTCCCGTGATGAACGAGCAGTGCTCTGAGCTAGTACTTCCAAATAAACCTGTTGGATTATAATCTGGAGCTGTGATTTTTAACTTCAGTATATATAAACACAATTTCTTAGCCACAGTTGGCTCTGAAAGAGAGTTACTGGATGCAAAACATTGTCTGTGCTTTCTCCGCACAGATGCTACCAGACCTGCTGAGTTTCTTCTGAAATTTGTACTTTTAGTTTGGATTTCCAGCATCTGCAGTTCTTTGCTTTTTAGAATGATAGGTGTTGTTTTTAAAAGCTAATTGTTAACTTTGAACACATAAACAAGCCCATATGCTTAATTCAGAATTCCAAGAATCCATCCCTGCACTAAACCAACAATAAATCGCTCAGCTCCTCCCAACACCTCAAGGGCAATTAGGGATGGGCAGTAAATGGCTGAGCCAGTGATCCTTACATCCCAAGAAAACACTTTTAAAAATCCCAATTTTCTCAAGGTTCTGATTGGAAGAAATCTTGGCATTCAGATTCTGAGTTCATCCAGCAGTGAGTCAGCATCTTTTCAAATACTCCACACAGTTAAAGAACAACCTAAAAATTCAAGTGTGTCTGTTGTTTGAGATTGGGGTCCTCGTGTTGTGGGCCATATTGATATGGAATCTCTGTCATTTAAATAAACGATAGGAGGTGAATAATAGCTTCATGCCTACAGTGTTTCTGATACAGACATTCCTTTTAGCCAACAGGAGTATGTTTTAACGTTCGTATTCTGTCCTTATTAGGTTGAAGCAACAGTCAACAAGTACAGAAACCAGCTCACGTTGGACCGATACCACTTTAATATGGGGCTAATAATGGGTGAGTGTGAGGAAACCTTTCATTCTCTCCAGCGTTTCTTACAAACAACCTGATAGTTGTAAGTTTGCACACTAAGCTGGAAGGTTTGTTCCCAGGTGTTTCTTCACCATACTAGGTAATATCATCAGTAAGCCTCCGGTGAAGTGCTAGTGTTCTATCCCGCTTTCTATTTATGTGTCTTGGTTTCTTAGTGTGGGTGATATCATTTCTGGTTCTTTTTCTCAGAGGATGGTAGATGGGGTCCAAGTTGATGTGTTTATTAATGAAGTTCTGGTTAGAATGCCATGCCTCTAGGACTTCATGTGTATGCTGCTAGTTTAGCTTGTCCCAGGATGGATGTGTTGTCCCAGTCAGTGGTGACTGCCATGCCAAGGGGAAAGGATGCTTCACTGGGTCCACACTGAGGCTGAGGATCCAAGTCTGCGCTGAGGCCAGAAGTTCAGGATGTCACCAAGAGGAAAGAAGGGAAAGAAAAAGAATAAAAATAGACGGATGAGCTCCAGATGAGATGATCTTGGAAGAGATATGTGAAGATGGCATCTCCTCTGGATGACTGGGGTAGTCAATAAACAAGCTAGCATTGTTAGATAAGTTTTTGAAAATAGTGTGAGGCTGCTGCGAGTTGCTTTGCTCTGTAACCTCGAAAGACATGTCTGTTGGAAATCTCAATCACTTTGAGACAATGTGGGACCATTGAAGTACTACAACAGACACTACTAAATGCCCTGACCCTGAAGAACAAGGTATTGCTGCAAGGGAAATGGAAAATAATTCCTTACTTCATTGAAAATACCTTGTCCTGCACCTTGTCTGGATGGTATTGGTAGGGTTCAGATGCTTGTCACTTGTAGAATGAGTATAAAGCAGATGTCTTGACGCTGATCTGTAGCAACATGCAGTGACCTGTATCAAGCTGCTTGAAAGGGTGTTGAAAGAGCAGTAGCAGGGGCTGTGGGGCTAATAGCTTTCTCAACGAGCCAGCACTGACACAATTGACTGAATCTGCTGTCGACCCAGGGAGATAGTGAAGAGACAATCTGAGACTGGTACAGTTGAGAACAGAATTGAGTCAAACAGCTAGGGCAGACAGGGACAAAGCAGAGAACAAGGTAGGATTGATAAATTAAACTGCTTTTTTTTAATGCAAGGGGCACAGCAGGGAAGGCAGTGAACTTACGGCATGGTTAGGAACATGGGACTGGGATATCATAACAATTACAGAAACATGACTCCAGGATGGGCAGGACTGGCAGCCTAATGTTCCAGGATACAAATGCTACAGGAAGGATAGAAAGGGAGGCAAGAGAGGAGGGGGAGTGGCATCTTTGATAATGGACAGCATTACAGCTGTGCTGAGGGAGGATATTCCCGGAAATACATCCAGGGTATTTAATTGGGTTGAACTGGGAAATAATAAAGGGATGATCACCTTTATTGAAATGGTATTATAGACCCCCTAATAGTCAGAGGGAAATTGAGAAACAAGCTTGTAAGGAGATCTCATCTCTGTAAGAATTATAAGGTGGTTATGTTAGGGAATTTTAACTTTCTGAGCATAGACTGGGACTGCTATAGTGTTAAGTGTGTACAAGACAATTTTCTGATTGTATGTGGATGGACCTACTATAGAAGGTGCAAAACTTGACCTACTCTTGAAATAAGGCAGGGCAGGTGACTGAGGTGTTGGGGGGGAGCACTTTGGGGCCAGCGACCATAATTCCTATTAGTTTTAAAATAGTGATGGAAAAGGATAGACCAGATCTAAAAGTTGAAGTTTTAAATCGGAGAAAGGCTACTTTTGGCGTTATTAGGTAAGAACTTTCAAACAGCTGATTGGGGTCAGATGTTCGCAGGTAAAGGGACGGCTGGAAAATGGGAAGCTTTCAGAAATGAGATAACAAGAATCCAGGGGAAGTATATTCCTGTCGGGGTGAAAGGGAAGGCTGGTAGGTATAGGGAATGCTGGATGAGTAAAGAAATTGAGGGTTTGGTTAAGAAAAAGAAGGAAGCATATGTCAGGTACAGACAGCATAGATCGGGTGAATCCTTAAGAGTATAAAAGAAGTAGGAATATACTTAAGAGGGAAATCAGGAGGTCAAAACGGGGACATGGGATAGCTTTGGCAAATAGAGTTAAGGAGAATCCAAAGGGGTTTTACAAATATATTAAGGACAAAAGGGTAATTAGGGAGAGAATAGGGCCCCTCAAAGATCAGCAAGGCGGCCTTTGTGTTGAGCAGCAGGAGATGGGGGGATATACTAAACAAGTATTTTGCATAAATATTTATTGTGGAAAAGAACATGGAAAATATAGAATGTCAGGAAATAGATGATGACATCTTCAAAAATGTCCATATTGAAGAGGAGGACGTGCTGCATGTCTTGAAACACATAAGTAGATAAATCCCCAGGACCTGATCAGGTGTACCCGAGAACTCTGTGGGAAGCTAGAGAAGTGATTGCTGGGCCTCTTGCTGAGATATTTGTATCATCGATAGTCGCAGGTGAGGTGCCGGAAGACTGGAGATTGGCAAACGTGGTGCCACTGTTTAAGAAGGGCGGTAAAGACAAGCCAGGGAACTATAGACTAGTGAGCCTGACATCAGTGGTGGGCAAGTTGTTGGAGGGAATCCTGAGGGACAGGCTGTACATGTATTTGGAAAGGCAAGGACTGATTCGGGATAGTCAGCATGGCTTTGTGCGTGGAAAATCATGTCTCTCAAACTTGATTGAGTTTTTTTGTCATGGAATACAGGGAGAACTAGCCATTTGGATACAGAACTGGCTCAAAGGTAGAAGACAGAGGGTGGTGGTGGAGGGTTGTTTTTCAGACTGGAGGCCTTTGACCAGTGGAGTGCCACAAGGATCGGTGCTGGGTCCTCTACTTTTTGTCATGTACATAAGTGAGTTGGATGCGAGCATAAGAGGTATAGGTGGTAAGTTTTCAGATGATACCAAAATTGGAGGTGTTGTGGACAGCAAAGAGGGTTACCTCAGATTACAAGGGATTTTGATCAGATGGGCCAATGGGCTCAGAAGTGGCAGATGGAATTTAATTTAGGTAAATGCGAGGTGCTGCATTTTGGGAAAGCAAATCTTAGCAGGACTTATACACTTAATGGTAAAGTCCTAGAGAGTCCTTGGAGTGTAGGTTCATAGCTCCTTAAAAGTGGAGTCGCAGGTAGATAGGATAGTGAAGAAGGTGTTTGGTGTGCTTTTGTTTATTGGTCAGAGTATTGAGTGTAGGATTTGGGAGGATATGCTGTGGCTGTATAGGACATTGGTTAGGCCACTTTTGGAATATTGCGTGCAATTCTGGTCTCCTTCCTATGGTCTAGATGTTGTGAAACTTGAAAGGGTTCGGAAAAGGTTTATCAGGATGTTGCCAGGGTTGGAGGATTTGAGTGATAGGGAGAGATTGAATAGGCTGGGGCTGTTTTCCCTGGAGCGTTGGCAGCTGAGGGGTGACCTTAGGAAGGTTTATAAAATCATAAGGGGCATGGGTAGGATAAATAGACAAAATCTTTTCCCTGGGGTGTGGGATTCCAGAACTAGAGGAAATAGTTTTAGGGTGAGAGGGGAAAGATATAAAAAGACCTAAGGGGCAACTTTTTCACGCAGAGGATGGTGTGTGAATGGAATGAGCTGCCAGAGGATGTGATGGAGGCTGGTAAAATTGCAACATTTAGAAGGCATCTGGATGGGTATATGAATAGGAAGGGTTTGAACATAGAACATAGAAGGATACAGCGCAGTACAGGCCCTTCGGCCCTCGATGTTGCGCCGACCGAATCCTACCTAACCTATACTAGCCCAATAACTTCCAAATGCCTATCCAATGCCCGCTTAAATGACCATAAAGAAGGAGAGTTCACCACTGATACGGGCAGGGCATTCCATGAACTCACAACCCGCTGTGTGAAGAATCTACCCCTAACATCTGTCCTATACCTACCACCCCTTAATTTAAAGCTATGTCCCCTAGTAACACCTGACTCCATTAGCGGTAAAAGGTTCTTAGTATCTACCCTATCTAAACCCCTAATCATCTTATACACTTCTATCAGATCTCCCCTAAACCTTCTCTTCTCCAATGAGAACAGCCCCAAGTGCCTCAGCCTTTCCTCATAAGATTTTCCTACCATTCCAGGCAACATCCTGGTAAACCTCCTCTGCACTCGTTCTAAAGCTTCCACATCCTTCCTATAGTATGGCGACCAAAACTGCACACAATACTCCAGATGAGGCCGCACCAGAGTCTTATACAACTGCAACATGACCTCAGGACTCCGGAACTCAATTCCTCTGCCAATAAAGCCCAGTACACCATATGCCTTCCTCACAGCACTATTTACCTGGGTGGCAACTTTCAGAGATCTGTGTACATAGACACCAAGATCCCTCTGCTCATCCACACTACCAAGTAGCCTACCATTAGCCCAGTAATCCATCATCTTGTTATTCCTACCAAAGTGAACGACTTCGCACTTAGCTACATTGAATTCCATTTGCCACATTTCCGCCCAGCTCTGCAACTTATCTATATCCCGCTGTAACCTACCACTTCCTTCCTCACTATCCACAACTCCACCGACTTTTGTGTCATCCGCAAACTTGCTTACCCAGCTTTCAAGTCCTTCCTCTAGATCATTTATAAAGATAACAAAAAGCAATGGTCCCAAAACAGATCCTTGTGGTACACCGCTAGTAACTGCGCTCCAAGATGAACATAATCCATCAACTACTACCCTCTGTCTCCTTCCAGCCAGCCAATTCCTAATCCAAACCTCTAATGTATCCTCAATGCCATACCTCCGAAGTTTTAGCATTAGCCTACCATGGGGAACCTTATCGAACGCCTTACTAAAATCCATATACACAACATCTACAGCTTTACCCTCATCCACTTCCTTAGTCACCTTCTCAAAGAACTCAATAAGGTTTGTGAGGCACGACCTGCCCTTCACAAAACCATGCTGGCTATCCCTGATCACGTTATTCCTACCCAGATGTTCATAAATCTTATCCCTTACCATTCTCTCTAAGACTTTGCCCACCACTGAAGTCAGACTCACTGGCCTATAGTTACTAGGGCTATCCCTACTCCCTTTCTTGAACAATGGGACCACATTCGCTATCCTCCAGTCCTCTGGTACTATTCCTGCTGACAACGACGACATAAAAATCCAGGCCAATGGCTCTGCTATCTCCTCCCTAGCTTCCCATAGGATCCTGGGGTAAATGCCATCAGGCCCAGGAGACTTATCTATATTCATCCTTTCCAATATTCCCAAAACCTCTTCCCTGCATATTTCCAGGGCATCCATTCTAATTATTTGTGATTCCATATTCACATCAGCAACAGTGTCCTGTTCCTGAGTGAATACTGATGAAAAGTACTGATTTAATGTCTCTCCAATCTCCTCTGCCTCCACACACAACTTCTCACTACTATCCTTGACTGGACCGATACCTACCCTAGTCATCCTTTTATTCTTGACATACCTATAGAAAGCCTTTGGGTTTTCCCTAATCCTACCAGCTAAAGACTTTTCATGTCCCCTTCTCGCTTCTCTTAGCTCCCTCTTTAGCTCCTTCCTGGCTACCTTATAACTCTCAATCTCCCCTACTGAACCTTCACGCCTCATCTTTACATATGCCGCCTTCTTCCCTTTCACAAGGGACTCCAATTCCTTACTAAACCACGGCTGCCTCACAAGGCCCTTTACACCATGCCTGACTGGTACATACCTATCGAGGACACGCAGTAGCTGCTCCTTGAACACTCCCCACATCTCATTAGTGTTCTTCTCTTGAAGCCTGTTTTTCCAATCCACACATCCTAAGTCATGCCTCACTGCATCATAATTTCCCTGCCCCCAGCTATAGCTCTTGCCCTGCGGCGCACGATTATCCCTCTCCATCACTAAAGTAAAAGTCACCGAGTTGTGGTCACTGTCCCCGAAGTGCTCACCTACCTCCAAGTCTAACACCTGGCCTGGTTCATTACCTAGAACCAAATCCAATATAGCCTCCCCTCTTGTTGGCCTGTCGACATATTGTGTCAGGAAACCCTCCTGCACACATTGTACAAACACCGACCCATCTAATGAACTCGAGCTATAGCTCTCCCAGTCAATATCTGGGAAGTTAAAGTCCCCCATAACAACCACCCTGCTACCTTCACTCTTTTCCTGAATCATCCTCGCAATATTATCCTCTACTTCTCTAGGACTATTAGGAGGCCTGTAGAAAACACCTAACAGGGTGACCTCACCTTTCCTATTTCTAACCTCAGCCCAAACTACCTCAGATGGCAAGTCCTCTTCCATCGTCCATTCCACTGCTGTGATACTGTCTTTGACAAGTAATGCCACGCCTCCCCCTTTTTTACCCCCATGTCTGATCCTACTAAAACATTTGAACCCTGGAACGTGCAACAGCCATTCTTGTCCCTGTTCTACCCACGTCTCTGTAATGGCCACAACATCGAAGTCCCAGGTACCAACCCACGCTGCAAGTTCACCTACCTTATTCCTTATACTTCTGGCATTGAAGTATACACACTTCAATCCACCTTTCTGGTTACAGGCACCCTCCTTAGAGATCGCTGCATTATTCCTAACCTCCCTACACTCAAGGTCCTGTACCCTAAAGCTACAGTCCTGGTTCCCATGCCCCCGCGGAGTTAGTTTAAACCCTCCCAAAGAGCACTAGCAAACCTCCCCCCAAGGATACTGGTGCCCCTCAGGTTCAAGTGTAGACCATCCTTTTTATAGAGGTCCCACCTTCCCCAGAAAGGACCCCAGTTGTCCAGAAACCGGAATCCCTCCCTCCTGCACCATCCCTGTAGCCACGCATTTAACTGCTCTCTCTCCCTGTTCCTCGACTCTCTATCACGTGGCACGGGTAACAAACCAGAGACTACAACTCTGTTTGTTCTAACTCTGAGCTTCCAACCTAGCTCCCTGAAAGCCTGTCTGACATCCTCACCCTTCTTCCTACCTATATCGTTGGTGCCAACGTGGACCACGATCTGGGGCTGCTCCCCCTCCCCCTTAAGGACCCGGAAAACACGATCAGCGACATCACGTACCCTTGCACCTGGGAGGCAACATACCAAACGTGAGTCCCTGTCACCCCCACAAAACCGTCTGTCTGTACCCCTCACTATCGAGTCCCCAAGAACTATTGCTCTACCTTTCTCCACCCTACCCTTCTGAGCAACGGGGCCAGGCTCCGTGCCAGAGGCCTGAACCTCGTTGCTTGCCCCTGGTAAGTCATCCCCCCCACAAGTATCCAAAACGGTATACTTGTTCTTGAGGGGAATGACCGCAGGGGGTCCCTGCACTGGCTTCCTCCTCCCACTCCCCCTCACTGTCACCCATCTATCTTGAACTTTCGGAGTAACTACTTGCCTATAGCTCCGATCTATGACCTCCTCTGCCTCCCGAATGATCCGCAGTTCATCCAACTCCAGCTCCAGTTCCCTAACACGGGTTTGGAGGAGCTGGAGATGGGTGCACTTCTTGCAAGTGTACTCAGCAGGGACGCTAATGGCTTCCCTCACCTCATACATGTTGCAAGAGGAACATTGCCCTCTCTGCACTGCCATCCCTCTAAAAGTAAGCTTTCCTTAAAAAAAAACAACAAAAACCAACTAAATCTAAAGAAACAAACAAGGAAAATGCAGCACTTACCCGCTAGTCACAATTGGTCTTATTATTAGGTTAGAGGAGGTGGAAGGGTGGGAGGCACTACTCGTGTAGTGCCTCGGGTGAGTCGCCTGCGCGTTTAAATAAGGGGAGAGAGAAAAAAACCTTACCCAGGTAACCTAGCGCGCCTTCCGGGTCTGCTACCGCTTTTTTGAAGGAAAACTTTAAATTTTTAACTAATAAATAAGCGACCAAACTTACCCACCAGCCGTCGCGAAGTCTTCCGAGAGACTGAGGCCTACAACTCGGAGCCCGCGTTTAAATAAGGGGAGAGAGAAAAAAACCTTACCCAGGTAACCTAGCGCGCCTTCCGGGTCTGCTACCGCTTTTTTGAAGGAAAACTTTAAATTTTTAACTAATAAATAAGCGACCAAACTTACCCACCAGCCGTCGCGAAGTCTTCCGAGAGACTGAGGCCTACAACTCGGAGCCCGCGTTTAAATAAGGGGAGAGAGAAAAAAACCTTACCCAGGTAACCTAGCGCGCCTTCCGGGTCTGCTACCGCTTTTTTGAAGGAAAACTTTAAATTTTTAACTAATAAATAAGCGACCAAACTTACCCACCAGCCGTCGCGAAGTCTTCCGAGAGACTTTGGAGGGACATCGGCTGGGTACTGGCAGGTAGAACTTGATTGGGTTGGGATATCTGGTCGGCATGGACGGGTTGAACTGAAGGGTCTGTTTCCGTGCTGTACATCTCTAAGACTATGTGGTCTAACTGAATAAGTAAATTCTTTGAATCTAACTAGATTGAGAATGGAGTTAACAGCTCTCATAACAATCACAAGAAATGTGTGAATTGCTGAGTTTGTGAGGAGGGGTTAATGTTTGTGGTTTGTCTCTCCCAGGTGAAGTGAGAAACAAACTGAAGTGGGCAGATGGGAAGATTATCAAAAATGAAGTGGATCTCCAGGTAAGTGCTGCAGATTGTTCTAGTCAGTGAACGTGAACCATTTATCTTGTGCTCAAACCAATGCTCAGTTTAACATCCTACCTGGAAGATAACAGCCCCAACAGTGCCATCTCCCACGCTGCGTTGAGTGTTATTCTGCATGATGCTGTTTGAGTAGGCTTTGATCTCTGAATCTCCAAACTCATGGGAGGGAGGAGGAGAGAGCGAGCAAGTGCTGCCCACTCAGCTACAGCTGATTGACAGCCTGATTCAGTTCTCATTACCTGTATAATAACTCAGTAACACCAGTCACCATTCCTTGTATATACTCCTGAGGGTCATGTGATCTCCATGTACTTTAACACATTAGTTGATAATGACAGATTCTTGTCTCTGTTATGAATCCAGAATGGACTGTTACTGAGACTACTGTCTGGGTGTTCATTAAAAGCCAATTCCTAAAATTCACCATAAACAGGTGTTTGTACATTTTAAAGGGTCTGAGCAAGAGCGGGGAATTGGAATAAGTTTCTCTCTGCTCTCGGCAGGTAGAAATTTAGATGCTTGTTTGAAACTTTAACTCGTACTTTTTTTCCCCAATGTATCACCTCAGTCAACTGTTCAAAGCCTAAGTTCAAATGTATGTTAACAGCCTGCCTTGGGTGGAATCCTGGATTAATGGTTAAATTATGCTCTCTCTCAAATATGTTTTAATGTTTACTTTTTATGATTTTCAGGTTTTGAATTTACTGGGTCCAAAGACTGAAGCTGATCTGGAAAAGAAGGCGAAGGTATTGCTGTTACTGCAGTGTTTTGCACTCTGTGATCTTTGTAAACAGTTGTGCCGGTTTGCCTGTCAAAGCTGCTGAATGGTTCGCACTGCTGCCTCACAGAGCCAGTGACCTGGCTTCAATTCTACCCTCGGGCAACTGTGCAGGGAGATGTTTGCACAACCTCCCTGTGTCTGCGTGTGTTTCCTTCGAGTGCTCCAGTTTCCATCCACAGTCCAAAGGTACGCAGGTTAAGATGGATTGGCCATACTAAATTGCCTATAGTGTCCGGGGATGTTCAGGCTGGGTAGGTTAGCAATGGAGAATAGCGTTACAGGGATAAGGAAGGCAGGGGAGGTGTCTGCGTGAGATGCTCTTCAGAGGGTCGATGTGGACTCAACGCATCAATTGACCTGTTTCCACACTGTGTTGATTCTATTCTATAATTGCCAGGTTATGAGTATCGCTGGCCAGACCAACAGTTTCCTCTCCCTAGTTGCCCAGGAGGAGGTGGTGGGGAGCTGCCTTCTTGAACGGCTGAAGTGCATGTGCTATAGCACCACCCCATGCTTGGACGTCTGCATGTGATGTCCAACCACTCAGTGCTGTTAGGGAGCTCAGGAGTTTGGCAATGATCATGAAGGATGAGCGATTTAGTTCTGAGACAAGGGCAACTTGTAGGTGAAGTTCCCAGGTGTCTAAGGCACTTGTTCTCCGAGCTGACAGAGGTCATTAGTTTGGAAGGTGCTGTCAGTGAATTCCTTGTTGAGTTGTTGTCGCATATCTTGTAGATGATATTACTGTTGGCATCTTGCGTTAATCATAGGAGAATGAATGTTGAAGTTGGTGGAGAAAGTGCAGATCATGTGAGCTGCTTTATTATAGATCTGGTTCAGCTGCAGAGTTTTGTCACTGAGGGTGCTGAAACAGTGGAATTCTTTACTGCAGGGGGCTTTCGAGGCTGGGTAGTTCAGTTTATTCAAGAGGGTGAGAAAAACAGATTTTTAATCATTATGGAATTAAGGTTTTGGGGGAAAAGCAGGAAAGTGGAGTTGAGGATTATCAAATTAGCCATGACCTCATTGATGGTGGGACAGACTAGATGGACTGAATGGCCCACTCTGCTCCTTTGTGTAATTGTTTAATTCTTCCGTCAGTGACATAGTGACTGCTCACTACTGACCTCGGAACGTTTCCCACAAAATTCTGTGGTAAGGTCTTCTCTTTTGAGTGTCTATTCCATTCTGCCTCTAGCTATAGAAGATTCTCCAGCATCTAGGAATAATGGTGCATCCAAGGACAATATCGGACAGCAAGCCAGGAAATAACTAGCACGTCTTTCCTTCAAATTTTATAACTTCTCAGAAATCAAATTAAAAGTTTTGCAATACATCGGTTCTACCCAAATCCCACGTGTATGACAAGTCATTATTTTAAAATTTTATATAATTTTTTTAGCATAGAATGGAGATATCTGACATCTTGCAAATATGAATGTTGGGTTTTTCAGGGCCAGTAACATGAATTGCTGTCCACTATCTTTCACTCGTACATGGTGAGGTATTAATGGGCAAGGAGAGATCCGTCGCTATCTCTGGGTCCTTCAGGCCCAAACCAGCTCCGTATCAGCACAGTTTGGTGTCTCTCACAGCATGTTGTTTTTAATTTGCTTTAGGCTCCAAAGCAAAAGGCACAAAAAGTGGCAACAGAAAGCAAAGAAGAATCAACAATTAATGGTGAGTTATAGCATTTAACCAACTGATACATTTCATTTCAGAGTCACAGATCTCTGTGGGTGGATGAGGCAGGCGTGTGTGTGGTGGAGAAAAAAGCATAATCACCTCTAGTTGGAAACTCTGCCAACTCTCTGGCTTTGTGGTTCACCAGGTCCCCAGAAATAATGTTATAACAATAGAACATAGAAAAGTACAGCACAGTACAGGCCCTTTAGCCCACTATGTTGTGCTGGGAATTAATCCTAATCTAAAATAAAATAACCTAACCTACGCTTCCCTTAAGTTCACTGCTATCCATGTGCATGTCCAGCATTCTCTTAAACGTCCTTAATGACTCAGCTTCCACCACCACCGCTGGCAACGCATTCCGTGCGTTCACAACTCTCTGCGTAAAGAACCCATCTCTGACGTATCCCTATAGCTTCCTCCTAACACCTTTAAACTATGACCCCTCCTGCCAGTCAATTTTGCAGTGGTGAAAATCTCTGGCTTTCGATTCTATCCATGCCCCTCATTACCTTGTACCCCTCGATCAGATCACCTCTTCCTTCCCTCCAGAGAGAAAAGTCCAAGCTCAGTCAACTTCCCCTCATAAGACAAGCCATCCAGTCCAGGTAGCATCCTGTAAACCTCCTTTGCACCCTCTCCAAAGCCTCTGTATCTTTCCTATAGTAGGGCAACCAGAACTAGACACAATATTCCAAGTTGGTCTCACCAAAACCTCATGGCTCTTAAACTAGATCCCTCTGTTAGTGAACGTCAATGCCGATGAGTGGTAGTCCCTGCACTATAATCCTGTTACTCTGTAATGTCCAGCATATACCAAACTTCAGAGAAGTTTCTGTTCTGTTTTTCTCCATTTCTTTTCCTTAGTGAATGTGGGGGCTGTAAAACCTTAATTTGCTGGTCTAATCTGGATCATGCCTCTCTGGGGGAAGTTCACTGTAAATTAAGCCCTGCTCTGCACAGAGTTGTAATAAAAGTTAAAGATTTTATCAAGAATGCACAGTCCCCATTTACGTGTCTGGTAGAACCAGGCGAACAGAAAACATAGTTAAGGTTTGTGTATTTAACAAAAAACACTTAATTTTAAATAAACTGATTCAAATACGTGTAAAACAAAAGCAGAGTATTATTTAAATGGTGATACATTAGGACGTGTCTGTGGAAAAGGATCTGAGTGTTCTTGTATGTCAGTCAGTGAAAGTAGACAAACAGCTGCAGCAAGCCATTAGGAAGGTCAGTGGTAAACTGGCCTTCATTGCAAGAGGATTTGAGTTCCAAAGGAGGTCCCTCCTCCCTACTATTTATTTTAGCCTGCTTGGCACACCTTCCTCATTCCTGAAGAAGGGCTTATGCCTGAAACGTCGATTCTCCTGCTCCTTGGATGCTGCCTGACCTGCATTTTTCCAGCAACACATTTTTTTCAGCTCTGATCTCCAGCATCTGCAGTCCTCACTTTTTCCCTGCAGTTATACAGAACCTTGATGAAACTATATGAGGAGTATTGCGTGCTGTTTTGACCTTCCTAACTAAGGGAAGGATACACTTGGCATTGGGCGAGTGCTGCAGAGATTCACTTCACTGATGCCAGTGATGTCAGTACTGTCCTCTGAGGAGAAATTAGTTTGAATGGGCCTGTATTCACTAGAATCTGATTGAAACACATACACAGTACAATTCTAAAGATGACCGGGATGGAGAGACCGCTTTTTCTTTGACTGGGGAGTTTAGGACAGGGGCACAATCTCAGTCCGGGGTAGACTGTTTATGACTGAGATGAGGGAATACATTTTCGCCCAAAAGTTTGGTGAACCTGTGGAATTCTCCTTCACAGGAAACCCAGTCAGTTAATATAATCAAGAAAGGGAAAGATACATTTTTAGACTTTAAAGGCATCAGGGAGTATGGGGAGGTAACAGGAATATGGCATCAGGATAGAGGGTCAACCCTAATCATATGGAATACTGGAGCAGGGTTAGAAGGGCTGAATGGCCTATTTCTGCTAGTTTCCACGTAATCAGCTTTGAACTGTTAAATGTAAACGCTTTAAACCCTACCCCCTTCTCTTTTTGTAAAACACCCCTACAAGTAGATGCAAGCACACTAAATTACACTTGTGTTGTAGATGGAAGACATATTGACGAGGGAAACAGTTCAGTGGCACTTGTCTCCTAGGATTCAAAGAAGAACAAAGAAAATGTACAGCCCAGGAACAGGCCCTTCGGCCCTCCAGGCCTGAGCTGATCCAAATCCACTGTCTAAACCTATCGTCCAATTCTAAAGCATATCCCTCTGCTGCCCACCTACTCATGCATCTGTCCAGACGCATCTTAAATGAATCTATCGTGCCTGCTTCTACTATCTTTGCTGGCAAAGCGTTCCAGGCACCCACCACCCTCTGTGTAAAGTACTTGCCATGTATATCCCCCTTAAACTTTTCACCTCTCACTTTGAACGTGTGACCTCTTGTATTTGAATCGCTCACCCTGGGAAAAATCATATCTGTATCTACCCAGTCTATACCCTTCATAATTTTGTAGACCTCAATCAGGTCTCCCCACAATCTCCTTTTTTCTAATGAAAACAATCCTAACCTACTCAACCTCTCTTCATAGCTAGCACCTTCCATACCAGGCAACATCCTCGTAAACCTTCTCTGCACCCTCTCCAAAGCGTCCACATCCTTTTGGTAATGTGGCGACCAGAACTGTACACAGTATTCTAAATGCGGCCGAACCAACATTGTGTACAATGTTAACATGACCTGCCAGCTCTTATACTCAATATCCCGTCCAATGAAGGTAAGCATACCATATGCCTTCTTGACCACTCTATCCACCCACGCAGCAACCTTCAGGGTACAATGGACCTGAACTCCCAGATCTCTCTGCTCATCAACTTTTCCCAAGGCTCTTCTGTTTACAGTATAGTTGGTTCTAGAATTAGACTTGCCAAAACGCATCACCTCACATTTACCTGGATTGATCTCCATCTGCCACTTCTCTGCTCAACTCTCCAGTCTATCTGTATTCTTTGACAGTCCCCTACGCTTTCTGCTACTCCACCAATCTTCGTGTCACCTGCAAACTTATTGATCAGACCATTATTGCCCTCTTCCAGATCATTTCTGTATATCACAAACAACTGTGGCTCCAACACTGATCCCCGTGGAACACCACTGGTCATCTTTCTCCATTTTGAGAAACTCCCTTCAACTACTACTCTCTGTCTCCTATTGCTCAAGCATTTCTTTATCCACCTAGTTAGTACACCCTGCACACCATGTGACTTCACTTTCTCCATTAGTTTACCGTGGGGATCCTTATCAAGTGCCTTCCTAATGTAATGGATGGGTTTCTTTTGTTTCGCAAATCCTTTGTTTCTCTGAGCTTTTCTTCTGGATGCCTTTTCTCCTCTTCACAAGGTGCCAAGTTACTGGTTCACAAATTGTAAAATCTCTGACTTATTTCTTTAAAACAACTAGTTTTCTTTGTGATGTGGAGGTGCTGGTGTTGAACGAGGCTGGGCAAGGTCAGAGGTCATGTGAGACTAGGTTATAGTTGAGATTTATTTGAAATAATAAACTTTCAGAGTGAAGCGAAGCACACAAGCAGAATTTAAAGGCACTGAGATGAAAAGATCAACCAATTAGTGTGAGTGGAGTGTCAATAGGCTGAATAACCAGTCTTTGCAGGTGATCAAAAGTGTCAGACGGTGTGAGTAAAGTATCAACAGCTGAATCACAAGTGAAGGGATAACCTGCGATCAAATTAATTGAGGCAGGGAGATAATTACAAAAAAAAAAGGTGGTGCTGGAGACATTCCAAAAGGCTGGAATAACATGATCGGTATAAGAGCCACATGCTGAGGGTCTAACCAAAGTAACAAGTAATCCAAAACTGTACAACCTAATTTAGGGGGAAGAGATCCTAACAAGTCATCAAAGTGATGGTGCCAAAACAGGACATTAAGGAAGATTTTACAAATGCAGAACAGTGTGGTGGAGTTACATGGAGTACAACATGAACTCAAGGTAACAGTTGAGGCCATCTTCATGAGTATGAAACTTGGCTATCGGTTTCTGCTCTGCAATCCTGCATTGTTGTGTATCTCGCAGGCCACCTGGGAGGACGATTACCCGAAGATTGGAAGCTGAATGTTCTTGACAGCTGAAGTGTTCCCCAACGGGGAGGGGACATTCCTGTCTAGCGATTAGACCATAAGACATAGGAGTGGAAGTAAGGCCATTCGGCCCATTGTGTCCACTCCGCCATTCAATCATGGCTGATGGGCATTTCAACTCCACTTACCCGCACTCTCCCCGTAGCCCTTAGTTCTTTGCAAGATTAAGAATTTATCGATCTCTGCCTTGAAGACATTTAACATCCCGGTATCCACTGCGCTCCGTAGTAATGAATTCACAGGCCCACCACCCACTGGCTGAAGAAGTGTCTCCTCATTTCCATTTTAAATTTACCCCCTCTAATTTTAAGACTGTACCCATGGGTAGTATCCCTGCCTGACGGAAACAAATTCCCAACATCCACCCTTTCTAAGCCATGCATTGTTTTGTAAGTTTCTATTAGATCTCCCCCAACCTTCTAAACTCTAATGAATACAATCCCAGGATCCGTGGCCGTTCATCATATGTTAGGCTGACCATTCCAAGGATCATCCATGTGACTCTCTGCTGGTCATGCTTCAGCGCCAGTATGCCCTTCCTAAGGTGTGGGGCCCAAAACTGAACACAAGATTCTAAATGGGGCCTAACTAGAGCTTTGAGAAAGTGAGGACTGCAGATGCTGGAGATCAGAGCTGAAAAATGTGTTGCTGGAAAAGCGCAGCAGGTCAGGCAGCATCAAAGGAGCAGGAGAATCGACGTTTCAGGCATAAGCCCTTTCTTCAGGAGCTTTTTCAAGTCTCAGTAGTACATCGCTGCTTTTATATTCCAACCCTCTTGAGATAAATGACAACATTACATTTGTTTTCTTAACCACGGACTCAATCTGCAAGTCAACCTTTAGAGAATCCTGAACTAGCACTCCCTTTGTACTTTGGGTTTAGGAATTTTGTCACCATTCAGAAAATACTCCATCTCTGTATTCTTTTTTCTGAAGTGTAAGATCTCTTATTTGCTCACACTGAATTTCATCATCCTCGGACCACTCTCCTAAACTGTCTAAATCTTTCTGCAGCCTGTCCACCTAACTTCGTATCATTGGCAAACTTCGCCAGAATTCCCCCAGTCCCTTCATCCAGATCATAATGTGAACAGCTGCAGCCCCAACACTGAGCCCTGCGGGGAACCACTTGTCACTGGAAACCATTCTGCCATTCCGAAAAAGAAACTTTTATCCGAACTCTCTGCCTTCTATCAGACAGCCAATCCTCAATCCACGCTAGTAGCTCACCTCAAACACCATGGGCCCTCAACTCACTCGGGCGGCATGGTGGCTCAGTGGTTAGCACTGCTGCCTCACAGCACCAGGGTCCCAGGTTCCATTCCAGCCTTGGGCGACTGCCTCTGCGGAGTTTGTACATTCTCCCCGTGTCTGCATGGGTTTCCTCCGGTTTCCTCCCACAGTCACAAAGATGTGTAGGTCAGGTGAATTGGCCAGGCTAAATTGCCCATAGTGTTAGGTGCATTAGTCAGAGGGAAATGGGACTGGGTGGGTTACTCTTCAGAGGGTCGGTGTGGACTTGTTGGGCTGAAGGGGCTGTTTCCACACCGTAGGGAATCTAATCTGATCTAATCAGCAGTCTCCCGTGAGGCACTTTATCAAAGGCCTTTAGGAAGTCTAGGTAAATAACATCTACGGGGTTTCCATGGTCTAACCTACTTGTTACCTCTTCAAAGAATTCTAACAGGTTTGTCAGGCATGACCTCCCTTTACTAAATCCATGCTGACTTGTTTTAATCTGACCCTGCACTTTCAAGGATTTAGAAATCTCATCCTTAACAATGGATTCTAGAATTTTACCAACAACTGAAGTTAGGCTAACCGGCCTATAACTTTCCATGTTTTGTCTTGATCCTTTCTTGAACAAAGGGGTTACAACAGCAATTTTCCAATTATCTGGTTCTTTCCCTGACTCCAGTGACTTTTGAAAGATTACAACCAACACCTCCGCTATTTCTTCAGCCACCATGGTAAGTCTGATGGTAGGGTGAAATTTGTTGATATTGTTGTGTAGTCATTCAGTGATACACAACACTGCAGAATCGCCGAGCAGAAACTGTTAGCCAAGTACCCATGAAGGTGGCCTCAACTGTTATCTTGGGTTCATGTCATGTTATGTCTAACCCAACCAGACTGTTCTGCATTTGTAAAATCTTCCTTACTGTCCTGTTCTGACACCGTCACTTTAATAACTTATGATTTCTCTGCCTTAATTAGTTTGTACAGTTTTAGTTAATGTTTTACTTTGGTTAGACCCTTATACCTATCATTCTATTCCAGCCATTGGTTTATCTGCAGCACCATCTTATTTTTAATTTAGTTTGGGATTATAAGTTATCCCTTCACTTGTGATTCAGCTTAAGCTTCAGCTTTTACTGCAGAGAAAGACAGTGAGAGTGACATCTTTCCACCGATGCTACCTTAGCTGACGAGTTCCTCTCACATATTCTGTTTTGATACGTGACTTTTCAAAAAAACTTCCTGTATTGTTCCAGCTGGACATTTCTTCAGAATTAATCTGCATGTGAAATTTTAGCCTGGCATTAAAGGTTACTGAATCAAGGCAGATAAATAGATCGTGCTTTATCTAAATGTGGTCAAACAGGCTTGAGGCACTGAATGGCTTACTCTTGTTACTGTATTAGTAATACAATGAGCCAAGACCTCCTGAAATCTAAATATTTGTTCTTCCTCTTGTGCTGTCTGCAGGTGAAGTGGAGGTGCAGTCTGCCTCTCTCATGGAACAGTTGCGTGGAGAGGCAATGAAGTTCCACAAACCTGGTAAGTGGTTACATTCGAGAAAGTCACGTAGTGAGCGATAGAGTTAGGATCAATCTTTGTCCTGTCTTCTGGTTACCAAACGTTGGTGGTTTGTGACAGTTCTCCTTCCTATTGGGCTGAAAGGCCTGTCTGTTGTCAATGATAGATCGCTATAGATCTGGGGGAGGAGACGGCCTTATGATATAATCGCAGGACCGTTAAATCAGAGACCCAGATAACATTCTTGAGAGCCAGGTTCGAATCCTGCCACAGTAGATGGTGGAATTTGAATTCAATATATATCTGGAATGAAAGAATGTATTGTCAGTTGTTGGAAAAACCCATCTGGTTCACTAATGTCCTTTAGGGAAAGAAACTGCCATCCTTACCCGGCCCGGCCTACATGTGACTCCAGACCCATAACTGCCCTCTGGGCAATTAGGAATGGGCAATAAATACTGACCCAGACTGTGATGCATTCATTGTGTGAATGAACAAAGAAAAAAGACAATTATAGAGTCTTAACAAAGTGAAGCAATTAATTTAGATAACGAGGTATACTTTATGTTTATGTCTTATATTTTAATCAGTTTGTTCAGGCATGTTATGACACACTTACTTCCAAAACAGATGACACTTAAACCTTCTGGCCCAAAGATACCTGTGCTGTAACAGTCCCAGCTATTGCATCATAGCAGTGGATACGATCATTAACTAGTTTGGCCTAATTACAACGATCAGGAGCCAAGTGTGTCACATTTGTCTCCACCGGGGCCTCACTAATTTATTCTGCATTCAAACACTGAGAGACACGATCAGATTGGATGAAGCTAATGAAACCTCAGCATTGCACTTGGGGCTGTTCTCATTGGAGAAAAGAAGGTTTAGGGGTGACTTGATAGAGGTGTACAAGATGATTAGGGGTTTAGATAGGAATGACCATGAGAACCTTTTTCCACGTATGGAGTCCGATATTACGAGGGGACATAGCTTTATATTAAGGGGTGGTAGGTATAGGACAGATGTTAGGGGTAGATTCTTTACTCAGCGAGTCGTGAGTTCATGGAATGCCCTGCCAGTAACAGTGGTGGACTCTCCCTCTTTATGGGCATTTAAACGGGCATTGGATAGACATATGGAGGAAAGTGGGATAGTGTAGGTTAGGTGGGCTTGGATTGGCGCAACATCGAGGGCCGAAGGGCCTGTACTGCGCTGTATTTTTCTATGTTCTATGTTCTATGTTCTATTTACCTCTTTCAGAGCCAGAGCCTTAAACCGTATTGTTCTATAAGCTTTTATCTTTGTGTTGCAAACATACACTTCTAAACACGACAGGTGTCGTTTCAGTCTCTTCCTAGTTCTCAAAACACAAGTGAATCTGCAGTTAATGTCACCATCTGTACACAGTTAATAGATTCCTTTCTCTCTTTTTAAATAAAAATTGGACTTCATATGTATAACCAAACTGTCAAATGAATGAAAGCAAAGCTTCTCCATATTCATAGACATTTCAGATTGACTTTCTCTCCAGCAATTTGTTTTTCAAGCAAACAAGGTCAATCCTTATCCATTTCCCTACTTCTTTACAATATAGCTTGCTTTTTGTTCTGGACACAATCTCTAAGTTTTAATTTACTTCTACGAGAATATAAGTGAATTCAGAGTTAATGCCAATCACCCGACTACAATAAAGTAAACACAATGAGTAAACAGTTAATGATGCTGAGACAGTAAAATGGTATTGTGTGGCACTCTGACTCGCAATGAGTCGATGTGGATTTGCTGGCATGTTGGCAGGTTGATGTGCCGTCTGGTGGTCCTTTCACAATGGGGATTTCATATTAGCCTTTCATGCTGCTTTCCACTGAAGACTTCATAGATCTTTAAAAATTGTACCTCAAGTTTGTTGCTGAGCCAAATATTTATAGATCCTGAATCCAATGGAACAAAGCACATGAGAGAAGCCCTTGTTTATTTAAAGCAAACCCCACGTGAACCAGCCATAGATGAGCTGGTGGAATACAGCTAGAAACATCAAAGGCACAGACCTTCTATCATTTCAAAGTGGGATGTTTAGGTATCCCATAACTGTACACCGCTGTTTTTGATCTGCAGCAGCGGCTGCCGTTTATATTGGTTGGCTGTGAAGCACTTTGGAATATCCTGAGGTAGTAAAAGGAGCTAGAGAAATATAATTTTTTCAATGCTTTAGTTTAAACTGGATGCTGAATCACTGGTGGCCAGGCACATAGTGGAACAGTTATTGTTCACAATATAACATCAGAATGTTCAACCAACAAGCTACTTTCAAATGCACTTTGAAATAAAACATTCAACTCTATTTAATGCCTGCAAAGTGTATTGCTGTTGTGTCTGAATAAGGGAGAGGCAGAGCAAGGCCAGTGAACTTGGACTGGCTGCAATAACACCAGGGATAATGATCTGTTTATTCTTGCCTCCCTGGTATTCTTCTTCCTGCACAGTGTGATGAGGTCGTGCTGTTGCCTCCAAGCATGGAGGAGAAGCATGCCTGCGGTTCCTCACTCAGGTGGCTGCTGTTTCTGTGTTGACAAACTGTTCACTGTACTCAGCACACCCTCAGCTCACCACAGTGCTCAGGAGCATGAGATTGCCTACTGTTCTGTTAGCTACTGTTACATGATTGATATATGGTTACAGCGAGACAGTGGGGCAGGGCAATTAGTCTGGTCTCTGAGCATCAGTTCCAGCGACACTGTTTAATTGGAGAAAGGGCAGACAGGCAGAAACCATGTTGCGATTCCTTTAGATTAAAATTATTAGCTGGCTTGCAGGTTATGCACCAGGAGCTGTTGAATGGCTCTGTGATCTTACATAATCTTAGGAAGGAGCATTAGCAGCTAAGAGTTGAAGCCAGGACTCAAAAGAGGAGTTGTGAAAGTGGGATGGTCAGGCCCTCTGGGGGAAGTTGTAAGGAGTTCAGAAGAAGTCTGCAAGCATTAATAATTCTGTACGTTGGAGAGAGTGGTGGTTGAAAAGCTCAGAAGACGCTATCTTTGTTTCATACATGTACAAAATTAGAGTCCAGGTAAAAGCATGATATGTGGGTGCCAGTGTTGGACTGAGGTGGACAAAGTTTAAAAAGTACACAACACCAGGTTATAGTTCAGCAGGTTTATTTGGAAGTACAAGCTTTCGAGGGCTGCTCCTTCATCAGGTAACTAGTGGGGCAGGATCATAGCAATCAACATTTATAACAAAAGGTTAAAGTGTCACGTGACTGATATACGTACAAACCTAGATATTGAACAAACCTAGATTACTGTTAAATCTTTAATCACTTAGAATGGGGATGCAGGTTTTGATTCATTAATATTTAAATCCCAGAACTTCTTTCAAGTCACATCCCGAGATGATTTAAGGTTTTATTAAAAGAAAAGTGACATCTCAGCTCAGACAATGCAGGAAACATGTACGGTTAGAGTCTGTCTGTATTCCAACCTTAATTCAGGTCTATTTCTGAAGTAGGAATTTATAAAATTTCACATGGATTGACTGTGTCTACAGATTGTGTGCTTTTTGAACAAAATAGAATGTATCTGCAAATACAAATAAGCAATTGCAAATTCACCCCATGGTCTGTGTGTGGGTGGGTGGGTGGATGGGTCTGTGTGTGCCTGCTTGACAGTGTGCGTGTGCATGGGTGTGACATAGTATATCCCTGTGAGAGTGAGTGTGTATCTGGGAGAGAGAGCATGTGTATGAGAGAGGATCTGAGTGAGTGTGAGAGTGTGATCGTGTGTATGTGTGCTTGTGTGTGAAAGTTTATAGTGTAGTGGAGTCACCTGTAGTGTGACATGAACCCAAGATCCCGGCTGAGGCTGTCCTCGTGGGTACCGAACCTGACTATCAGTCTCTGCTCAGCGACCCTGTGTGATTGTGTATCCCGAAGTCTGCTCTGATATCCTGTGGTCCTGCCCCACTAGCTACCTGACAGAGCAAAGCTTTACTTCCAAATAAACCTGTCAGATAAAAACAGTAACTAGTTTTTTTAGGAGGGGAGAGAGAGAATGACACTGGGATTAATTAGAGTCATTGAATCAGACAGTGCAGAAGAGGCCCTTTGGCCCATCAGGTCTATACTGACATAACTATCACTAAAGGTGCGCTAATCCCAAGTTCCTGCACTTGGCCCATATTCTTGAATGTTATAGTATTTCAAGTGCTCATCCAAATTTTATTTTTTAAGGTTGTAAGGTTTCTGGCCTCCACTACCTTCCCAGGCAGTGCATACAGATTCCCACTCACTTGAGTAGTTTTTTTTCTCAAATCTCTGAATTTCCTGCCCGTTACCCTAAAACTATGCCCCCTCTTAATTGATCCTTCAACCAAGGGGAACAGCTGCTCCCTACTGACCATATCTGCACCCCTCATAAGAGTCATAGAGATGTGCAGCATGGAAACAGACCCTTCGGTCCAACTCATCCATGCTGACCAAATATCCCAAGATAATCTAGTCCCACTTGCCAGCACCCGGCCCATATCCCTCCAGACTCTTCAGTTATGTCTCCCACCTCAGCCTTCTCTGCTCTAAAGACAATAAGTCAAGCCTGTTTGTACTCTCCTTTTATAGCTTAATTTCTCCACCCCATGCAACATCCTGGTGAACCTCCTTTGTAACCCCTTAAGATGCCTCACAAGTTTCCAGTAGTGAGGTGACCAGTTGTGACCTAACCAACGCTCTGTACATCACCAACATTACCTCCTTGCTGTTATACTGCATGCCACAACTGATGAAAGCAAGTATGCCACATGCTGCCTTAACTATCCTGTTCACGCACTCTGCTGATTTCAGGGATCTGTGAATCATCACCCAAGATTCCTCAGAGCTACCCAATGTCCTGACATTCATTAAATACTCCTTAATCTTGATTCTTCTTCTTCTAAAGTGTATCGCCTCACACTTATCAGGGTGAAACTCTGACCCATCTATATCCTTCTGTAACCTACAATCATTTTCTTGGCTCTAAACCCTTCTTCCAATCTTGTTGTCTGCAAACTTGTTTGACATTCTGCCACGTTTTCACCTACAGTAGTTCCCCTCACACCCCACCCCTTACCTGCGGGAGATATGTTCCATGGCCTACCACGGAAGCCCAAAGCCGCAGATAGGAGCAAACCTGTTTACTTCAATGGGAAACGTATCTTCCTGGCAGCCTTGGTGTCTCTGGTTCCAGAAGGTTCCCTGAGATATGTTTGGGTCACGGGTAACCGAAACCGCAGAAAATGATTCTGTGGATATGGGGGTCATCCTGTATATCATTTATGTATAAAACAAACAATAAGGGTACAAGCACTGCACCTTGTGGTACACTGCTAGACACTGACCTCCAGTCACTCAAACAGCCTTCTGCCACTACTGTGTCCTATGACTAAATCAGTTTCTGAGTCATCTCATTAAGTTTCTCTCAGTTCCTTGTGCTTTAACCTCGATCTGTCTCCCATTTGGTGCCTTGTCAAAAGCTTTGCTAAAGTCCATATAAAGTATATCAACTGAACTTTCCTCATCCACACACTTGATCACAAGTTAACAAATTTGTTTGGCATGGGTGTCTGTCTGACATAACCGTGCTGGCTATCCCTAATTAACCCGTGCTTTTTGAAGTGAATTTTCTCCTTCAGGATTTTCTCCAGTAATTTCCCTACCGTTGATGTGAGACTCACCAGTCTATAATTTCCAAGTTCATCTCTACATTTCTTGATACGTGGAATTGTATTAGCCATCCTCTGGTTCTTCCTCCGTGGCCAGAGGGGAATAAAAATTTGTGTCAGGGCCCCTGCGATTTCCTGCCTCACCTCCTACAGCAACCTGGGATACCATTCATCTGGGCAAGGGGACTGGTGTGGTTTTAAGTCCATCAGTGCGTACAATACCACCTCATTGGGAATTGATGCATGGCTATGGAGATGGATAATGTGAATGGAGTTAGTATTCAGTCTAGGAATGGGCAGGGAGAAGCTGTGTGTACTTCACTGGTCACATGATTCCTGATATGCGGTTTTCAATGAATCTAGATTTAACCCTGTCACCTGGATTGTTCACTGTCTAATGCGGAATGTCTTGTGTTTTTCTCCTGTCAATTCCAGGTGAAAATTTTAAGACTGAGGGTTACACTGTCACTGCAAACACCATGGGCTTGTTGCAGCAACACCTGAAATTTACAGGAGGCCAGGTACGATGCCTTTAGTCAACCACCTCAGGCTGTTCTCCTTTCAGTCTACTGTCATCTATCAGCGTCCCACTGTCACCCTCCAGTCAATGCTGCTGTCTGAAGCAGTGTGAGGGGCTCAAGTCAGCTTTGTGTTATTGTTCCCAACTGTTCACTGTCTTCCAAATACTTAGGACCGAGACCATGAATATTGTAGTGACGTTCCTGATAAATTGCTGGGATTAGATGAAGAGGTTTGGCAGAGGCTGACATGGCGCAGGATCAGATTAAACTGGTTCTATGCTGCGAAGGCTGTAACATTCACAGCAATGGATGTGACTGCCTCATTGTGACCTCTATGAGGGATAACGTCTTCACACAGAGGTTAGTGCTTGTATGGATGGAGTTGCCAGAGAAGGTTGTAGAGATGGGTAAAGTTACCACATTTAAAAGATAACTGGATAGGAAGGGTTTAGAGGCATATGGAAGTTGGACTGAAGAGTTTGTTTCCATGCTGTAAATGACTTCGAAATGATGCCTAGGGCAGACTATTGATCCCTGCGGAGAGTGGTCAAACCATTGCTAGATTATTGTTATAATTGAGCTTAGTCAGTCTGTTAAAGTATGGTCAGGGTGGCATCCGGTACAGAGAGGGATAGTTAACATGGCTGTGTGTGTGGGAAATCATGTCTCTCAAACTTGATTGAGTTTTTTGTAGAAATAACTGAGGATCGATGAGGGCAGAGCAGTAGATGTGATCTATATGGACTTCAGTAAGGCGTTCGAGGTTCCCCATGGGAGACTGGTGAGCAAGGTTAGATCTCTCAGAATACAGGGAGAACTAGCCATTTGGACACACAACTGGCTCCAAAGGTAGAAGACAGAGGGTGGTGGTGGAGGGTTGTTTTTCGGGCTGGAGGCCTGTGACCAGTGGAGTGCCACAAGGATCGGTACTGGGTCCACCACTTTTCATCATTCATATAAATGACTTGGATGTGAACATAAGAGGTATAGTTAGTAAGTTTGCAAATGATGCCAAAATTGGAGGTGTAGTGGACAACAAAGATTACTTCAGCTTACAACAGGATCTTGACCAGAAGAGCCAATGGGCTGAGGAGTGGCAGGTGGAATTTAATTTAGATAGATGAGATGCTGCATTTTGGGAAAGCATATCTTAGCAGGACTTATACACATAATGGTAAGGTCCTAGGGAGTGTTGCTGAACAAAGACCTTGGAGTGCAGGTTCATAGCTCCTTGAAAGTGGAGTCACAGGTAGATAGGATAGTGAAGAAGGCGTTTGGTATGCTTTCCTTTATTGGTCAGAGTACTGAGTACAGGAGTTGGGAGGTCATGTTGCGGCTGTACAGGACATTGGTTAGGCCATTGTTGGAATATTGTATGCAATTCTGGTCTCTTTCCTATTGGAAAGATGTTGTGAAACTTGAAAGGGTTCAGAAAAGATTTACAAGAATGTTGCCAGAGTTGGAGGATTTGAGGTTGAACAGGCTAGGGCTGTTTTCCTGGAGCGTCGGAGACCTTATAGAGGCATAATGAGGGGTATGAATAGGATAAATAGACAAAGTCTTGGGTGAGGGAGTTCAGAACTAGAGGGCATAGGTTTAGGGTGAGAGGGGAAAGATATAAAAGAGACCTAAGGGGCAACTTTTTCACAGAGGGTGGTATGTGTATGGAATGAGCTGCCAGAGGATGTGGTGGAGGCTGATACAATTGCAACATTTAAAAGGCATTTGGATGGGTATATGAATAGGAAGAGTTTGGAGGGATATGGTCCAAGTGCTGGCAGATGGGACTAGATTGGGGTGGGATATCTGGTCAACATGGATGGGTTGGACCAAAGGGACCACATGCTGTACATCTGTGACTGCAAACCTGGATATTTACCAGGAGTGGGAGGAAAACATTCTTCATGTGGAAGGGCCATTTGGAAAGAGTGAGCATTTGCGCCTTCAGAAGGAAAATACTTAAGAGTTCAATTAATGTTGAGTAATTGCAGCGCAGGAGGAGATGGTTCTGCCCACCCTGAGGTAAGGTGGGGCTGCAGTAGTTGCACTAGCACAGGCGTAATGAGTCAACTCTGTGGCTGACACAGATGCAAACCTTCGACCAATCTGATTTACTCCATGTGATATCAAAAAAATGATTGGAGGAATTGGATACTGCAAAGGCCATGGGCCCTGATAACATTCCTGCAACAGTCCTGAAGACTTGTGCTCCAGAATTTGCTGCATCCATAGCCAAGCTGTTCCAGTACAGCTATAATGTTGGCATCTACCCAACAATATTGGGTAATTGTCTCGTTCTGCCCTGTACACTAAACAGGACAAATCCAACCTGGCCAATTACTCCTCTTCATCCACCACATACACACTATTCTCAATCATCAGTCAAGTGATGGAAGGGGTTATCAGCAGTGTTACCAAGCAGCACCTGCTCAGTGGCACCCAGTTTGGGTTCTGCCAGGGCCACTCAGCTTCTGATCTCATTACAGCCTTAGTTCAAAGATGGACAAAAGAGCTGAATTCCAGAGGGGAGGGAAGAGTGATAGCCTGTGACATCGAGACTATACTTGACCTGGTGTGGCATCGAGGAGGCCCAGAGTCATGTGGCACAAAGGATGGGAGTTGTGGTTGAGGCCAGTCACCACCTCCAGAAGCTCTCTGCAGCGGTTCCTCAGGGTAGTATCCTAGGCCTGACCACCAGTAACATCCAAGAAGCTTGACATTATTTAGGGTAAAGCATCCTGCTTGTTTGGCACCCCATCCATAAACGTGCTCTCCCTTCACTGACATACGGGAGCAGAAGTATGTACTATCTGCAACATACACTGCAAACATTCCAAGGCAGCTCAGACAGCACCTTCCTACCTACGCCCACCGCCATCTAGGAGGGCAAGGGCAGCAGATACTGCCTGCCAGCTGCAAGTTCCTCTTCAAGCCAGTGACCATTCTGATTTGGAAAGATATCATCATTCCCCTACTGTTGCTGGGTCAAAATCCTGGAATTCCCTCCCTCGTGGCATTGTTAGTGTACCCACAGCAGATGGTCGGCATTAAGAAGGCAGTTCACCATAACTTCCTCAAGGATGAGGAATGCTGTCTCAGCCAGTGACACCCAGGTCCAGTGAACCCTGATGGGTAAAGACAGACCTCACTGTTGTACCTCATTCACTCCACTAACTGTCCCCCACACCCCAGAAAAAAATTCTCCCTCATGTTTAACTCCGCAGTAATTGGGTGAAAGTTGGTTCCCATGCCAGGTGTCTTCAGTTGTTTGTCATATGGCAATGTATTTACATTAAAGACTCTGTGGCTTTAAGAGTATTCACTTTGTTGGATTTTACACTGCTTATGAATTTATTGTTCTTCCTCTCATCGTTTCAGGTACGAACACGGTTTCCACCAGAACCCAATGGTATTCTCCATATTGGCCATGCAAAGGCCATCAACTTCAACTTTGGCTATGCTAAGGTGAGAGCTCCCTGGATCTGTATTCCTGTTTGTGGAATATTGAACGTAGCTGGAAAGTCAATAGGAATTGGAGGGAAAAACTCTTTGCTGGTTGGAGTCATACCTAATACATAGGAAGATGGTTGTGGTTTTTGGAGATCAGTCATCTCTGTTCCAAGACATCTCTACAGGAGATCCTAAGGGCAGTATACTAGACCCATCCATCTGCAGCTGTTTCGTCAATGACCTCTCCATTATAAAGTCAGAAGCAGGGATGTTTGCTGATAATTGCACAAAGCTCAGCATCATTTATGACTCCACAGAAACTGAAGCAGTCCATGCCCAAATACAGCAGGATTTGGACAATACCCAGGTTTGAGCATATTTCAGTATATATTATTGAGTATATTTAAGACTGAGATCGATAGGTTCTTGATTGTTGCGGGATCAAGGGTTATGGGGAGAAAGTGGGAGAATGAGGTTGAGAAATTTATCAGCCAGGATTGAATGGTGGAGCTGAGAGGCCTAATTTCTGCCCCTGTGTCTTACGGCCTTATAGTTTGGCCTGGTAAGTGATATGTAACATTTGTACCACACATACCAGGCATCCGACCATCTCGAGTGCCATCATCCCTTGACATTACCTTGACATTCCATGGCATTACCATCACTGAAGCACCCAACTATCAACATCCTGCAAGTTATCATTGACTAGAAACTTAACTGGTTTCCATTTAAATACTTCTGCTACAAGAGCAGGTCAATGGCTAGGGAAACTGCGGCAAGTAACTCACTTCCTGACTTCCCAAAGTATGTCCGCCATCCACAAGGCATAAGTCATAGAGTCATAGAAGTGTACAGTGGAAACAGACTCTTCGGTCCAATCTGTCCATGCTGACCAGATATCCAAAAACAATCTAGTCCCACCTGCCAACACCCAGCCCATATCCCTCCAAACCCTTCCTATTCATATACCCATCCAAATGTCTCTTAAATGTTGCAATTGTACCAGCTTCCACCACATCCTCTGGCAACTTATTCCGTACATGTACCACCCTCTGTGAAAATGTTGCCCCTTAGGTCTCTATTATATCTTTCCCCTCTCACCCTAAACCTATGCCCTCTAGTTCTGGACTCCCCAACCCCAGGGAAAAGACTTTGTCTATTTATCCTATCCACGTCCCTCATAATTTTGTAAATCTCTATAAGGTCGCTCCTCAGCCTCCGACGCTCCAGGGAAAACAGCCCCAGCCTGTTCAGCCTCTCCCTGTAGCTCAAATCCTCCAACCCTGGCAACATCCTTGTCAATCATTTCGGAACCCTTTCAAGTTTCACAACATCTTTCCGATAGGAAGGAGACCAGAATTGCACACAATATTCCAACAGTGGCCTAACCAATGTCCTGTACAGCCGCAACATGACCTTCCAACTCCTGTACTCAATACTCTGACCAATAAAGGAAAGCATACCAAATGCTGCCTTCACTATCCTATCTACCTGTGACTCCACTTTCAAGGAGCTATGAACCTGCACTCCAAGGTCTCTTTGTTCAGCAACACTCCCTAGGACCTTACCGTTAAGTGTATAAGTCCTGCTAAGATTTGCTTTCCCAAAATGCAGCCCCTCACATTTATCTGAATTAAACTCCATCTGCCACTTCTCAGCCCATTGGCCCATCTGGTCCAGATCCTGTTGTAATCTGAGTATGATCTAAGTAAAGAGTATGATAGAATGCTCACTATTTGAGTGGGTGACTGAAGCTCCACCATACTTAAGAAGCATGATGCAGAGCAGAGCAGCCCACTTGATTTGCTGCCATTTCTAAAGTGCACTACGGCTACTCACCACACCACCTCCACACAATCACAACTTGGAAATATATCACCGTTCATCTGCTGTCACTGGGTCAATGTCTTCATATTCCCTCCCTGACAGCACGGGGTGCCCCTACACTTTGTTGACTGCAGCAGTTTGAGAATGTGGCTCAGCACCACCTTCATGTGCAGAGGTAGGAACAAGGTGGTAATTGCCAGTGAAGTTCACATTCTATAGTTGAACAAGAAATCGACTAACCTGCTGTTCTCATCTCCATCCTGTTCAGCTCAGAACCAGAAGCATCTTCTGGTGAGGTTTTCAGTCACATCCCCCTTTGTCATTTGGCAGCTTCTCTTAGGGCTGAGGGCTCACACTGGTCTGTATTATGAATTTGTATTTATCAAATTGTACATTAATCACAGGCAAATGATGGGATCTGCTTCCTTCGCTATGATGACACAAACCCAGAGAAAGAGGAGGAGAAATATTTCCGGGGCATCAGGGACATGGTGGAATGGTTGGGTATGTAATGAGACTGGTAGACGTGGAAAATCATTCCTGGGTGGATGCAGTTTATTTTTGTTCTGAATCTTTCGGACATTTTAATTGTGTGTGTGGATTTGTAACAGAACAAAGACCCATGCAGTCACGGTGTTGGTCCTGGCTTAGGCCTCAACTGGCTCCTGGAAGAGAAGTCACACTGCTAACCCCTGGGATTCTCCTCTTCCCTGCTCAATTCCCCCCACTGCCCAAACCCCTGATCACCGATTCCACATCCCAGATAATTTGTTTGTGTTCCCTATAATTCAGTGCAGTTTCCTACCCTTTATTAAGTGACCTGTTCCCCTCAGTTGTAAAGGAAATGTCATTTTCCTAGGCACCCAGTAATTGTTTCATGTGTACAGCCAATATGAGGTCCAGGCATTTTGACTGTGGGTTGACATTGAGTCTGATTCTGACTTGAGTCGGGTGTGGTTCCCGGTCAGGGCTGGTGGATGGTGGTGAGCTGGAACAGTAGTCTTGATTTTCTGATGTGTTGTCTGTAATTAGCTAACTGTGTCATCATGTCTGATGAACCGTTACCCTGAAGTACATACGAGTGGCCTGAAAGTTTTAGTTCCATCTCTAAAGATGCCTCTGGTGGTATAACCAGGGGAGCACTGGGCTCATGGCCGTGCCCCTGTCTGTCTGACTGAGAAGGGAAAACAGCCCTTTGAAACTGCAGCTGGCTAAGATAAGTCGATTTGTTCTGGTGATTCTTGACCACGGTCAGTTTGATATTTGGGTAAAAATGAAGGTGAGAGATCCAGTTATAACACACAGTAGAGAGATTCCTGCGTTTGGGACAGTCTGATTGAAGTTATTGGTGGTGATTGAATGCCGGCTGGGTGCCCTAAGGCTACAGTGGTGTCGGGCTGCTCCTAACTGCAGTTACTTCATTTCTCTCCCCAGGTTACAAGCCGTATGCTGTCACCCACGCTTCTGACTATTTTGGCCAACTGTATGATTGGGCGGTGGAACTCATTAAAAGGTGGGTCGTGTTAACGACTGCCATTTTATCCTTTAGGTTTATGAGAAAGTGAGGAATGCAGATGCTGGAGATCAGAGTCAAAAAGTGTGGCACTGGAAAAGCACAGCAGGTCAGGTCTCCTTCTATTGGAAAGATGTTGTGAAGCTTAACAGGGTTCAGAAAAGATTTACAAGGATGTTGCCAGGGTTGGAGGATTTAAGCTTCAGGGAGAGGCTGAACAGGCTGGGGCCGTTTTCCCTGGAGCGTCGGAGGCTGAGGGGTGACCTTATAGAGGTTTATAAAATCATGAGGGGCATGGATAGGATAAATAGACAAAGTCGTTTCCCTGGGGTCAGGGAATCCAGAACTAGAGGGCATAGGTTTAGGGTGAGAGGGGAAAGATATAATAGAGACCTAAGGGGCAACATTTTCACAGAGGGTGGTACATGTACGGAATAAGTTGCCAGAGGATGTGGTGGAAGCTGGTACAATTGCAACATTTAAGAGGCATTTGGATGGGTATATGAATTGGAAGGGTTTGGAGGGATATGGGCCGGGTGCTGGCAGGTGGGATTAGATTGGGTTGGGATATCTGGTAGGCACGGACAGGTTGGACCGAAGGGTCTGTTTCCATTCTGTAAATTGCTATGACTATGTTTCAGTCCAGTAGTTTCAGGTTTTCCTTTACTGACACAAGCTTTTATTCCAGATTTATGTAATCTACAGTTGAGTTGTCATCATGGAATTTGAAACTCTGTCTGAATCACTATGTCAGTAATAAGCCATTATGTTTAGTTTGATT
Source organism: Hemiscyllium ocellatum (assembly GCF_020745735.1). Lineage (NCBI taxonomy): Eukaryota > Metazoa > Chordata > Chondrichthyes > Orectolobiformes > Hemiscylliidae > Hemiscyllium > Hemiscyllium ocellatum. The sequence continues at coordinate 1,136,799 of NC_083414.1, read as the reverse complement.
TGATTTGTTTATTGTCACGTGTACCTAATTCCAGTGAAAAGCATTGTTTACGAGCAGTACAGGCAGATTTTGGTAGCAAGGACACCCAGGTCATAGGGTGAAAGAAAAGGTTAGAGTCTTACAGGTTACATTGCACAGGGCGTGTGATAAGCGTGTTCAACGTAGCAAAACCAGCATTATTGGGATGGGAGGTGGGGGGAGGGGTTGTGGTTTATTGTAGATCCCCAGACAGAGAGAATGGTGGTGGAGGAGTTTCATCGTACACAAATGTACTGCAGCGTTTTATTTATCCATGCCTAAGTGAATGACATTGTGTGTGTGCAAGCTGGCAGAGAAAGTCCTGTGAGGCAATGGGTCTGTGGCTGTTTACCACTAGGGCAGGAAGAGACGAAGAGAGAGTTCATCTTTTGGTAAAATTTTAAACTATGGTACTTAACCTCAGATCAACATAAAAGATTCTCTGCCATCATTCTGAAGAAAAACAGCACATCCCCCCCTCATTATTTATCCTTGAGCAATTTATCGCAAAATACATGGTCTCATCAGTAATATTAGTTTGTGGGATCATGCTGTGCCCAAATTGTTTCCTACATAACAACACTGACCATCCTTCCAGTGGGTTTCACTATGGAATGTGCTTTTGAATATCTGAGGCCATGTCGGTGTTATAATTTCCTCCTTGAAACAGCCAATTAAATGGGAAAGTTAAGTTGCAGATTCACTGAGGGATTTTTAGAAATGTTTAGTTTTGAGAACCTTGTTATTACTTTCTCTGTTCTGCAGGGGTCAGGCATATGCATGTCACCAGAAGGTGGACGAGATCAAGGGACATAACCCACCCCCATCCCCATGGAGAGATCGGCCCATCGAGGAGTCTCTCATTCTTTTTGAGGTAAGGGAAAGGGGCGTGGTAGTGGTAATGTTACTAGTAATTCAGAAAGGGCACGTTGGTTCAAATCCCACGATGGCATTCAAATTTGAATAGTTACTAAAATACCTGGAACTGAACACTCAGCCTGGTATGACCATGGGTCCATCATTAGTTGTTGGGGACAGAAAAAGAAGTTTGGCTCACTGAGTCGTTTCAGGAGGGAAATCTTATCTGGTCTGGCCTCATGTGATTCTGCAGTGTGGTTGACTCTCAACTGCACTTGTCACCCTGGATATGATCCTAGTGTGACTGGGCAAGCCACCCAAAAAAATTGCTCTATGATCTTCGATAAAGTGGTCAAAAATTGGAGCATGCTGGGAAATGGAAGCCTGCCTTGAACAAAGTGACAGTGTCAATCCACAGGCTGCAGCTGTCCACCGATGGTTTGTAAACAAACCTGACAGCTGCAGACCTGCAAAACACACCTGAAGTTGGACTTGAGTGGGACATTGGAATGTCACCCTCCAGACAATTGAGAACATAGTCATTTGCTAGACACGGTGGCACCTAGCACTCTTATTTGGAGGAGGCTACATGCACCAAGCACCTACCGGTAATGGACACCTAAGGACCAACCAGCCATCAATGTGCTAACTCCGGGTCAGGATAATCAAACCCTCCCTAAAGGGCACAAAGACTCTGAGGGATGAGAATCACTGCAAAACCCCACCCAGGGCGGTAACTCGAGAATAACAATCGGAAGACAACGCCATGTAGAGCCCGGCCAAGTTCTATTGTGGGATATGATCATACAAAATTCAGTAACAGATGGAGTAGTTGTGTACATCTTTAGTTCGTAGTATATTTGGTCTAGTATTAATTGTATTCAATAAATGAATATTATTGTTTATAAGAGTCAACTCTTTGTTCTTTGCTGGATATCAGAGTTTAAAACCACTGTGGCAGGCCCAACACTAGCAAACTACTCAGTTTAGAGCCAATTAAATGTCTTTCTAGTGACACTTACATCCCATGAAATGTTTTTCAGAAAAGGAGGCAGCAACAAAGACTGTAAAATTCTGTTTCCAGTTAGTCTTTACTCAGCTTCTGGAGACTCGAGGTTTACTGTTGCTATATTCTCCAGACACGAGCTGAAAATGTGTTGCTGGGAAAGCGCAGCAGGTCAGGCAGCATCCAAGGAACAGGAAATTCGACATTTCGGGCATAAGCCCTTCTTCAGGCATATTCTCCAGACAGCCTGGCAAAGCACTCTCTCACCATCAATGGAGTGGACAGCACCTTCATCTCAGTGCACAGCCCCTCCCCACCTCACCTTTACTTTCAAAATTAAACAAAAACTTTTCAAGGATTGTCAGTAACTGCAGGGAAAGCCATGCTCTAATCACTAAGGAGGTTTGGGAATCTGTTGTTATCCAGATGAACTCCCAGATAAAGTAACCTGAAACCCATCATCCCGAGTCAATCCTGGTGCTTATGGTCAGTGACTGTTACATGATTCAGCTGGGAGAGTAAAAGTTTTAGTGGTTCCCTTTACTCTCAACAATATGCTGCACCAAATTACATCAGTTTCTTATAACTGCTCCATCTAGTGGCAGTAATCGGGATGTCAGTCGCACAATTCTGTTACAATCAAGGGATCAAACTGAATTCCCCAAATTCAGTGACTGAATTATGTAGGTTCCACCTTGCAATGAGTTCAAGGCTGGCTTGAGAATCTTTCGTTCTACTTTCTTGCCTTTTCCTCGTAACAAATGCCTCTCTGACTGGTTAAAAGTCTATCTCAGTCTTGAATATGCCCAATGATTCAGCCCCGACAGCCCTCAGTGGTAAAGCATTTCACAGATTCACTCCCCTCTGAGAGAAGAAATTCCTCCTCATCTCTGTCTTCAATATGTGACCCCCTTATCTTGAAATTATGTTGTCTGGTCCTAGACTTTCTCACAGGAAAACAAACTGTCAAATCCTGCTTTAATTACGTACTACCCCAGCCCCAACGTTCTGATTCTCCTTGTAAGCTAGTCCCTCCAGACCTGGTCTCAGCAGAATGATGCTTTTTCATTACTGGCCTCCACCTTTCATTGTTAGAATATTTAGATTTCCTGGACTTTTCTGGATCAACCTGACTGAAGTTTTTAGTCATTCTGCTTGAGACTAAATTCCATTCTTTCTCTGCTGTTTCTCAGGAAATGCGAAAAGGGATGTTTGCAGAGGGTGAGGTAACTCTTCGTATGAAGCTGATTATGGAGGATGGCAAGATGGATCCAGTGGCTTACAGAATCAAATACACCCCACACCATCGTACGGGAGATCGCTGGTAAACTGGAGATTGGGATTGCTCACACTTCCTGTTAGCACAGTGTACAAAGGGAATGCACTGTCGGTGGTGTTTACCCTGAGGTTTCTAGATTTCAAAAAGCATGTCACTCATTGTGTTTGTCTTCACATAATGTCAACAGCAGGAGGGTATGACTCTGGCACCAGCTGGATTCTTTAAAAGTGGTTTGAGTGTTGTGTGGTTTCCACACTTTCACCCAGTTCAGTTTGTCCAGCTCTTCCTTTGCCTCCATGGAGGTTACATTGGTTGAGTTTTGTTCCAATTATTGTTCCCTCTGCCTTGCAATGTGTGTTGTACACTGCCAGGTAAAGTCAACGTAGTTCTGGAGTATCATAAGGCTGCTCTCTCAGTAAAGAGAACAACGACTGGTAGTGGTTTAACCACACCTCGGGCGAGGGGAGAGGTGGAGAAGGAGAGTCATTCGTGATCACCTCAGGCAGGTGCAGGAATTGAACCCACCCTGTTGGCATCAGTCTGCATCACAAATGAGATATCCACTCATTGGCTCTGGATATCTTAGCTGGCTCAGAGGGTTTTGTAGTGCAGAGAAATGCCAACAGTGTGGGTATAATTCCTGTACCAGCTGAGATTACCGTGAAGATCCCAATTTCTCAATATCTCCCCTTCTGGTGATCTTTGGCTTAACCTCCTCACTGTTTCTGTCTAATGAGAGAGCAGCCTATGGTCTGATAGGACTGTGGTGCCCCATGAAGACAGGGTTCTGATATAACACAATAATTCCATTCTCATGTGAACTTGCGTTATAAGAAAATCGTGCAATAGCCACATCATTTAAACTAACAGGGCCAGAATTCCATTATAGCCAATCCAGATAAGGAATGTTCATGTTCTGCAAATAATGGTCTAAATTCTTCAATTGCGTTAAATCGATTTGTGTTGAAGAAACAACTGTGAAATCCGAATCGGCTATATGAATTAAGAGTTACTGAGCCAGATCCAGCAATCACTATCTAATGGAGGGACCAAGGACCCGATGCCAGCCCTCGATGCCAGCATTCTGTGACCTTGGTGCCATTACCAGGAGTCCAGGTTGTCAGCCGCCTTCTCTGCTATTCACTGGAAAAGTGAGGACTGCAGATGCTGGAGAAATCAGTCAAAATGTGTGGAGCTGGAAAAGCTCAGGCAGCATCTGAGGAGCAGGAGAGTCGGTGTTTCAGACATAAGCCCTTCATGAGGAATGTGGGTGGAGGGAAAGGAGCTGAGAGATAAACAGGAGGTTGGGGGTGGCCCTTGCTATAGATGTGGGCTCCTCTACATTGGGGGGGACAGGGTGCCAACTTGTGGAACATTTCGGGGAACTTCTCTGGGATGCATGCACTAACCTGCCCCACCGCCATGTGGCCGAACACTTCAACTTCCCCTCCCACTCTACCAAGGACATGCAAGTCCTGGGCTGCCTCTACTGCCAAATCCAAGCCACCCGATTAGAAAATGAATACCTCATCTTCTGTCTTGGGATTCTCCAACCACGCGGTATCGACGTCAACTTCACCAGGTTCTTTATCTCCCCTTCCCACATCTCCTCCCAGACCCAACCCTCCAACTCCGCACTGCCCCCGTGACCTGCCCTACCTGTCCATCTCCCTTCCCACCTATCCACTCCACCCTCCCCTCTGACCTATCACCATCATACCCCCCATCTACATCCATCTATCGCTTTCCCACACCCCAACCTCCTATTTATCTAAGTTTCCCTGCCTCCTTTATGAACTGTCTGTCAGACAAAGTTTTCTATCACCTGGCTTGGTGTTTAAATTTGTCTGATACTCGTGTTTTGTGAGGTGCTTCTGGATGTTTCATTTCATTATGCTGCAATATAAATGCAGGTTGTTCTTGTAATGCAAGCCATGATGAGGAGGAATGGCTATTTAATAGCAGTAAATAGAATCTGAATGGTTACCACACAGAGGTCATTCAGCCCATCCTGGCTGTGCTAGCTCTCCAAAAGAGTGATTCACATTCTGCAATCACCACAGCTTTCTCCCTGAAACCTGCACGTTCTCCCTTTTCAGATAATTACATTCATTCCTGAATGTCTCCAATTGAGTCTGTCTGCACTACACTTTCCAGGCCCTAACCACTCACAACTTGAAAAGATTTTTCTTCCAGCCACCATTGCTGCTTTTGCCACTTCCCTTAAATCTGTGCCCACTGGTTCTCAACGCATCCACCAATGGGAATAGAATTTCCCTTTCTGCTCTGTTCAGACCCCTCCTGACAAACTGATGTAAAATATAAAGAGTAACATTCTGAAAGTAGGAGTCAGACTTGAGACCCTGCTCGGTGTGGGAAAAGGGGACATAGGAGTTGGCAACAGAATGGACTCTTCTGGGTGATTATCTTTCCCTTACAGCTAAGTAGAAAAGCTCAGGTCTCTCTTCTCACCACCATCACCTTCATTTGTCTCCTGTATCACTAGTGAGGGGCTTAACTCGGTGCGGTGTCTTATAGTGTTAAAGTGCCAAGAATTAAAAGCTGTCACTGAGAGTTCAACTCTTAGTGGACACCGCTCAAGCTGCAACTATCCAATTCCATTCAGCCGTGCTGTGGGTTGCCCTAATCTGACACACTCCACTTTCTCCTCTTGCTCAACATTCACTGCACTGTCCTATGTCCTGATATGAAGAACATTGAGGCATCTTGTTGCTTGTAACATGTAGGAGTACCATGTACCCTGAATTTATTCTGATTTTACCTGTTTTGTTTTTTTTAAGGTGTATCTATCCCACGTATGACTACACACACTGTTTGTGTGACTCCATTGAACACATCACACATTCACTTTGTACCAAGGAATTCCAGGCTCGGTAAGTCATAGTTTAGAGAAAAGACTTTGACCAGCAGGTGTCTGCGCACATGTAGCAGAAGTCCCAGCAATGCTTCTGATTTGGGGCACCTTTAAAAGGTTTTGCCTTGGTAACTATTAGAAGGTGGGGAAAGTGGTGAGGATTAGAGCTTGAGGTAGCATCAGTTTAAAATTGTCACCAGGAAAGTGGTTTTGAGGGATATATTTGTCAAGAAGAATAATGGAACATTGGTTTAGCACAGATAGTGGTTGAGATCAGGGACCATTAACCCTTTAAAGGGAAATTGCATAAATATGTGAGGGAGAGGACAAACAGGACTATCGAGAGAGAGAGCAGTGCTGTTGGATTAGTTTGGGATTGATATAAATCTATGGGGATGGAATGGAGCAGAGAGATTAGTTTGGAATTGATAGAAGTCTGTGGGGAAAGTGTGCAGTAGTGGGATTAGTTCAGGATCAACAGAAAATGCTGGATAAACTTGGCAGGCCTGGCAACATCTGTGGGGAGAGAAATAGTTCATACTTTTGACTCCGGTATAAATCATCTTCTAAACTGAAAATTGTTCGAAAATCTTTTTTTATATATTTTTGACAGAGGCAGAGACCCTGAGCTCAAGACAAAGGGGTTGTTAAAGGTGGAGAAAGAGATGTAAAATGAGTGTAAATTAAGGTGTGTAAGGGAGAGAATGGATCCTCTTAAGTGGCGAGAGAAGGTAGTAGATTTGGGAATGGAGATTTGTGGTGGAAATGAGGTAATGTAACTCCTGTCTTGTTACAGCCTAAATCTGATAGCTTGTCCCTCATATCAGCCGTTTCCACGCTGCACCAAATGTTTTTAAGGGATATCAGACAGAAGCAAAGTTTCACTGAAAAGGAGTTACAGAAGAAGGATCGACATGTAGATGCAACTTTCAGCCAGAATTGCAAAGCAGATGATCTATCTCTGCCTCCTCCAGTAGTCCCTAGCATTACAGATACCATTCTTCAGCAAATTCAGTTCACTCAGTGTGATATCAAGAAATGGTTAGAGGTGCTGGATACTGCAAAGGCTATGGGCCCTGACAACATTTCTGCAACAGTACTGAAGACTTGTGCTTGAGAACTTGCTAGTCCCCGAGCCAAGCTCTTCCAGTACAGTTACAATACTGGCTTTTATCTGACAGATTTCCAAATTCTGTCCTATACATAAAAAGCAGGACAAATCCAACAAAACTGCCCCATCAGTTTTTTTTCTTGCATATCAGTAATGTGATTGCAAGGTATCATCAACACTGCAATCAAGCAGCACCTGCTCAGTGATGCCCAGTTTGGGTTCCCCTGGGGCCACTCTGCTCCTGTCCTCATTACAGCCTTGGTTCAAACATGGACAAAAGAGCAAACTTCCAGGGGGGAAGTGAGAGAGACTGCCCTTGACATCAAGACCTCATTTGACCGAGAGTGGCATTAAGAAGCCCTAGCAAAACTGGAATCATTGGGTGTCTGGGCAAACACGCTGCTGGTTAGAGTCATAGTTGGCACATTGGAAGATGATTGTGGTAATTGGAGGTCAGTCATCTCAGCTCCAGGATATCTCTGCAGGAGTTCCTCAGGTTAATGTCCAAGGACCAACCACCTTCAACTGCTTCATCAATGACCTTCCCACCACCATAAGGTCAGCAATGGATATGTTTGCTGATGATTGCACGATGTTCAGTGCCATTTATGACTCTTCAGATACTGAATCCATAAGTTGGTGTTCCAGGTAGTGAGACTATGGGTCTTAAAAACAAACCTTCCCTTAATACCCACTAACCAAAAGAATAGCAGAGCAAAACGGCCGAAGAATACTTAGAGAAATGATTAATGAAGTCCACAACAGACTCCGTAAATACAACGGGGAAAATCTTTACTCACATGCAACAGACCATGAATGGACAGACTCAGTACAACAAGCAATGGATGTTAGACAGTGACAGAAAATGAAAAAACTAGACAAACTTACACAAAATAACAGCACTGACAACACAGAAGCATGGATAATAAACTTATCTGACCAACCCTTAACAGACACTGAAAAAGCTGCCTTCGTAAGAGGATTAAATTACAACAGCCAGGATGCAGACAGGAAAGATTTCTTAGCAGCATTAGAAACAACACTGAAAGACCCAACTCACAGAAGAAACCCAGCAAACTATCGGACAGGTAGTCACAACAACATTAAGCAGAAAAAAGGAAGGAAACACACTCAGTACACAGGAAAACACTGGAAAGACTAAAAAAAGATAAAAACATTGTTATCCTACCTGGAGTCAAAGGACGCTTGACAGTCATTCTTAATCGAAGAGACCACATTGAAAAAGTGAACGCACCACTTGCAGATACCGACACTTACCAACAAGTGGCGATAGACGCAACCCCACAACTAGAGAACCGAATCACAGCCCTGCTCAAAAAACTTTAGAAATCTGGAGAAATAAATAACCCTGACTGCCAAAAAAATGAAACCAGGCGGATCCAATACACCACGCTTCTACGGATTACCCAAAATTCACAAACCAGGAGGCCCCCTCAGACCCATAGTCTCGCAACCTGGAACACCAACTTACAGACTGGCCAAGGAACTACACCAAAGCCTAAAACACTTAGTAGAAGACTCACGCCACTCCATCCACTCCACCCAAGAATTCCTGAAGTTCATCAAACACCCTAAGAAAGAAGAGGATCAAATAATTGTTGTGGTTCTGTTCGCCGAGCTGGAAGTTTTTGTTGCAAACGTTTCGTCCCCTGGCTAGGCGACATCATCAGTGCTTTGGAGCCTCCTGCGAAGCGCTTCTTTGATGTTTCTTCTGGTATTTATAGTGGTCTGTCCTTGCCGCTTCCGGGTGTCAGTTTCAGCTGTCCGCTGTAGTGGTTGGTATATCGGGTCCAACCACTACAGCGGACAGCTGAAACTGACACCCGGAAGCGGCAAGGACAGACCACTATAAATACCAGAAGAAACATCAAAGAAGCGCTTCGCAGGAGGCTCCAAAGCACTGATGATGTCGCCTAGCCAGGGGACAAAACGCTTGCAACAAAAACTTCCAGCTCAGCGAACAGAACCACAACAACGAGCTACAAATCTTTGCACAAACCAGGATCAAATAATGGCTTCCTTTGATGTAACTGCCCTGTTCACATCCATCAACATTAACCTGGCCAAGGAAACACTGACTACATTATTAGAAGACCCAAAGACACATGCACCAAACAACACCAACTTCATCAGCAAGGACAGTATCGTCAAGCTAGTGGACTATGCCTTACCACCCACTTCACCTTCAGCAACAAAACTTACAGACAAACCAATGTAACACCCATGGGATCTCCGGTATCAGGGTTCTTAGCAGAGACAGTAATGCAGAGACTTGAACAAACAGCTCTGCCAACCATCCAACCCAAACTTTGGCCCTGCTACGTGGATGACACCTTTGTCATCACTAAACAAAACAAATTAGAGGAAACCTTCAAGACCATCAATAATACCCTTACTGGCATAAAATTCACTAAAGAGGAGGAAAACAACAACAAACTGCCATTCCTAGATGTCACAGTAGAGTGAACAGCCAATGGGGAACTTCAAACCAGCGTCTACAGTAAAACAACACATACGGGCCAAATACTGAACTACAGAAGCAATCATCCCAACATCCACAAATGAAGCTGCATTGGAACATTATTTCAATGAACCACCACACATTGCAGCACAGAGAGACTACGCAGAGCAGAGGAAAATCACCTATACCATGTATTCAAAACAAACGAGTACCCAATGACACAGTCTGCTGATTTCTCAGAACAAACCCAAACGCGCAAACAAAGTCCAATCCAGAAACCCTAGCCACTCTCTCCTACATCAAAGACAGCTCGAAAATGACTGCCAGACTACTCAGACCCCTTGGCATCACGGCAGCCGACAAGCCCACCAACACACTACAACAGCAGCTAATGAGCTTGAAAGACCCTATACAGACAACAAGCAAAACTAATGTCATTTACAAAATACCGTGCAAGAACTGTAACAAACACTACATTAGATAAACAGGCAGAAAACTAACCCCAGGATACATGAACACCAACTAGCCATAAAATGACAAGATCCCCTCTCACTAGTATCCTTACATATAGATGAGAAAGGACACCACTTCGACTGGGACAACACATCCATCCTAGGACAAGCCAAACAAAGACACGCACGAGAATTCCTAGCAGCGTGGCATTCCAACTGGAACTCTTATCAACAAACACATCGAATTAGACTCCCATCTGCCACCCCCTGAGAAAAAGAACAGGCAATGACATCACCGACCTAAATCACCTAAACATAAAAATAGAAAGTAGGACTCATCAGCAGTGCTTTGCCTGTAGGCCCAGTGAAGATGTTACCTAGTATGGTGACGAAACGTCTGGAAATGAACCTTCCAGCTCAACAAGCAAACCTACATCCACTGAATCCATCCATGTCAGCCCAAGCTTTGATGTTCTCCAAATCTTTTGCATTTGAACAAATGCCAAATAACTTTTGTGCTACACAAATGCCAGGCAACGATCATCTCCAATGACAGACGATCTCACCACTGCCCCTTGACATTCAATGGTGTTACCATCACTGAATCCCCCACTATCAACACCTGGGGTTACCATTGACCAGAAACCCATCTGGCCTAGCCATATGAATACTGCGGCTACAAAAGCTGTTTATTGGCTAAGAAAACTGGCAACTGACTCATTTCCTGACTTTCCAGAGCCGGTCCACTATCTACAAGGCACAAGTCAGGGTGTGATGGAGTATTCTTCATTTGAGTGATGGGTGCAGCTCCAAGAACAGTCAAGTAGCCTGACACCATCCAGGGCAAAGCAACCTGTTTGATTGGCACCATCCCCATAAGCATCCATTCCTTCCTCCACCCACGCTCAGTAGCAGCAGTGTCTACCATCTACAGTATGCACTGCAGAAATTCACCAAAGATCTTCAGACAGCACTTTCGTGTTGAAGCACAAGGACAGTAGCTATGTGGGAACACACAACCCCTGCAAGTTTCCCTCCAAGCCACTCACCATTCTGGCATGGAAATGTAGTGTCACTGTCACTGAGTCAAAATCCTGGAATTCCCTTGGTTATGGCATTGTGAATCAACCCACAGCACGTGGACTCCAGAAAGCAGCTCACCCCCACCTTCTCAAGGGCAACTAGGGACAGGCAAGAAATGCTGCCCAGTCAGCAATCCTCACATCCCATGTTAATGTTGTCATACAGCTTGGATTCAAAGTCATTGTACTGTTTAATCCACTGCAATGAATGTCCACAGTTTTTAGATAGGAACAATTAATCAGACAACATCTCATTCCTTGCAATCAAGGAAGAGCTGTGTGGCAAGGGCCAGGCTTTTAAAATTGTTCAGAAAGGACTTTTTAAAGTAATATTTGCTGTTGTATTCAAAATCGTCTGATCAGGATAGCATTGGTTTGATGCCTTCTCAGTTCTGAAGGAATTGGTTCCTTGTACAGTAAACTGATATCCTAACAGGGAAGGGAAATTGTGTGGGAGACTGTGTTTGAGGTGCTGACTTTACCCAATGTATTCTCTGCAGACGGTCCTCCTACTACTGGCTGTGTAATGCTCTGGACCTGTACTGTCCTGTACAGTGGGAATATGGACGGCTGAATCTGCACTATACAGTCGTATCAAAAAGAAAGATTATCAAGCTGGTAGAGTCTGGTATTGTAAGGTAACAGATTGTACTTATCCTATTCGATTTATGGTTGAGAATGTAACACAGAAACATTGTACTGGGCACTGGCTGCAATTCAAGTTGCAGGGAGCGGTGCTTTTTCCCATTCACGTGCGCGTTGTTGTTTGTGCCAGCATTCATCGCCTGTCCCTAATTGCCCAGAGAGCAGTTAAGAATTGACCACATTGCTGTGGGTGTGGAGGCTGATGTGGGTCATACCGGGTAAGTACAGCAGAGTTCCTTCCCTAAGGGACATTAGTCAACCAGACTTTTTTTTTTGCCCAAAAAATAAGATCTCTAGATTAATTAGAGTCAGATGTACAGCATGGAAACAGACCCTTAATCTAGTCCCATCTGCCAGCACCCGGCCCATATCCCTCCAAACCCTTCCTATTCGTATACCCATCCAAATGCCTCTTAAATTTTGTAATTGTACCAGCCTCCACCACTTCCTCTGGCAGCTCATTCCATACACGTACCACCCTCTGTGTGAAAACGTTGCCCCTTTGGTGTCTTTTATATCTTTCCCCTCTCACCCTAAACCTATGCCCTCTATTTCTGGACTCCCCGACCCCAGGGAAAAGACTTTGTCTGTTTACCCTATCCATGCCACTCATATTTTGTAAACATCTATAAGATCACCCCTCAGCCTCCGACGCTCCAGGGAAAACAGCCCCAGCCTGTTCAGCCTCTCCCTATAGCTCAAATCCTCCAACCCTGGCAACATCCTTGTAAATCTTTTCTGAACCCTTTCAAGTTTCACAATATCTTTCCAATCGAAAGGAGACCAGAATTGCACACAATATTCCAACAGTGGCCTAACCAATGTCCTGTACAGCCACAACATGACCTCCCAACTCCTGTACTCAATATTCTGACCAGTAAAGGAAAGCATACCAAATGCCGCCTTCACGATCCTATTTATCTGCGACTCGACTTTCAAGGAGCTATGAACCTGCACTCCAAGGTCTCTTTGTTCAGCCACACTCCCTAGTACCTTACCATTTAAATGTATACGTCCCTGCTAAGATTTGCTTTCCCAAAATGCAGCACCTTGCATTAGTGATAATACCACTTTAGTCACTGTAGATTTAAGTCACAGATAAAGATATGGTAACAGTGTTAATATGATCACAGTGAACGTTGTGATGAAACGAGTACTGTGGTAAGATTATAAGACAAATCCAGACCCACGGATTAGTGTGACATCAGTTTACATCACTGCAGGAGTTCCTTGGGTTAGTGTCTGAATTCCAACCATCTTCTGATTCTATCAAGTGATATTTAATCAACAATAAATATTTACCAATGTTCAGTTTAGGATTTGCCAAGACTACTTCCTCTTGACGTCTTTACATTCCACTCTAATAGTACTGAGAATCCTTGAATACTGTTGGAAAAAGATGCATTTTATTGATGTGTTTTGCATTGCATTTATCAGGAATATAAACTGCATATTGTTTTCCCTTTCCTCCAGTAATTCTGACATTGTCTTGTAATACTTTTGTCATCTACTGAAGCATTGCAAATCTGCAGCAGCTGTTAGTCTGTTGTTTTCACAAACACGTGTTAGACTGGGTGAATTGCAGAAAAATCTTCGCCTGTTTCCTCATTTGCTAAGAGACTGATCCTGTAGGGAACCAATCTTCGCTTAGTTGACTTGTGTTAATTTGTGATGGACAGCCAGATTCTGTTGAAGATTGAGTGGTCTTGAAGTAGTTGGATAGTTCCTGTAAATAGCTGTCTTCATCCCACAATGAAGTGAAGGTAAAGCAGACAACATGCTCAATCACTCCCTCTTCTCCTGTTTCCCAGATAGATGTCAGCACTTTCCCCAGATCTTTCCTATCGACGGTTTAGTATTCTGGACACGCTCTTGAGCATATGGATTTTAACTTTTAATTTGGGGGGATTTTCTGGCAGCTACATTTTTCATAAGATCATTACATCTCATCTCTGACATGAAGCTGGTCTAAGAGTAGCTGGCACCAGTTGACCAGTCCAATACTAATCTCGCACATAATCTGGGCAGCTTTTGAATCCAGCCTGTTCAGAGGACACAACCAGACCCTGAGGGGTACAGCATTCCTTCCATCATCGCCCAGTCATTTGGAGTGTCGAATAAATATTCAGGGCATCTGGTAGCTCACTGGGTTCCTGCTGAGCAACAAATCTCATGAAATGTGCAGTTGAAATTCTTTTCAATTTTCTTTTCATCATCTGAGAGTTGCAAGGAACCCTTTCCCTTGATACTTAGGAATGGGGTCTCTTTAATCATCACCTGAAGGTTGCCTTCTATCTCCTGCTTGTTGTCATTGGAGGGATATTCTTAGTCAAACACAAAGAATGCCTGAGCACCATATAGTTAAAAGTCACACAACACCAAGTTATAGTCCAACAGGTTTAATTGGAAACCCTAGCTTTCGGAGTGACGCTTCTTCAACAGGTAGCTGCTAGTGCTTCCAATTAAACCTGTTGGATTAAAACCTGGTGTTGTGTGATTTTTAACTTTGTCCACCCCAGTCCAACACCGGCATCTCCAAATTCTGAGCTCCATATAACACAGCAGTGATGACATGAGTCACTGAGCATTGACCAGAGACAGAAGGATTGGGCGATATTCTTCGGCCCCAACTGACTACAGAACATAGAACTTGCACTGTGCATTGCTGTTCTTCAGGCCACAATGTTGTGCTGACCTTTCATCCTACTCTAAGATCAAACTCCCCTACGTCCCCTTCATTGTAGATCTTCCATGTGCCTATCCAAGAGTCGCTTAAATGTTCCTAATGTATCTGACTTTTTTTGCAAGGTTTGTGAAGGTTTGTAGCTCAGGTTGAGGTTTAGGGTGTAGATTTACTCGCTGAGCTGTAGGTTTGATATCCAGACGTTTCATTACCTGGCTCGGTAACATCATCAGTGGCGACCTCCAAGTGAAGCGAAGCTGCTGTCTCCTGCTTTCTATTTATATCTTTCTCCTGGGTCGGATTCCTGGGGTTTGGGGTGATGTCACTTCCTGTTTGTTTTCTGAGGGGTTCATAGATGGTGTCTAGATCTACGTGTTTGTTTATGGCGTTGTGGTTGGAGTGGCAGACCAAACACAGCCAGAAACCCTAACCACCTTACCATCCATCAAAGAAGTTTCAGAAATGACAGCCAGACTACTAAGACTCCTTGGAATCCTAGTAACACACAAACCCACCAACACTCTCAAACAAAAACTAACAAACTTAAAAGACCCAGTACAACCCAAGGACAAAACCAACGTCATCTACAAAATTCCATGCAAGGACTGCCACAAACACTACGTAGGACAAACAGGAAGAAAGTTAGCCACCAGGATACAGGAACACCAGCTAGCCACAAAAAGACACGACCCTGTCTCTCTTGTAGCCCTACACACGGATGAAAAAAAACCACCATTTTGACTGGGACAACACATCTATCCTGGGACAGGCTAAGCAAAGACATGCCAGAGAATTCCTAGAGGCCTGGCACTCCAACAAACACATAGATCTAGATGCCATCTATCAACCCCCCCAGAAAACGAACAGGAAATGACATCACCACAAACCCCAGGAACCCCATCCAGGAGACAGATATAAATAGAAAGCAGGAGACAACAGCTTCGCTTCACTTGGAGGTCGCCACTGATGATGTTACCGAGCCAAGTAATGAAACGTCTGGGTATCAAACCTACAGCTCAGCGAGCAAACCTACACCCATATCTGACTCTACTACCACTTCTGACAGTGCATTCCACAGACCCACCACTCTCTGTGTAAAGAACCTACCTCTGACATTGCCCCTAAACCTTTCTCCAATCACCTTAAAATTATGTCCCCTCGTGATAGCCATTTCCGTCATGGAGAAAATGTCTCTAGCTATCCACTCTGTCTATGCCTCTCATCATCTTGTACACCCCTATCAAATCACCTCTTATCCTCCTTCACTCCAATGAGAAATGCCTTAGCTCCCTCAACCTTTCTTAATAAGACATGCTGTCCAGTGCAGGCAACATCCTGGTAAATCTCCTCTACACCCTCTCGAAAGCTTTCACATCTTTCCTATAATGAGGCCACTAGAACTGAGCACAGTATTCCAAGTATGGTCTAACCAGGGTTTTATAGAGCTGTAGCAAAACCTTGCGGCTCTTAGACTCAATCCCCTTGCTAATGAAAGCCAACACACCATTCCCTTAACCCTATCAACTTGGTTGGCAATTTTGAGGATCTATGGACATGGACCCCAAGATCCCTCTGTTCTTCCATACAGCCAAGAATCTTGCCTTTAACCCTGTAATCTGCATTCAAATTTGACATTGCAAAGTGAATCACTTCACACTTTTCCAGATTGAACTCCATCTGCTACTTCTCAGCCCAGTTCTGCATCCTTTCAATGTCCTGTTGCAACATACATCAGCCCTCCACACTATCCCCTACTCCACCAACCTTTGTGTCAGCAGCAAACTTACTTACCCACCCTTTCACTTCCTCATCCAAGTAATTTCTAAAAATCACAAAGAGCAGAGGTCCCAGAATTGATCCCTGTGGAGCACCACTGGTCACCGAGCTCCGGGCTGAATACTTTCCATCTATCATCACCTCTGTCTTCTAGCCAATTCTGTATCCAGATTAGTGATGCTGAAACAACACAGCAGGGATGAAGGGCTTTTACCCGAAACATCGATTTTCCTGCTCCTCTGATGCTGCCTGACTTGCTGTTCTTTTCCAGGGCCACACTAGTCTAGAGTCTAATCTCCAGCATTTGCAGTACCCACTTCTGCCCAATTCTGTACCCAGACAGCCAGATTTCCCTGTATCTCATGCCTCCTCACTTTCTGAATGAGCCCATTATGGGGAACCTAATCAAATGCCTTGCTAAAATCCATGTCCAACACATCCACTGCTCTACCTTCATCAATGTGTTTTGTCACATCCTCAAAGAATTCAATAAGGTTTGTGAGGCATGACCTGCCCCTCGCAAAACTATGATAATTATCTCTAATCAAGCAATGTTTTTCCAAGTGATAAAATCTTGTCTCTCAAAATCCTGTCCAATAATTTGCCCACCACAGGCGTAAGACTGATTGGTGTGTAGTTCCCAGGATTATCCCTATTCCCTTTCTTGAACAAGGGAATAACATTTGCCACCCTCCAATCATCTGGCACTACCCCAGTGGACAGTGAAGATGCCAAGATCATTACCAAAGGTGCAGCAATCTCTGCCCTCGCTTCCTGTAGGAACCTTGGGTATATTCCATCTGGCTGAGGGGACTTATCCCACCTTATGTTTTTTCAAAATTTGCAGCAAATCCTCCACCTCAACATCAACCTGTTCTAGACATCAGTCTGTTTTGCACCGTCCTCCCAAACATCAAGCTCCTTCTCCAGAATGAATACTGAAGCAAAGTTTTCATTCATGACCTCCGCTACCACATCTGCAGTATTTTGCTTTGATTGAACAGGGTCAGTGTATTATTTCTGGAAAGACGGTGTGTTGCTAGAGGACTGGTTCTGGACGGAGGATGCATATTGCTGGGACTTCTAGTTCTGGGGAAGTTCTGATATTCTTGCAATAGGGATGTGTAGCAGCTTTATAGAACCAGGAACAATGCCCTCTCAGTTTGCTAGTATTATTGGAAATAATTTGAACTAAATTGGCAGCATGACAAGTATACAAGGTATTGTATTTGGTGCAAAAAAAGTCACATGGCATTAGAACAAGAAGCAAGAAGATTTTGTGTTCAGAGTGAGGTAATATTTTAAAAGTATAAATAAGGTGTATTAATCTGCTTTAAATGTGCAAAATATGGAAGATAATATTGACGAGCTACAGGAACAGATAGCCATGTGAGTGCATGATGTGTTGATAGTTCACTTTTAGTTTAAAAAGATCAGGACAAATTACAAAATGTCACTTTTCCATTTTCTTTGCAAACAAACTTATGCTTTGACTCTTAACGCCAGCTCTTGTTAAATCTTTGCCCTGGCTCTTGGCTCTGATTAATTTTCATTCAATGAAGCAGAAGAAATTTTCAGCTCCCAGCTCTCTGCAAGCTCAACTCCTATTGTTTTATACTCACTCTCGCGCAGAGAGAGAGAGACAGAGAGTGCGCCCCTCTCACTCTCTCGCACGCACTCTCTCTCTCCTGACCATGCTGTCTTTTTGAGTGACACGGTGGCTCACAGCACTAGAGACCCAGGTTTGATTCCAGCCTCTGGCAACTTTGTGTGGAATTTTCACATTCTACCCATGACTGAGTAGACGTCAACAAGTCCACTTTGACCCTCTGAAGACTGACCCACCCAGACCCATTCCCCCATGTTTACTCCTGACTAATGCACCTAACCTACACATCCTTGAACACTGGGCAATTCAGCATGACCAATTCACCTAACCTGCGCATCTTTGGATTGTGAGAGGAAATTGGAGCACTTAGAGGAAACCCGCTCAGATACGGGGAGAATGTGCAAACTCCACACAGACAGTTGCCCAAGGTTAGAATTGAAACCAGGTCCCTGGTGCAGTGAGACAGCAGTACTAGCCACTGTGCCACCTAGGATATCTGGTCGGCATGGATGCATTGGACAGAAAGGTTTGTTTATGTGCTGTGTATCTTGATGACTCCAAGTGTCGTGTGAAAAATTTGACAATATCTTTTTTCTTTCAACAATAAATAGTGGCAAATAACAATTGTTTGTGTACCCCCACCACACAGAGCTGAAACAGTTTAAAAAGGTGGCTCACCATCATCTTTTCATTGTCATATGGGACTGGACAATAAACTCAGGCCTAGTCAACAACTCCCATCTGATAAATAAACCAAAAACCTATTGAGTAAAGGAGGAGCTGGAAGTGCTGCTGTGTGTACAGCTGTTCCTGTTTGTTTGTGTCTTGTCTCCTGCAGGGACTGGGATGATCCCCGATTGTTTACACTGACCGCACTTCGTAGGAGAGGCTTCCCTCCTGAGGCAATCAACAGCTTCTGTGCAAAGGTGAGGTGTTCGATGTTATTAGATACCTGACCTGCTTACCTGTTTACAACTTGAATTACCACTGCTGTTTGAATGCACTGGAGGCTGTATGACCGAGAAACTCAGGCTGAGGAAACGTGAGGAATGCAGATGCTGGAGAGTCAACGTCGAAAAGTGTGGTGCTGGAAAAGCACAGCAGGACTGGCAGCATTCAATGAGCAGGCGAGTCAATGGCTCGGGCATAAGCTCTTCATCAGGAATGTCATTCCTGGTGAAGGGTTTATGCCCGAAACGTTGACTGTCCTCCCCCCATGGATGCTGCCTGATCTGCTGTGCTTTTCCAGTGCCACACTTTTCAACTCTAACTCCGACTGCTGTCAGGCACAATTTGAAATAGCCATTGTCAGCAACAGTGGTAGGGTCTGTTCATTTTGCCTTGGGATATTCTTCTAAATGATTTCTAGCCCTCAGATTGAGGTAATTTGGCCTGAAGAAAATAGGAGCAGGTGTAGGCCATTCATCTGTTGAGCCCGCTGTACGATTTGCTATGATCAGGATTGATCCTCTTTCTTAATGGTGTCCCACACATTTTCTTTCCTAAATTTATTCAGTGACTTAACCTCCACAGCTTTGTTATAGAGCAGGTTCACCACCCTCTAAATAAAGAGACTGCTACTCACCTCAGGCTTAGCCTGTGTCCTGAGACTGTGACCCCTTGTTCTGGTTCCCCAGACAGGGGAAACATCATCTTTGCATCCAGTCTGTCCAGCCCTATGATACATTTCATTGGGATCATTTTTCTAAACCCCAGGGAATGCAGGTCCAGTTAACCATCATACATCAAATTTGCCATCACAGGAATCAGTCTGGTGACGTTTTACTGCGTTCCCTCTCATGAGACAAGTAAGTATATCTTTTCTTTGGTAAAGAGACCAAAACTGCACATAATACTCCAGGTGTAATCTCACCAAGGCCCTGTACAGCTACAACAAGACATTCTTGAATTTGTACTCGAATTCTATTGCAATTAAGGCAATTTGTCTTCCAAACTGCTTTCTGAGTTCTTGCTTTCAGTGACTGGTGTACAGGGATACCCAGGTCCCTTTGTACATCAACACTTCACAATTTATCACCATTTAAATAACACTCTGCTGTTTGTGTTTTTTGGACCAAAGTGGACAATTCACATTTGGCCACGTTGTACTGTATCTGCCATGTGTTTTCTTACTCATTCAATTTGTCTAAAATCACCTTGAAGGCTCATAATATGCACCTCTCCATTCGCATTCCTGCCCAGTTTAGTGCCATCAGCAGACTTGGAAATGTTACATGTGAATCCCCCATCCAAATCATTGATATATATTGTGAATAGCTGGGGCTCAGGTAATGATCCCCAGCTGCTCCTTTCCCCTCTAAAAATGGCCCATTTATTCCTGTCTGCTATTCAAGTTTCAATCTTCCAGCTCAGTGAGCAAACCTACATCCAAATTTCAATCTGTGCTAATATATCACCAACAATCCTACGAGCTTTGGTACTACGCAGGAACCAGTATGGGACTTGATCAAAAGCCTTCTAAGGATCCAGATGTACCACACCCATTGGTTCACCTGTATTTATTCTCCTGGTTATGACCTTAAGAAGAAAAATCTCCAGTGAGTTTGTTGTCATAAATCCTGTTGACTTTGTCTGATCCTATTTGTCACTTCTAAATGTCCTTTTTATCACACCCTTTATAATGGATTCCAGCATATTCCCTCCTCCCTTGGCTAACTCATTTATCAGCCTCTGTTCACTCACTCTCCTTTTTTTTTAAACACTGGGGTTACATTTCTATCCGCCAATCTGCTGGAACTGTTCCACAGTTTACAAAGATAAAAGTTTTAGAAGATAACGATAAGTACATCCACCATTTCCCCTTTGCACCCTGCAGTGAAGATTAGCAGGCCCTGGGGATTTAGCAACTTTCAGTCCCAATAATTACTCAACCTTTTTTTAAAGCAATACTAGTTTCTGTTAATATCGCCTTCTCTAATAGACAATTCCCTAGTATTCCTGGAAGTTACCTCTATTGCCTTTTATAAAAATAGAACTAAAGTAGTTGTTTATCTGCTATTTTCTTGTTCTACATTATCAATTCACCTGCTTTAGACTGTAAGGGCCTTATATTTCTCTTCACTAATCTTTTTCTTTTTACATACTTCCAGAAGCTGTTGCCCTGTGCTTTGATGTACTTTGGAAGTTAAATCTCATTCTATTTCTCCCCTCTTAATCAACCTCCGGGTCCTCCTTTGCTGAATTCCAAACTTCTCCCAATCCTCAGGCTTGCTACTTTTCTCACAACTTTCTAGGAATATTATTGCTCTTTGGATCTAATACTATCCCTAATTTGTTTTGTTAGACATAGTTAGCCACTTTTCTTGTGGGTGCTTTAGCCCAAAGTGAAAGTATGACTGATGCAATGCATTCATTCCTAAAGTATTAGTCATTGCCTATCCACTATCCACTTTTATCTGTTGCAACTGTTTATCTATTGTCCTAGATTTAGAACCCAGGTTGGATTGGATTACTTCAGTTTCTTTACCAGTAAAAAAATTTTATCATGTTACAGTCACTTTTTCCCTAAAGGACTCTCACTTCAAAATTATTCATTGACTCTGTGCAATGAGAGAGGTTTAATCTAGGAAAGTTTGTCCCTGAGTTGATTCCTTAACAGTTTGGTTAAAAATCCATCTTGTGTAACTTCAGGAATTCTTCCACCATTATTATTGTAGCTGTGGTTTGCCCTGTCTATATATAGTTAAAATCATGAATGATTACTTTTGCACTCTTGTCGCATGCACCTCATATTTCCTACGTAGTTCCATCCCCAGTTTAGCTCAGTTGGCTGAATGGTTGTATTGCAAAGCAGTGTGATGCCAATAGTGTGGGTTCAATCCCCACACCAGCAGGGGTTACCGTGAAGGATTCTCCTTCTCAACCACCCCCTCCCCCTGCCAGATGTGTGGTGGCTGTCAGATTAAGTCAATACTAGTTGTCTCTCTTGAGAGAGCAGCCCTATGGTCTGGTAAGATTGTGGTGACTTGATTATTGTTTGGCGAACTATCGACAATTCCTACTAATTTATTTTTACCTTGTGTTGCTTCTTAGCTTCACCCAGACTGACTTACACTTCTGTTGACTAAAAGCAACCTGCAATAAAAGCAGGAGGTGCTGGAGGAACTCAGCTGCTATGGTATGTCAGTCGATGGTTACTTTCCCTCTTTCTCCCACAGGTTGGGGTAACAGTTGCTCAGACAACAATGGAACCTCATCTGCTGGAGTCATGTGTACGAGACATTCTAAATGAGACAGCACCTCGGGCAATGGCTATTCTTGAACCACTGAAAGTGATTATTACAAACTTCCCATCTGACCAGGTAATATCTGTGTGTTATGTTGCTGGGCAGTCTGCTCCTGTTCCTCAGTACATGTTGTTCTTAAAATACAAACACCACCAACCCACTTCTTCTCCACGCCACCTCCTCCCCCGCCCCCGAAACCAAGGGCATTCCAGCGAGGCATTTTCAAGTGAGCATGTATGATCAATAATGTAGCAGTGTAGTGCTGCCTCCATGTTTTAGCATAGTTACGCACCAAGAACCACATTGCAAGTGGACATTGTGTGATGTTTTTCAAACACTGCTGCTTTGCTTGCCAATTCTTCTGACTCCTTCATCCCCATGTGCCCAACCCATTAATGTGTCCCCACATAGCTGTTCACCCAGCCACTCATCCTCTTCCCCAGCTGTCAACCTCCCAAGCCCTTTGTTCCCTTCTTTCTGAGACCCTGAGGATCCAGCCTTGACCACTCTGTACACCCAGTATCTGTCTGTGTGCCTGTCTGCACGTGCCCAGACTGACCGGAGCAATAGGTATATGTGCATTGCTTCCTCAGGGCAGCAACCGTATGAGAATGTTGTGCTGCTGCTCCTCATGATACTGTCCTTTCTTTCCCTCAGCCACTGAAAATCTCTGTTCCAAACTTCCCAGCAGATGAAAATAAGGGATTCCACACGGTGCTGATCACTTCCACCATCTACATTGAGCAGTCTGATTTCCGGGAGGTAAGGCACTGCACTTGTGGGGTCTGTTTCTTCGTGCTGTGCTGACCCAAGCTCTGGGTTCAGCAAGTGATCGTGACTCGGAATCAGCTTTGGCAGTAACTGGGTGATTTACTACGAGCTTGCCTGGTCAGGCTGCAATTCTTCATCTGTGCAGCAACTGAGTCCTCCACGTGAGCACCATGCCTTCTGGTAATATGTTACATGGTGGCCTGGATCACTTGGAGTCTATGGGCTGAGATTCCTGTTTCTCTTAGTTGGTGTTTTCTGTATGCCACTGACATTGATCCACTTTTGCTTTGTGTTCAGGTGACAGAGAAGGGCTATAAGCGACTGACCCCTGAGCAATCAGTCGGACTGCGACATGCTGGCTTTGTCATCTCAGTGCAGAGAGTTATCAAGGTAAGTGTCTGTTGTCAGTGAGCGCAGGTACAGCTAGGGACAGAAATCATGGGGCAGTGGTATGTCTGATCTTAACCATCTCTCCCCCTCGCACCCAACTCTCCTGCCTCCTTAACCCTTGTCTGCATCCCTGACCCTTGCCTATACAGACCCTCACCCCAAAATTCTCTTGGTCCCCTCCACCCCCCACCCCCAACCAAAAAAAAATCTTTAGGTGCTCAGGATTGGGAACGATAGTCACTGAGGATTTGAAATGTTTATGGAGATTTAGCGAAGCTAAATTTCAGTAGAGCCCAGGCCATATGTTTACCATGAAAACGTGATGCTGAAATAGAGCTCATCAAGGTTATCCTGCAGCAGAATGGTTACCCTGGTGACAGATATTACTCACGGTATATCTCTCAAACTCAGGCCTCTCTACCCTGTGTCTCTTTTAACAAAGCTCTTTGATTGTATGATGCATCTTCCAACCATGGCTTTGCAAACAATTACACACAACTGTATTGGTGTAAATAACATTCTGTTGATGCTTTTCATCTTGGACTCTTCAGGACGATTTGCAAGAATACCAATTTAGGGGGAAAGCCAACATTTGTACAGCATGAAGGAAGTGTGTTCCTTATTGACAATGGATTCTGATTGAAGGAGTTGTTGCCATGGAGAATGCACTGACCAATGCTTTGGATTAGATTAGATTAGATTCCCTACAGTGTGGAAACAGGCCCTTCGGCCCAACAAGTCCACACCAACCCTCTGAAGAGTAACCCACCCAGACCCATTTCCCCCTGACTAATACACCTAACCCTATGGGTAATTTAGCATGGCCAATTCACTTAACTGCGCATCTTTGGATTGTGGGAGGAAACCGGAACACCCAGAGGAAACCCACGTGGACACCCACACAGACAGTCGCCCAAGGCTGGAATCAAACCTGGGACCCTGGTGCTGTGAGGCAGCAGTGCTAACCACTGAGCCACTGTGCTGCCCCCAATTTAAATGTTATTTATTTAAATGTTAAACCAGACAGGTTGACTTTAACTCGGAGCATTGCCCTGAGAAATGAGCCAGCAAAGTCCAGAAAAAAAACTCAAATAGTTGCTGTTGAGTCTGTATTCATGCAGCGTGACAGTTCCAATGGATACAAATTCAGACCTGTCATTCGGAAGAGCATGTAATTGATTGGTATAGTCATTCTTGTTAAGGATGACTGTTGCAGTCTGTTTGTTGTGTTTCTGCCAGGCACTTACATCGTGTGTGAAAATTGGACAAGTCATTTGGAATTCTAGAGTATGCACGCACTCAATCAGATAGGCAAACCTTCAGGGATTCCTCGTGTTCAATGGACGTGAGTGTGTGGTGGGATAGCTTGGAGTCGAGAAGTTCAAATTCAGCAAATAACTCTTTTTCCGTTTGATAAAGGATGAAAGCAGACCAAAATTAAAACTGTGTGCAAAGGCAGACTCCATGCTCGGAGACAAAGTATGGTTAGAGAGATTTATGTGATTAGTGGTATCTGTAATTACATTGCCAAACTACATCTGTCTAACTGAGTTTATAATGAGTGTTTTAAATGGGTACTGTTTACAATGTGATCATCTATTGAAGCAACTCAGTTCGATAAACGGATCATGGTTGAAACGATATGGTCAAAGGAGCTCCCTTTCCTCAATGTCCTAACTGAGAAATTAGCTAGAGATTCTCTACTGGTGTCTATTAAAAACAGAACATTATTAACCAGTATACATGCTGTGATACCAAGAGTTCCTTGCACATAATATTGGCCTTTTAGCAACCTTTTCAGTAGAGGCCAGGCCATATGTTTACCATGAAAATGTGATGCTGAAATAGAGCACATCCAGGTTATCCTGCAGCAGAATGGTTACCATGGTGACGGTTATTACTCACAAACTCAGGAAAGATCCAAAGGTGGTTGCACTTGGTCCTGAAAAGTGTCCAGCCCACCTCCGATGGACCTTGTAAGTGTAAGGTATCTCAGACGTGTGAACGATGGCTGTGTCACACTGCTGCAGTATGTGAACTGAATGGTGATTGTCACTAATAGGATGTGGCTGTCAAGGCAGAACAATGTTCGGTCTATCTCTGAAATCGGTAATCTAGAATATACGTTTTGTGCTGGTGTGATGTCAGGAATGTAAGCTGTACCTCTGAAAGACTGATAGATCATATCAAAAAGCATATCTCTTTGTTGTTTGCAGTAAGCAAAGTACCAACCCACACATGCTTTCAAAACTCACAACAGATTGTCAAACATTAGGTATGATTCCACAATTGGACAACACTTGTTGAATAATTCTGTGTGCGCAAAGACCTATGCTGACAATTTAGGATTGTCCGATTATTTCACTTTCTGGTGCACTTACATATATTTGGCCCTCCTGACCAACCAGACACCCTGTGGTTTAAATAAATCCTGGCAGTTAATTCGCTGAAAATGTGTTGCTGGAAAAGCGCAGCAGGTCAGGCAGCATCCAAGGAACGTCCAAGCCCGAAACATCGAATCTCCTGTTCCTGGATGCTGCCTGACCTGCTGCACTTTTCCAGCAACACATTTTTGGCTCTGATCGCCAGCATCTGCAGCCCTCACTTTCTCCTGGCAGTTAATTGTCAATCAGCACTGATGTGTGCATTCTCCAAGGAAAGCCCACTACCAGTCAGAGTTCACAGACTAACCAAGTGGCATTCTACTCACATACAATAAGTGTTAGCTTTCCCCGTGAATTGTTATTCTTGCAAAATGTCCTGATGAGTGCCAGACGTCTTTCAGCAAAACTCAAAAATTAGATTTCAGGTTGACTGATAAAGATTTGCTTGTTTTAAATTGAAACGAGCCATGCTTATAAGGGTCCAGCACATTAAGGGAAAGCAAAGTACTGGAAATACTCAGCAGTCAAGGCAGCACCTGGAGAGAGAAAAACAAGATTAACATTTCAGCTCCAAAATCTAACAGGGAGACTGACACGTGTGTGTGTCGGTGTGTCTTTTCTCGCTCTCGCGCTCTCTCTCGCTCTCTCTCGCTCTCTCTCTCTCTCTATAGTGCCACCAGACATGCTGAACAGTTCTAACACTTCTTGTTTCTATTGAATGAAAATGACCTTTTTTGCCGCTTCTCTAAAGCAGTCCGACTTCTTGCAAGTCTCTTGTTGTCCCTTTCAGCAAGAAGCCCTGAAGCAGCTGCCCAGGTTCAGTGTGTCTGTGTAAACATGGGTTTCCAGATTATTACCAGTTTCCAGGTTCTCTCTCTCTCGCATGCTCTCTCCACCCACTCATTCACTTGCCCTCTCTCATCTTTGCTTTTATTTTGAGAAGGTGGGAAGAGGTTGGTTTGGGATACAGGGTTTGGTGTGGGTCAGTGGGTCATTGAGAGTAAATGAGAAGATGGAAATGATGGGTTGCATTGGCATAGCCCAAGACAATACCATATGCAGCGTGGATGGTGGGGATCGAGAAGAACCTTCTAGGGTAGAGATGAGGCATGATACGAGGTTGTACTTCGCCTCACCTCATGCTGTATCAACTTTAAACCAGATCTAATGGAATAGTCCAACATAAGGTCAAAAAAGGAAAGACCTGGAAATCTTATACATTCTATTTGGCCAATTACCACCCTTAGAGTCATACAGCATGGAAACAGGCTTCAGAACAGTAGTCATTGGCTGGGTCACTTGTCAAATTGGATTAGCTTAGATTACTTAGTGTGAAAACAGGCCCTTCGGCCCAACAAGTCCACACCGACCCTCCAAAGAGCAAACCACCCAGGCCCATTCCCCTACATTTACCCCTTCACCTAACACTACGGACAATTTAGCATGGCCAATCCACCTAACCTGCACATCTTTGGACTGTGGGAGGAAACCCGAGCACCCAGAGGAAACCCACGCAGACACAGGGAGAACGTGCAATCTCCACACAGACAGTTGCCTGATGCAGGAATTGAACCCGGGTTTCTGGCACTGAGGCAGCAGTGCTAACCACTGTGCCACCCAATTGTCTGCTTTGACTGGTTGTTTTAGACACTGACTATTCTAATTGACAGACCACTCAACCAATGGGCTTGGGTCTTGGTGATGGACGTTGTCTGCAGTTCTTTAGACTGGTCTAGGCTTAGAACACAGAACAGTACAGCACTGACTGAAAGGAGTGTTATGTCCGTGGAAGCAACCAGCAGCGTGGGAAGTATAGTTTCTTAATCAGAAGCTAAGAATCTTTCTGCCTCTGTTCCAGCCTCTTAGTTCCCATGTAGCAGTCTGTTCCCTCCTCAGTGGGTTGTGCTTATCAGCTGTGTTTATGCTGTATCATCCATAGGCCTCATACACGGGCTCCCCTTGGCCTGTAGTGTCTGCTGTTTGGGACGGCAATAATGTGATGTTTGGAGGTTGGCTGGTCCTCAGGTTGGTTATAAATTACAGAAAGCAGACAGTCTAACTTGTTTAACAGTTTTCATTCGACAAGACTGTCACAACCCCTCTGGGGAGATTCAAACTGGTGGGATCCAATCAACAGGAAAAGTTTCACTTAATTGTATTTTGCACTTAACAGAATAAAAATGGGAAAGTGGTTGAGTTGGAGGCAACTTGCACGAAATCGGAGACTTCTGAGAAACCGAAGGCCTTTATTCACTGGGTGTCAAATCCTCTCGTCTGTGAGCTACGACTTTATGAGAGACTGTAAGTTGTATCTGAGGGAGTGTAAATTGTACACAATTATTCTTGCATCTTACTTAGTCAAGTCTCCTTTGAATTGAATTCAGAAGCTTACAGCATTTCTTTTTATAAAAGGTGCTCATTCTAGCTTCTGAACTAATGTTTTCTCTGTGCCTGTTGTAAAATTAGATTAGATTACTTAGTGTGAAAACAGGCCCTTCAGCCCAACAAGTCCACATCGACTCTCCGAAGAGCAAACCACCCAGGCCCATTCCCCTACGTTTACCCCTTCACCTAACACTACGGGCAATTTAGCATGGCCGATTCACCTAACCTGTACACCCGGAGGAAACCCACACAGACACGGGGAGAATGTGCAAACTCCATACAGACAGTTGCCTGAGGCAGGAATCAAACCCAGGTCTCTGGCGCTGTGAGGCAGCAGTGCTCGCCACCGTGCCGCCCACTGTGTATCTCACAACATAAACCATCTTTCATTAATGTTTTAGGACACCTGCAATTGTCTGCTCTTTGATACACTGATTCAAACTCATAGATTTGAAAAGACTAGCCTATTTCATTGTTAAACAACTTCATCAGAAAGTAGAGAAACACTAGTTTGAAATACAAACTCTTCTTGAAAAGAAAATGAATTTAATATATATAAATCACTCATCACAAAACCCGAGGGAATACAACTGTGTGTGCCATCCTTGTAATTTCATCATATTATCCCCAGTGTACTTTGAGTTAAATTGGAAAACCTGGTGCTGTTCTCCTTGGAGCATGGGAGATTTAAGAGGTGTACAAGACTGAGAGGTTTAGGTAACATAGACAAACATCTTCTCCACATTAAGGGAAGTGCAAAGATCAGGGGTTACAGTAGATTTTGGGTCAGACAGATAGGTTTCATCTTGCACTCAACAAGAGGGCTTTTTATAAAAACAATGGGAGAATTCAGCTGACCAACTTGTTCTGAGCAAGCTTTCCCACAACTGAGCCAGATGAAGCAAAACTTCTCCAAAACCGTCCCAGCGAGGGTCTGATGAAAATCAAGCAGTTAATGCCAGTCACATGATTTACACACAGCCTTTTTTTTAAAAATTCCAATGTCCATAGTTTCAACACCTCTTTTAAAGGAATCACTCCAGTTCTGCTCACATAACTTGATTTTTTCACAGTCCTCAAAGCAATATTAAATTCAAAGGGTCTTTATGGTGTTATTTTTGAACTGTTAGCTGTTGTCTGAAGTTGACATTAAATTCCTGTTTATTTTGTATTTGCAGCTTCCTCCATAAATGTCCTGAGGACCCCAGCGATGTGCCAGGAGGCTTCCTCAGTGATATTAACCCAGTGAGTGTCCCAATGACTGATGCTTATCCAAGGTTACATTTCTGTTCCACTAGTGGAACATTTGGACTAGGATTTATTGAACTTGCAAAGTGAGCAGTGTAGGGTCCTTTGGAATGGTTTGAGATTCATGGTAAATGGTGGTATGTGTGTATGCTTGGAAATGAACAGTTGGAAGATGTGTTGCTATCCTTGGGTCGACTGGATCATTCTGTGCTGGAGGCTTGAGGATTAGCACGTAGAACAGTACAGCCAAGGACCAGATCCATTGGTCCACCACATCCATGCTGATCATGATGCCATTCTAAGCTAATCCCATCTGCCTGCACATAATCTGTATCCCGCCTCTTCCATCTGTTCATGGGTTTATCTAAATGCCTCTGAAACTTTGCTTGTCTGCTTCCACCACCTCCTGGCAGTGTGTTCCAGTCATCTACCATCATTGTCGATCAAACATATTCATGGAATGTAGATGTAGTTAGCAAGACCAGCATTTAACGTCCATCCATAGTGCCTTTGAGAAGGTGGGGATGAGCTGCTGCAGTCCATGTGCTGTAGGTTGGCCCACAGTGCCATGGAGAGGAAGTTTCAGGATTTTGCCCAGTGGTCCACCTGTGGCCTAGTGGTGAACTTGCAGGGGGTGGCATTCCCATGTATCTACTGCCCTTCTCTTCTAGATGGAAGTGATTGTGAGTTTGGAAGGTGTTGCCTGAGGATCTTTTGAATAATTTCTGCAGCGCATCTTGTAGATAATACAGTACACATTGCTGCTTACTGAACATTGGGGATTGAGGGAGTAGATGTTTGTTGATATAATGCAAATCAAGCATGCTACTTTGTCCTGAACAATGACAAACTTATTGAGTGTTGGTGGAGCTGCACCCATGCAGGCAAGTGGAGAGTATTCCATTACAATCCTGACTTGTATCTTGTAGATGGTGGACACGCCTTGGGAGTCCAGAGCTGAGTTACTTGCTGTAGGATGCCCAGCCTCTGGCCTGCTCCTGTAGCCACTGTGTTGATATGGCGAATTCAGTTGAGTTTCTGGTGAATGGCAAGCTCCAGAATGTTGATGGTGGGGGATATAGTAATGGCGATGTCATTGTATGATCAGATTCTTGATGAAGGGCTTATGTCCGAAACATCGATTCTCTTGCTCCTCGGATGCTGCCTGACCTGCTGTGCTTTTCCAGCACTACACTATCAACTCTGTCATTCAATGTCAAGTATGACGGTTAGATTCTCTCTTGTTAGAGATGGTCACTTTTGTAGCACAAACATCACTTGCCATTTGTCAGCCCAAACCTGGATGTCCTGCTGCATTTGGACATGGTCCTCTTCAGTATCTAAGTCTCAAATGGTGTTGAACATGGTGCAGTCATCAGAGGTATCCCAACTTCTGTCTTTATGATGGAGGGAAACTCATTGATGAAGCAGCTGAAGGGGTTTGGGCCTCAGACACTACCCTGAAGAACTCCTGCATCGATGTCCTGGAGCTGAGATGTTTGATCTCCCAAAACAACAATCTTTCTTTGCTTCAGGTAGACACCAGCCACTACAGAGATTTCCCCTCACTCCCATCATTCCCATTGACTCCTGTTTTGCTAATGCTGTAAACAGAATTGCTGGAGTTTTTCAAGAATACTGAAGAAGCTCGTGATATCGTTTGATGAGGTGACAGAGGGGATTGATGTGGTTGACAATAGTGGGCCTCAGAACCAGCCTGCCAGCAAAGCTAAAGCCCATGAAATGGAAGGAACAGTGGGTTCGTGGATATGAAGTTGGCTGAGTGACAGGAAAAAGAGAGCAGTGATGAATGGCTGTTTTTTGATTGGAGGTGGGATTGCCCAGGGCTCTGATCTATATCAGTGACCTGGATTTGGGTTTATTGGGCATAATTTCAAAATCTATAGAGAACCAAAAGCTAATGTGAGAAGGATGATGGAAGGTAGGAGGAATGATCAGAATGAGGCAGATGAAATTTCATGTAAGGAAATGTGAAGTGAAGCATTTTCGTAAAATGAATGGAGAGAGGGATTATAAAATAAAGTACAGCAAACCTTTTATTAACCAGCATCCCTGTATTGGTTGATCAAATATTCTGGCTATTAGGGGTTCCAGGTGATCATTGTAAAAACACACACTAAGTAATAAAAACAATTCTTTGAGGAGGTGACCAAGCATGTGGATGAGGGTAGAGCAGTGGATGTAGTGTACATGGATTTTAGTAAGGCATTTGATAAGGTTCCCCATGGTAGGCTTATGCGGAAAGTCAGGAGGCATGGGATAGAGGGAAATTTGGCCAATTGGATAGAAAACTGGCTAACCGGTCGAAGTCAGAGAGTGGTGGTAGATGGTAAATATTCAGCCTGGAGCCCAGTTACAAGTGGAGTTCCGCAGGGATCAGTTCTGGGTCCTCTGCTGTTTGTAATTTTTATTAATGACTTGGATGAGTGAGTCGAAGGGTGGGTCAGTAAATTTGCAGACGATACGAAGATTGGTGGAGTTGTGGACAGTGAGGAGGGCTATTGTCGGCTGCAAAGGGACTTAGATATGATGCAGAGCTGGGCTGAGGAGTGGCAGATGGAGTTCAACCCTGTCAAGTGTGAGGTTGTCCATTTTGGAAGAACAAATAAGAATGCGGAATCCAGGGTTAACGGTAGGGTTCTTAGTCAGGTGGAGGAACAGAGGGATCTTGGGGTCTATGTACATAGATCTTTGAAAGTTGCCACTCAGGTGGATAGAGCTTGTAAGAAGGCCTATGGTGTATTAGCATTCATTAGCAGAGGGATTGAATTCAAGAGTCGTGAAGTGATGTTGCAGCTGTACAGGACTTTGGTTAGGCCACATTTGGAGTACTGTGTGCAGTTCTGGTCGCCTCACTTTAGGAAAGATGTGGAAGCTTTGGAGAGGGTGCAGAGAAGATTTACCAGGATGTTGCCTGGAATGGAGAATAGGTCGTACGAGGATAGATTGAGAGTTCTCGGCCTCTTCTCGTTGGAACGGCGAAGGATGAGGGGTGACTTGATAGAGGTTTATAAGATGATCAGAGGAATAGATAGAGTAGACAGTCAGAAACTTTTTCCCCGGGTACAACAGTGTGTTACAAGGGGACATAAATTTAAGGTGAAGGGTGGAAGGTATAGGGGAGATGTCAGGGGTGGGTTCTTTACCCAGAGAGTGGTGGGGGCATGGAATGCGCTACCCGTGGGAGTGGTAGAGTCAGAATCATTGGCGACCTTTAAGCGGCAATTGGATAGGTACATGGATGGGTGCTTAATCTAGGATAGATGTTCGGCACAACATCGTGGGCCGAAGGGCCTGTTCTGTGCTGTATTGTTCTATGTTCTATGTTCTAATGCAGGGCAAATGCAGACCACTGTTACACTTACAACATAAATAAAGAGAACCTTCTCAGTTAAACCCTCAACTGACTCCTTGTACATCGCAGAGATTGCGATAATACAGTAAATTTTGTGGTGTTTGAGTTGTATAATGTTTGCCAATTTATCGAGAGTGCCAGTTTGTAAGATACAGATTAAATAATGTTTGCTGTTTGTAATTCTGTAAGCGCTCCAGGAGCAATGAGACATAGGGATATGTGTGAACAAATTATTGAAGATGGTGAGACAATTGAGAAATGGCTGAAGAAGGTATGTGAGATCCAGGGCTTCGAGTCAAGTGCAAGGACATTTATATAAAAGTTGATCAAAAAAGTACAGGTCTGACTTCATGGCGTGCTGTATCTGCATTCTGTTTCTGGAAGAATGTAAAGAATTTGGCAAGTTTTTATTTGTTTGAGGTGTTGGCATCACTGGCAAGGTCAGTGTTTACAGTACTGCCCATCCCTAATTGCACTGGACAAAGTTATGGTAAGCTGCATCGTAGTCTGAGGAGTGTGGAAACTCCCACTTGCTGTAACAGAGGCTGTTTTAGATGATCACCATCACTTGCCTGTATGTGGGGGTAACTGTGTGCAAAAGCAATAATTAATTGATTGTAAAGTGCATTGTGATGTCCTGAGGATGTGGGCTAGAACTATATAAATCCAAAATACCTGTTCCTGAACATTTTGAAAATGCTTCAGATACTTCTCTCAAATAAAAGCCTCAGAAAACAACTCGGTCATTTCTCTTTCTCTAGAACTCCCTGAAGATTATTGAAGATGCAATGCTGGATGTATCTGTAAAAAATGCCAAGGCATTTGACAAGTTTCAGTTTGAGCGTGTTGGCTACTTCTCTGTGGATCTGGACAGCACTGACCAGAAGGTTGGTGTAGTGTTTGTTTGTATCTTCATCAGGCTCACTAGTGGGGCTTCAACTGCACAATTTTGAGAAACTGTCTTGTAAAAGTGATAATGTATTTATACCAGTGTCACCACTGGCCCCTCATAGTCACCTCCGTGCATGCATACATACATACACCCATGGTGACATATGCATCCAGTTGAAGTGCCCATTGGAGATACTCACCAATTTTCTATTTGTTTCATCAATTTGCATGGGGACCTGGAAATCAGTTTATGCTCAATTTAAAATCACTTCCTGTGTGTGTACCCCACCCCGAGCACAATCTCTGACTTATTATAGTTGTAACCAGCCTCCCAAGATTCAGCAAATGCTCAGACTGTTTTCAAATTAACTCATGGGATATGGTCTTCGCTGGCTGGGCTCAGTATTTATTACCCTATCCCTAGTTGCCCCTTGAGAAGGTGGGGGTGAGCTGCCGCCTTGACCTGCTGCAGTCCATCTGCCCTTAGAGAGGGAATTTCAGGATTTTGACCCAGCAACAATGAATGAACACCAATACATTTTCAATTCAGGATGATGAGGTGAACTTGCAGGGGTTGGTGTTCCTATGTAATAGCTGCCCTTGTCCAGATTGAAGTGATCATGGGTTTGGAAGGTGCTGTCTAAGAAGCCTTAGTGAATTTCTGCATTGCATCTCATAGATAGCACACACTGCTGCTGAGCACTAGCAGTGGATGGAGAATGTTGAAGCAGGTATTCATGTTGTTAGTCATCTAGTCTCTTCTGCATTGTCTGATTTTCTGTCTCAAGTTAACGTCTGTGAATGTTTCTTCCTCTACAGTTGGTGTTTAACAGGACTGTGATGCTGAAGGAGGATCCTGGAAAGATCTGAAGTGCTACATGTCCATATGACACTTGAGTTCCATCCAGATGCTTCAATCTTTTACCAAACGTCATGGTGTTTTCCTGGCCTTGCTGCTGCTGACACGAGTGATGGAGAAACTCACTTCCTGTTCCTTGCCCAAAAAATTCAAAATCAGAGTTCAGCGTTCAAGTTGAAGCAGTGACAACTTTTCTGCTTTCAAATGATCTACTCTTTATTAAACTCGGATAGTCAGCCCCTTCCACTCCTGCCCCTTTTGCTGACGTTGCTGAACCCAGCAGATTTAGCTCTGGCTGTGATCTGGAGTGAAACACAGACATCAAGCTGCAGAAAAATGAACCAACGTAAATTGATTGTACTCTGATAAATTTTCATAAAAATCTCAGATATGGAGAAATGAAAAGGGACAGTGCTAGAAATATGCAGCCTGTCAGTTAATCCTGAGATAGGTTCATTACCTTGTCAAGTGTTTGGAACATTTACTCATCTTTGGCTGATCGCTGATGTGTGATGTCCTGAACCTGTTCCGTGCTCAGCCATAGCCAAGAGCAGTCAGAATGTTTGTAGCACCACAGTGCAGTGTCCCAGGGTTACCTCTGTCAGTGCCCTAAGGAGCTTGGGCACAAAGGGGACAGTTTACAGTCAGTGACTGGAGTGGCAGCTACAGATATTGCCTGTTGCAAGTTGTTTGGACACCTCAGGTATTTGGTCACACTTGTTCTGACATTTCTAGTTAAGTGTGAGCTGGAAGAGAGTGCCTTGTACTGCACTCCATTTACCATTTAAACAAATGGTTTGATTCTCTTGCAGACAGAGTGCTGATGAATTCAATAAGTGAATGATTGATGGTCATTATTTGGGCCCCTGTGATTTGCAATGCTGGTGAGATGTCACATCTGTTTCGTTTACAGTGGATTAGAGCACAGATTTGCCTTGGTGTCAGGGGTACAGTTAATACATATAATTGTGCCAGGCACAATTCACCCTCATGGGCAATGTCCAATCATGCCTTAAAACTAGTTTCACTGCTGTCTCAAAACTAAAATAATTATTCCCGTAAAACCCGAGTAATCAAACTCTTCCTCTTCCTCTCTCTTGATCCCTCTATTTCCTCTCTTTTCCCCTCCTCACCCCCCGTCACTTTTGCTCCGGTGCCCTCACCTCACCAGTTCCTTTCTATTTCTCTCTCTCTCTCTCTCTCTCTCTCTCTCTGTCTTCCCCATCACTTCCTATCCCCTTCTCTTTGTTTACCCTATTGGCGTACTCCCTTTCTCGCTCTCTCTGCTCTGGCTCTCGCATCCCCCGTTTACTTCCACTGTTCAACTCAAGCTATCAGAATGACAAGGATTAATTTTGGGCTTTGTAACAGCTTTACTGAAATAAAAAGGAATTTTATGCTGCCCTCTCTATTGTAATGGTTATGATAAAATCTGCTATGAAGGGACATTTGGTTGGTGCTTTCCAAAGGTGTTGTATTCTATTCTTCTGTGCAGTGCCATGTGGCAGACGCCACAGTGTCAGTGATGTTGGTGTTGGAGCTGCTGCTGCTCTGGTGCCAAAAATAATGAAGATTAGAGCAAAGCAATAAATTCTGAAATTGCTTAGCAAGTGGATCAGCTGGTGCAGAGCTGGCCTGGGACTCAGGCCAGGAGGTTGCAGCATTTTCAAACAGTTGGGATGGCTTTCCTCCAGGATACTGACTGTCATGGATTCTGCACCAGCACTCCTGACTGATTGTATGTTGCTGTTCCTTCGTCGCTGCATCACCATCCTGGAATCCTTCCCACAATCCTCTCCCCTCTGGCTGCAGCAGAGTTCAAGAAGCCAGCTGACTGGCATCATCACCTTACCAAGAATGACCAATAATTAGATTTTGCTAGGGACACCCCTGGCCTGAGATTAAGCTTTATATAACACCATGCTGTTAGATTCCTTTCCTAGCATTGCTCT
This sequence comes from Hemiscyllium ocellatum, assembly GCF_020745735.1. NCBI lineage: Eukaryota > Metazoa > Chordata > Chondrichthyes > Orectolobiformes > Hemiscylliidae > Hemiscyllium > Hemiscyllium ocellatum. The sequence goes on along the minus strand of NC_083414.1, from coordinate 1,100,420 downwards.
TATTTTACTATGATGTGATTACATTTTTCTTTGAATTGCAACTCTGACCTTCATCTCACACAGCGGACCAGGCCAAAGGAAGGGAGATTGAAATGATAACCTTAGCTGGACAGAAATATTTGCATCTTTAATGCAATCCTGTGCCAAATAGCTAACTGAAGTAGATGTTCCTCAGGGGAGTGTGGCAGGTAAGCCTTCATTAATGTAGTTAAAAATCTCACATCAGGTTATTGTGCAATCGGTTTGTTTGGAAGGAGAAGCTTTCATTAGCCGAGCTCCAAAAGCTTGTACTATCAAATAAACCTCTTGGACGATAACCTGATGTTGTGTGGTTTTTAAATTTTCTAGGAGAAAGTGAGGACTGCAGATGCTGGAGATCAGAGCTGAAAATGTGGTGCTGGAAAAGCACAGCACGTCAGACAGCATCCAAGGAGCAAGAGAATCGACGTTTTGGGCATGAGCCTCCTTCCTGAAGAAGGGCTCATGTCCGAAACGTCGACTCTTCTGCTCCTCAGATGCTGCCTGACCTGCTGTGCTTTTCCAACAACACATTTTCAGCTCTGGTTTTTAAATTTGTCCACCCCAATCCAACACCGGCACCTCCATATAATATACTCAAGAAAGGCCCAAAATGGAACTGAGTCGCACTTGGAACTGGAAGTATGGACGCTGGTGAGATCAGTCTGTATCACCAGGCAAAGGAAAAGCACTGGATTGAATAAGTGCTGATTCTAAACAGAAGTAACTCTGGATCTCCCACCATGGCTGCCATCCAACCTGCTCTCCATGGAGATGAATGAGAATCTATTTATCCTGCAGTCAGAATACACAGACACAGTCTCTGCTGGAAAAGGCAAGGTGAAAAAAACTCAGTCCAATAGAAATAGAAGATAATTTCACAGCCACCCAGAACATCTCCAAAAATGTTAACTGAACAGTTTCCTGAGTTAATTTGGTATGGACCAAAGCCACTGGATAATAGAAGGTCCCAGATTAGTAACATTGTGCTCCACTGACCTTACCCAAAACAGCCCAAACTTCCAGAATCCCTTGGAGCACCAATCACCAGGGTCGAGGAGAAACTTTGAATATTTTAGTCCCGCAAATCAGTCATGGCTTATGAGGAAACCTGGAGAATGGGACTGGCTGTGTTGCTGTAGCAGAGAATGAGCACACACAATGTGCAACATGCCTGCTGTTGTGTAGCCAGTCTGAGATTCTGTCATTTAAAGTCAGTGTAAATCTTGCCCTGTGGACACTCCACCCACACCTCAAACAGGAAACGCCAGGAGATACTGAATTTCTCACACCAGCTTTTGATCTCATTCTTGCTCTCACTACAACCACCTTTTCCAGCCATTACCTTCTCTGCTACATCCATGTTTTTAATTTTCTAAACTTCATTGGGAGATGTGGCCAGTTTCCCTCATTCCATCTTTTCCACATCTATCAGCTTGAAGTCATTCAGAATTTTGCAACCCATGTCTTAACTTACAGTAAGCCATATTGAGCCATTGTTGACTTCTGCCTCCCGGTTAAGTAATGTCTTGATTTTAAGATTCTCATCCCTGTTTAATGATTGGCATGGCCTCATCCCTTCATGTTTTCGTTAACTCCTCTAGTCCCACAGCCCTTCAAAGTACCTGCCCTCCTCTGATATTGGCCTTCTAATCCTCCCTGAGTTTAAACATTCTAGCATTGATGGGTGCTGTTTCAGTGATGAAGAGTGTGGTGCTGGAAAAGCACAGCTGGTCAGGCAGAATCCAAGGAGCAGAAGAGTCACCTATTTAGGATGAGGTCTAATTAAGTGATGACCTATTCCAGCTCAGCAAAGAAACAATGGAATCAACATCAGTCCTTACACTGAATACAGTTCCTTTGCCAGTAATCCCAACCCCTCTCCCAAGCGCCTGTCCTGAACTCTGATGTGAAGTCTTGTTGAAGCAAGTGAAATGAAATTGACTTGTGTAGATCAGCCATGATTGACTGGAATAGACCATAAGGCATAGGAGCAGAAATTAGGCCATTCAGCTCATCGAGTATGTTCTGCCTATCGATCATGGCTGATGTTTCTCAACCCCATTCTCCTGCTTTCTCCCTGTAACCCTTGATCTTTTTAGATTCCCTACAGTATGGAAACAGGCCTTTCGTCCCAACAAGTCCATACTGACCCTCTGAAGAATAACCCACCCAGACCCATTCCTGTACCTTATGTTTACCCCTGACTAATTTACTTAACACTTTGGGCAATTTAGCACAGCCAATTCACCTGATCTGCACATCTTTGGAACCCGGAGGAAACCCACACAGAGATGGGGAGAATGTGCAATCTGCACACAGTCGCCTGAGGTGGGAATCAAACCCGGGTCCCTGGTGCTGTGAGGCAGCAGTGCTAACCACTGAGCCACCGTGCCGCCCACTTGATCTTGACAATTAACCTATCTACCTCCGTCTTAATTATATTCCATGACCTGGCCTCCAGAGCCTACTGTGGCAGTGAATTCCATAGATTCACCACTCTCTGGCTGAAGAAGTTTCTCCTTATCTCTGTCCTAAAAGGTATTCCCTTTACTTTAGGCTGTGCCCTCGAGTCCTAGTCCTTCTGACCAATGGAAACATCTGCCCAACATCTACCCTGTCCAGGCCATTCAGTATTCTGTAAGTTTGAATTAGTTCTTCACAATGGATTCCAGGATTGTACCCATGACTGAAGTTAGGCTAATTGGTCTGTAATTTTCCATCTTTTGCCTTACTCCAATTTTAAACAGGGATATGCTGATTCTGTGTATATTATTATATGTGGGGAAATTAGGACCCGTGGGCACAACCTTAGAATGAGAGGGGGTCAACTTAAAACAGAAATGAGGAGACATTTCTTCAGCCAGAGAGTGTGAGCCTGTGAATTCATTGCCTCGGAGCGCGGTGGAGGCCGGACTGTTAAATGTCTTCAAAGCAGAGTTTGATAAATTCTTAATCTCGCAAGGAATTAAGTAATACGGGGAGAGTGTGGTTAAGTGGTGTTGAAATGCCCATCAGCCATGATTGAATGGCGAATTGACTTGATGGGCCAAATAGCTTTACTTCCACTTGTATATCTTATGATCTTGTGTTACATTGGAGATTTTCCAGTACTCTGGGACCCTCCCTGATTCTAGTGATTCCTGAAAGATCACCACGAACACTCCCACTTTCTCTTCAGCTATCTCCCTTAGAACTCTGGGGTGTAGTCCATCTGGTCTGGGTCATTTATCCACCTTCAGGCCATTCAGTTTTTCTAGCACCTTCTCCTTGGTGATGGCCAACATAATCAGCTCTGCCTCCTCACTCCCTTGAATTTTTGGGATATTACTCATGTCTTCCATTACTTGAATAATGACCTGAACCTCATTCAGAACTGCCATACGAATTATGCCTGAGACCAGGTTCTACTCTGTCCCACCTTTTACTCCACTCATTCATTTCAAAATCTTTCCATTGTTAAACTCATTCAAGCTTTGTCACATGTTTTCCACAACTACCTTTAGCTCCCTACCTGGTTTGAGCCTGTAGTGATCTATCTTTCTTTATCTCTAAGTTTCTCGTTTTGGGCATTAATTCAGTAAAGATTGCTACACTCGCTGTTCTTTTCAAAATCTACCTCTTTGATCAAAGGTTTGGATCACTTGTCCATATTGCTGCTTTCCTAGTTCAGTGTGTGTTTTCCTGTGTCTTATTGGTGGAATAGGCCTCACTGAGCTGAGATATAAAATAGCAGGAGTTCCTGCTCCTGATGGCAAAGTGCAGCACGTGGCTAGGATTGGGTTGGTTCTGAGGCACCTGGGTTTGAACATCTGACCAATAGCAACACCATTGGATCTAAAAGAGGGTTTCCAAGGTAATGAGAGAGGGTGGGGTGGGGTAGAACTGTAAAGACCTTGTGTATTTATTTTTCCTTAGGAGTCAGATGTACAGCACGGAAACAGACCCTGCGGTCCAACCCATCCATGCCGACCAGATATCCCAACCCACCTAGTCCCACCTGCCAGCACCCAGCCCATATCCCTCCAAACCCTTCCTATTCATAAACCCATCCAAATGCCTTTTAAATGTTGCAATTGTGCAGCCTCCACCACTTGCTCTGGCAGCTCATTCCATACACGTACCACCCTCTGTGTGAAAACATTGCCCCGACCCCAGGGACATTGCCTATTTATCCTATCCAAGCCCCTCGTAATTTTGTAAACCTCTATAAGATCACCCCTCAGCCTCCGACGCTCCAGGGAAAACAGCCCCAGCCTGTTCAGCCTCTCCCTGTAGCTCAAATCCTCCAACCCTTATAAATCTTTTCTGAACCCTTTCAAGTTTCACAACATCTTTCCGATAGGAAGGAGACCAGAATTGCACGCAATATTCCAACAGTGGCCTAACCAATGTCCTGTACAATTGCAACATGACCTCCCAACTCCTGGACCAATACTCTGACCAATAAAGGAAAGCATACCATATGCTGCCTTCACTATCCAAACTACCTGTGACTCCACTTTCAAGGAGCTGTGAACCTGCACTCCAAGGTCTCTTTGTTCAGCAACACTCCCTAGGACCTTACCATTAAGCGTATAAGTCCTGCTAAGATTTGCTTTCCCAAGTATGAACTAAAATGGAAAAAAAGACTGGTTTAAACCAAGGAAACTGGAGGCAGTTACTGCACATTTAAAAACAATTTTCTGGAACTCATTGTAAGCTGTGTTTACACTGCTGCTTTGTTCAAGCACTGGAGGAAGATGTTTAAGATTCCACAGCAGAGCAAGCTTCACCCAGAGGCAGATTGTTGATGTGTTCATTTAGTCGGGACCAATTGTGTGGTCCAGGTGTCAGTAGGATGACGACAGCTCTCAGGTTCTTGGACAAGTGGATGGAGAGGGTATCACCAATAAAGAAGCTTCCAGACTGCACAAAAGACTCTCTATTTTTCTCTCTCTCTCTCTCTCACTCACACACACACTTGTTCTTGTTCTCACTCTCACGCTCCCTCTCTCACACTCACTCTCTCAATCCTTTTACCAAAACTAAGAAGACAGTTAGCTGTTCTCACTCATTAGTTGCTCTACGCTGTTGCCTCTAACTGGGGCTGGAACACAGCAATTAGTATGCCCATTGTCTCTGCAATACAGAACTGAACAAACTTGGAAAGAATAAGAAGTTCTGAGATCAGAAAGCCTGAACAAAGCAATCTTGTGGACTGGTGCTGTCAAACTGTTTATCCCCACCCAGAATGCCCATTTCTCTCTCTCGATACATGTTGGGTGATTTTCTGTGGTGATTGATTTATTTGTAGTAAATATAGTTTCTTTTTAAGTGCAGAATCTTGATCAGTGGTTTCTGTTAACTTGAGTCTATCAGACAGGTAAACTGGGACTTTGAGGAATTTGATTAAATATTTCACTTTTGTGATGATCCTCTGCTGTGGCTTGTATCAGTGTACTTTCTGAAGTGAGTGGTGACAGAGCCATATGCGTAACAAGAAACAGAACACGAACTGTAATAGACTTAACTGTTGTGTAATTGCAGTGCTAGCAGTTGCTGCTCCCAAACTGTTCATAACAGTTAGTTTTTGTTGGTAGTAATCCTTGGTGAAAAGTTCTTTTTTATAGTGGCTTTCACAATCCAGGTATTTGAATTTTAGGAGAAATTTTACAACCAGTCGTGTATGTTTTAAAATCCAGTCATCGATGCAATTTAGGAAACACAGGAGTAATATGTACACAGCAAGATTCCACAAACAGTAATGAAACAGTAGGTGAACAATGGGTTACCTTCAAAGGAGAGGTATTTCGGGCATAATCAAGGTATATTTCCTGGAAAAGGATTAACAAACCCTGAGCTTTTTGGATGACAAGAGAGATTGAAAATAAGATAGAAGAGACTGTGTGCTTATGATAGATGTCAGATAAAAAAAATTCAACTTAACTAGACTAAATGTAGAATAGTCAGAGGGGAGGTGGAAAATCAAATCCGAGAAGCAAAGGTGGACAATGAAATAAGACTGGAGGAGAAAGTGAGGACTGCAGATGCTGGAGATCAGAGCTGAAAATGTGTTGCTGGAAAAGCGCAGCAGGTCAGGCAGCATCCATGGAGCAGGAGAATCACGTTTCAGGCATAAGCCCTTCTTCAGGAAAGAGCTTATACCCAAAACGTCAATTCTCCTGCTCCTTGGATGCTGCCTGACCTGCTGCGCTTTTCCAGCAACACATTTTCAGCTCTGATCTCCAGCATCTGCAGTCCTCACTTTCTCATAGTATCACTGCTGCAAGAAAGGGAAGTGGTCGTGGAGGGTTTGTCTACAGAGTCAGTATGGGTGTAAGTCAGAAACAGAAAAGGAGCAGTCACTTTATTGGGAGTTTTTTTACAGATCCCCCCAATAGCAACAGAGATACAGAGGAGCAGATTGGGAGGCAGATTTTGGAAAGGGACAGAAGTAACAGGGTTATTGTTATGGGTGACTTTAACTTCCCTAATATTGATTGGAACGTCCTTAGTGCAAATAGTTTGGATGGAGCAAATTTTGTCAGGTGTGTCCAGGAAAGGTTCCTGACGCAATATGTAGATAGTCTGACTAGAGGGGAGGCCATATTGGATTTGGTGCTTGGCAACAAACCAGACCTAGTGTCAGATCACGTGGTTGGAGAACATTTTGGTGATAGTGATCACAACTCCCTGACTTTCACTGTACTCATGGGGAGGGATAGGAGCAGATGGTACGGAAAAGTATTTAATTGGGGGAGGGGGAATTGCAATGCTTTTAGGCAGGAACTGGGGCGCTGAAATCAGGAACAGATGTTCTCAGGAAAATGCACAACAGAAATGTGGAGATTGTTTTGGAAGCACTTGTTGATATTGCTGGACAGGTTTGTCCCACTGAGACGTGGAAGGTATGGTAGGGTGAAGGAACCTTGGATGACAAGGGATGTGGAACATCTAGTCAAGAGGAAGAAGGAAGCTTACTTAAGGTTGAGGAGGCAAGGATCAGACAGGGCTTTAGAGGGTTACAAGGTAGCCAGGAAGGAACTGAAGAATGGGCTTGGGTGAGTTAGAATGGGGCATGAAAAAGCTTTAGCTTAGGGCATTTTATATTTATGTGAGAAATAAGAGGATGGACAGAGTGAGGGTAGTGGTCAAGGATAGTGGAGGTGACTTGCGCCTGGAGTCAGAGGAAGGAGGGGAGGTCCTTCATGAATATTTTGCTTCTGTAATCACTACTGAGAGGGAATGACATTTATGGGGACAGTGTGAAACAGGCTGATGTCTTGAACAGGTTGATGTTAGGAAGGAGGATATGCTAAAAATTTTGAAAAACATAAGGATTGATAAACTTCCTGGGCAAGATGGGATATACCGTTGGATACTACAGGAAGTGAGGGAAGAGATTGCTGCGCCTTTGGTGATGATATTTGTGTCCTCACTATCCACTGAAGTAGTGCCAGATAATTGGACGATGGCAAATAGTGTTACAGAGTCATAGAGATGTACACCATGAAAACAGACCCTTTGGTCCAACCCGTCCAGATAGTCCCACCTGCCAGCACCCGGCCCATATCCCTCCAAACCCTTCCTATTCATATACCCATCCAAATGCCTCTTAAATGTTGTAATTGTACCAGCCTCCGCCACTTCCTGTGGCAGCTCACTCCATATACATACCACCCTCTTTTATATCTTTCCCCCCTCACGCTAAACCTATGCCCTCTAGTTCTGGACTCCACCAATCCAGGGAAAAGACTTTGTCTACTCACCCTATTCATGCCCCTCATGATTTTATAAACCTCTATAAGGTCATCCCTCAACACCCCACTTCTCAGGGAAAACAGCCCCAGCCTGTTCAGCCTCTTCCTACAGCTCAAATCCTCCAACCCTGGCAACCCTTTCAAGTTTCACAACATCTTTCTGATAGGAAAGAGACCAGTGGTTAGCACTGCTGTCTCACAGCGCCAGAGACCCGGGTCCAATTCTCGCCTCAGGCGACTGTGTGGAGTTTGCACATTCTCCCTGTCTCTGCATGGGTTTCCTCTGGGTGCTCCGGTTTCCTCCCACAGTCCAAATATGTGCAGGTTAGGTGAATTGACCATGCTAAATTGCCCGTAGTGCTAGATGCAGGGATAAATGTAGGGGAATGGGTCTGATTGGGTGCGCTTCGGCAGGTCGGTATGGACTTGTTGGGCCGAAGGGCCTGTTTCCACACTGTAAGTAATCTAATTTTTTTAAAAAATTGCACGCAATATTCCAATAATGGCCTAACCAATATCCTGTACAGCTGCAACATGGCCTCCCAATTCCTGTACTCAATACTCTGACCAATAAAGGAAAGCATACCAAACACCTTCTTCACTATCCTATCTACCTGCAACTCCACTTTCAAGGAGCTATGAACCTGCACTCCAAGGTCTCCTTGTTCAGCAATACTCCATAAGATGTGGACGCTTTATGGAGGGTGCAGGGGAAATTTACCAGGATGCTGCCTGGAGAAAGGTTGAGGGAGCTAGGGCCTTTCTCACTGGAGCGAAGAAGGATGAGAGGGGACTTGATAGGAGTGTACAAGATGATGAGAGGCATAGACAGAGTGGATAGCCAGAAACTTTTTCCATTGGTGGAAATGGCTATCACGAGGGGATATAATTTTCAAGTAATTGGAGGAAGGTTATGGGGAGATGTCAGAGGTCAGTTCTTTACTCAGAACGGTGGGTGTGTGGAATGCTCTGCCAGCAGTGGGAGTAGTCACATACATTAGGGACATTTAAGTGACTCTTGGATAGGCTCGTGGAATTTAGTACAACGAAAGATATGTAGGTTCGTCTGATCTTAGAGTAGGATAGAAGGCTGGCACAACTTCGAGGGCTGAAGGGCCTGTACTGTTCTATGTTCTAACAACTTACTCAGACCCGAAGGGGCGGTTGTACTCCAACCTCTGGAATAGAATATAGATGGGTTGATCAGTGGTAAATGGAATTCCATCTGGTAAATGTGAAGTGATGTACTTGGACAGACAAGACAAGGGAATACATGAGGAAAGGTCAAATCCTGGGAAAGCAACGAAGATTAGAGGAACTTTGGTGTGCATGCCCACTGGTTCCTTAAGATATCATGACAGTTAGATAATGATGTTAGGGAGGCATATGGGATACTTGCCTTTACTAAATGAAACAGAGAGTTTAAGAACAGGCATGTGATGATGAAACTATATTAAATGGTTGTTGGGCCACGGCTAAAGTAGTGTGTGTAGTGCTGGAATCCACTTTATACGAAGGATGTGGTAGCACTGGAGAAGGTGCAGAGGAGATTAACCAGGACGTTGCCTGCGCTGGAGAGTTTCAGTGATGAAGAGAGGTTCGACGGGCTGGGTTGTTTTCTTTCGAGCAGGGGAGACAGACTGCAATGAGTGTAAAAACATGAGGGGCATAGACAGGAAGAAACTTTCCCTTGGTGGAGGGATCAATCACCAGAGGTCAGGAGGTTTAAAGGAGATGTGAGGATAATCATTTCACCATGAGGGTGGTGGGAATCTGGAACTCACTGCCTGTAAGGCTGGGAGAGGCTGAAACCTTCATCACACTGAAGAAGGATTTAGATATGCACATGTGATGCCAAGATATCCAAGGCTTTTGGTTAAGTGCTGGAAAATATTTTAGAATATTTGGTAGTTGCTTTTGACTGGTTTGAACTCAATGGGTCAAAGGGCCTTTTTCTATACTGTAGACCTGTCACTCTGAGCCTGCACACCAGGATCGCTCTCTCTCTCCTTCTGTATGAGTGAAAGAAAACAAACATTGAAAGATTTTGAAAAGAACTTTTAACTCAACCAAAGACTTAGGTCCAAAAGGAGGATCACTACAGTCAACATCGTGATCCTGTCACCAAACACTGAAAGAATTAAGAGAGTGTCACCTCTTTCCACCCCTTGTAGTTTGGACTCTTGAACCACCAAGTCTGTTCCTTTTTGTGTATGTTTTCCACTGATGATGTTCCTGTAAAGCTCTCTGTCTTATTATAGAGTCATACAGCACAGAAACAACTCCTTCCGTCCAACTCATCCACGCTGACCAGGTTTCCCAAATAAAATTGGTCCCATTTGTCTGTGTTTGGCCCATATCGCTGTAAACCTTTCCTATTCATGTGCATGTCCAAATGTCTTTTAAATGTGGTAACTGTATCTGCATCCTTTGGCAGTTCATTCCACAAATGAACCATCCTCTATGTGAAAAGGTTGCCCCTCAGGTCCCTTTTAATTCTATACTCTCTAGTTTTGAATTCCCCTAACCTAGGGAAAGGACTTTTGCTATTCATCTTATCTATGATTTGGAGATGCCAGTGTTGGACTGGGGTGTACAAAATTAAAAATCACACAAAACCATTGTTTCCAAATAAACCTGTTGGACTATAACTTGGTGTTGTGTGATTTTTAACTTTGTACATCTTATCTATGCCCTTCATGATGTTATAAGCCTCTATAAACTCACCCCTCAGCCTCTGATGCTTCAGGAAAAAAAAATGTCCGAGCCTCTCTATGTAACTCAAACCCTCCAGTCCTAGCAACAACCTAATGAATCTTTTCTGAATCCTTTCCAATTTAATAATATCCTTTCTGTAGCAGGACAACCAGAACTGTACACAGTCGTCCAAAAGTGGCCTCACCAAGGTCCTGTACAACCTCAACATGCCATTCCAACTCCTGTACTCAGTGTTCTGACCAGTGAAGGCAAGCGTGCCAAACGCCACCTTCACCACCCTGTCTACCTATGATGTCACTTTCAGGTAACTATGCAACTGCGTCCCTAGGTCTCTCTGTTGGACACATTCCACAGGGCCCTATCATTAGCTGTAGAAGTCCTGCCCTGTTTGCCTTACAAAAATGCAACACCTCACATTTATCTAAATTAAACTCCATCTGCCACTCCTTGGCCAACTGGTTTCATCCATAAACTTAGTAATCATGCTTCTGTATTCTAATCCAAATCGTATGACAAACTAATGTCTGTTTGGATTTAAAGGGGATATAGTTTAAGTTTGTACATTATTAATTAATAATCCAATTTGCCACTTGTTAAAGGATAAGCTTCTTAGCTGGTGATTTGATGGTGCAGTGGACTTGTGATCCTGAATGTCAGGCTAATGTCCTGAGGGGATGGGTAAATTCCCACCAAGGCAAATGCTGAAATTTGAATTTTACAAAAATCTGGAACTAAAAGCCAACCTATTGGCAGCTGTGTTGACACTGTCTAATGTTATAAAACCCCAACTGGTTCACTTTTTTCCATATCAAATGACAGAACAGGCTCCAGGAGCTGAATTGCCGACTGCTGCTCCGAGTTCTTATATTTTTATAATTGATCATTTTGTGTCTTGGTTATCGTTGAAATCTGGTGCGAGTTTCTTCAACCTTAGATAGTGGTAAAATAAATATAGTACTATATATACTTGTGTAAAAGTCAAATCTTTTAGATTTCTTTAAAGGTTCAATTTATAGGGTTGACTAATACATGGGTACTAGTTTTGAGGGGCTGAAATTGATGCTGCCATATTATTAGCAGAAGTTGATTTGTTCGCACAACTAAATCCAAGTAAAGAAGAAAAACACAATGTATTACGGTAAAGGCAGTTACCGGATAAAAGCAAGAGAAACAAGAATGAATTATTGGTAGGAAATTTTATTTGTACATATCTGTATGAAAACTTACATGTCAAAGATGCGTTGAAATCCTGCAAAATCACACTGCCCAACACCGTCATGGCCTGGTCTAATGGCACACTTAAACTGCAACATTTATTAAATTCTAAACGTGTAAGTGTCTTGAACTTTCCCGCCAAATTTTTCAGTTTCTCTCCCATTTACCTTTGTATGTTATGAACCTCAGCAGCATTAACAAATTTGTCAAAGAATTAAAGATATATGTAACTAAGATATCTCACTTTTATTCAGCTGTAATGGTACAATTAAAATGATTAACTTTTGAATGATTTGGAGATGCCGGTGCTGGACTGGGGTGTACATTGTAAGACACAGTATTTATAGCAAATGTTTACAGTGTGATGCAACTGAAATTATATATGGAAAAAGACCTGGGTTGTTTGTTAAGTCTCTCAACTTTTAGAATGACCATGTTGGTTTCAGTTCTTTCTTATGTAAATCGCAAAACCTTTTTAAAAAGTTACATTCTCAAGTGAACCTGAATAATTAGTGTCATGTCAGCCCAGATAATGTATTGAAGGTGTGAGCTTCTCTCTGTGAGGCTGTCTGTGCCCCAATGGTAAGACTGATTCTGATCTAAAAAAAATGGATTTACAGAATTTTTTTTGATTTCCTAGTGTGGAATCAGGCCCTTCAGCCCAACAAGTCCCCACCAACCCTCCGAAGAGTAACCCACCCAGTCCCATTTCCCTCTGACTAATGCACCTAACACTACGGGCAATTTAGCATGGCCAATTCACCTGACCTGCACATCTTTGGACTGTGGGAGGAAACCAGAGCACCCAGAGGAAACCCACGCAAACACTGGGAGAATGTGCAAACTCCACATAGACAGTTACCCAAGGCTGGATTCGAACCACTGAGTCACCGTGCCACCCCAGTCTTACATGGATTCATGCAGTTTTTGAGCAAAGTAAAATTTAATTCTGCAAGTACAAATTCACCCCACAAACTTATATGTGTATGTGTGCATGTGTGTGTGTGTGTGTGTGAGTGGAGGGGATGTTTATGAGTGTCTGAGAGAGATTATGTGTATGTGTGTGAGTGTAAAAGGGTATAAGTCTGTGAGAGGGTATGTGTGGGAATGTATGTGTGAGCATATGAGAGAGGGTCTGCGTGCATGTGTGTGTGTGTGTTGGGGATGGGGATGGCCTCAACCGGGACTTTGGGTTCATGTCACACTAGAGGTGACCCCCACTGCACTATAAACACACACACACACACACACACACAGCTGGTGCTTCCAAATAAATCTGTTGGACTATAACCTGGTGTTGTGTGTTTTTAAAATTTTTAATGGTATTAATTTTTGGATGTATAGTGAACAAAATGCGATATGTACCAATAGACTTAGTACCGGTATGAATTAAAACGTGCTGTAGTAAACCAAGTCAGCTAAGTAGAGTTATGAATGAATGAATACAGATGCAGTATAGTAAACAAAGAACAATGAGTAGAGTTACCAGTATGAATTAATGAATGTGATTTCGTTTTAAGTGGATTAATGGGAACATGCAGTTTTCTTTGTAAGAGGTTTATAATGCAATAAAGTAGGGTTGACTTTTACATGAGATCTATGGAAAATACAATATTTTTTTGGCCAAAAATAAGGAGTCAACATTTACATGAGCTCAACTTTTACATGAATATGTACGGTAGTCAGTGATTCATTTGAATGACTGTTGGGATGGTGGGGTTTGATTTACACCACACTCTTCCCAGTAGGATCATGACTTGTGAGACAGAGTAGATAGAAAGAGATTGTGTCCACTTGTGAAAGGAATGAAAACAAGAGGACACAGCTTTAAACTAAGCTGTAAAAGAAGCAAAAGCACCATTTCAAAAATCTTTTCAGCCAGCGAATGGTTAGAGCCTGCAGTGCAAAGAGTCTGGTTCAGTTGAGGCATTCTAAAGGGAATTAGACCATTATCTGAATAGGAAGAATGTGCAGAGTCATCGGGAGAAGGCAGCAGAATGGCACTAATTGAATTGACCAATTGAAGACCATTACAAGCATCATGGACTGAATGGCCTTCATGTGTGCCATAACACAGGTGACTCATTGAGAGATAACTAATGGCCACAGCATTCAAATAGCTCCCATGCTGCTAAGAAGTTTCAGAATATATTGATGGCTTTTTCCCACTCATAACCTTTTCACAGCACAAATTTCATAACTTTTCAAGACTCTTTTGGTTCTGAGAAGTTTCACACTGGACTCAAAATGTTACATTTGCTTCTTTCTGCACACATGCTGCCAGACCTGCTCAGTTTGTCAAGTACTTCTTGTTTCAACCATGAATTTTTGTAGGGTTGCAAGATTTTACTTTATTGTTTCATGGCATGAAAACAGTGAATGAGAAGCCAGCATTTGTTGCCATCTGTGAGACTGCATCATGAAAGAGCAGAAGTAGGATATTTATACCATTGAGAGTCTGCTCTGCCATTCAATGAGATGATGGCTAATGGGATCACTTTTAACTCCACTTTCCTGCCTTTGCCCCAGAACCCTCAATATCTTACTGATTTAAAATGTATCTCTCAGACTTAATAACCCAGCGTCGACAACTCTCTGCAGTATAAAACCCCACAGATTCACACCCTAATTTCACACATTTCAGCACTTCCATGTACGTTGCAGTGAGGTTAGCTCTGCCCCAGTGAGTAGGGGCCCACTTCCCCTCACAAGGCCATCCCTCCAGACCGGGTATGAACCTTCTCTGGACGGTCTCTGATGCTGTTATATATTTCTTTGGGTAAAGGGCTCGAACCTTCACAGTGTTTAGGTATGGCCTGAGTTTTAGCAAGACCTCCCTAATTTTATTGTCAAGCCCTTTCGAAATATTAGCTCCACTAATGGAGTCAGGTGTTACTAGGGGATACAGCTTTAGATTAAGGGGTGGTAGGTATAGGACAGATGTTAGCGGTAGATTCTTTACTCAGTGGGTTGAGAGTCCATGGAATGCCCTGCCAGTAGCAGCGGTGGACTCTCCCTCTTTATGGTCATTTAAGCGGGCATTGGATAAGCATATGGAGGTTATTGGGCTAGTGTAGGTTAGGTAGGCCTCGGTCGGCACAACATCGAGGGCCGAAGGGCCTGTACTGCGCTGTATTGTTCTATGCTCAGGCTGCACTTGCCTCCCTCTGACCCCGGGCGCCAGCTTCCTGTGATCATGGTGAGCAGTGTCCCTGCACCGGAGGGTTTACTTGGCCATTTCAAAGGGAAGGGGAACAAGGTAGGGCGGATACAGACTGAGCGCTAGGAGAGGCCTGAGGCCTAAAGAGACTGACTAACCTCTTCCTTCGACGACAAGAGGCAGCACGACCCCTTTAAGATGACATCGGCCTGGCACTGAAACCTCGCGAGATTACCGCTGGAATGCGGCGCTGATTGGCGGGAGCTGGAGAACCGCACTGATTGGTGGAGACTGGAGGTTGGTGCTAATTGACCCAGACTGGACGGCGATGGTGATTGGTGGGATCGTGGTCCTCATTGGTGGGTGGTTGAGGGCGGCTCTGATTGGCGGAGGCCGGAGACAGGAGTGCGGCTCTGATTGGCGGAGGCAGATATGCGGCTCTGATTGGCGGTGACGGGAGTGCGGCTCTTCTGATTGGCGATGGCCGGAGTGCGGCTGTGATTGGCGGAGGCCGGCTGGCCGTAAGATGGCGGCTTAGTGAGAGTCTGAAGCAGGAGGATAAACAAAAAGGAGCCCGGGCCTTGAGGGGAGCCGCGCCGCGCAGCCCCGCACCGCCCTCGCCTCAGCTCACCCGCCCACCTGTCCGGCCGGTACCTCCAGTGTTAACGCCTGAGGTAAGCAGGGAACCGGGCGGCTGGGCCTCGCGACGGGAAAGGCAAAAGAAAGAAAGGCGCGCACCCGCTGTCGTTACGGTAGTGCGCGCTCTCGCGGGAGATGGTGCCGTGCTCGCACCCGCGGGGCTGCGCGCTGACGTCAGGCCCTCTCTGGCCGCAGGATCTGGGTTCGGCTTCGGGCCCGGGCCGACACCGAGGATCGAGCGGAGGGGGAAGGCCGCGGGCGTCGGCGACCTGCAGGGAGGCGGCTACACAGGCCCCAGAGCGGACTGGGCCCGGGATGGTGAGGAGGAGGGGCGGGACGGGGGCGGGGGGGATAGAGCCGCGGGAGAAGCACGGGGGAGCGCTTGGCCAGCGGCCCCGGCAGCACTCAGCCAGCGGCCCCGGCAGTACTCAGCCGCCGAGGCTCCAGCGGCCTGCACAGCAGCAACGTACGTTTATATAGCGCCGCACCGTATAGAGACGCAGCGGTCAGGGACCACGGGGATAGTCTGTGCTGATCCCCCGGTTGACAGACCGCTCAGAGATCAGTCTGACCCAGCCTTCAATATGGGCAGCGATTAACCCTCCAGGACCCCCTGGGACAGAGAAACCCACAAACATTTAGAATCTAAACTGAATCTTTCCATAAAATAAAGAATCAGAATTAGGCAGTTCAGCCCATCAAGTCTGTGCCATTATTTCACGGGTTCATAGCTGATCCTATTATCCTCAATCCCACTCCCCCCCCCCCCCCCCATACTCTCGAATCTCTCACTGATTACACATTCTTTCAGATTTGTAAAACTTAATGACCCAGCCTCAACAGCCGCCTGCAGGAGAATTCCACTGATTCACTACGGCCTAGAAGAAGAAATTCCTAATTTCTGTCTTAAATAGATGACCTTTTGTTCCTAGATTAATTCCTTTTGATCTGCCATCCTCTCATAAGGGAAAACCACTCCCCGTCTACCCTATAAACCTTCCTCAAAATCTTATGTTCCAAAATGGTATCCTCTCATTCCTTTAAATTCCAATGAGTGCAGGCATAACCTATACAACCTTTTCCTCATTAAGCCTAATAGTATTATCAGGAAATGATTAATCTAGAAATTCAGCTAATGTCTGGTTTGAATCCTGCCATGTTAGATGGTGGAATTTAAATTCAATAAAAATCTGGAATTTAGAATCTACTGATGACTGTGAAACCATAAACTCATCTGGCTCACTAATTTTCAGGAAAGGAAACCTGTCATTTTCATGTGACTCCAGACCCACACAATGTGGTGGAATCTCATGCCCTCTGAGCCAGCCACTCAGTTGAAGGGCAGCTACCCATGTCCCACAAATTAAAAAGAATAAACCCTCCATACCCAGAAATGCCTGTATGTCTACCCTTAGACAATAGGACCAAAAGAGCTGTGGTCTGACTAATGCCTTATATGGTTAAAGCAATCGATGGAGTATTTTTAATATTCTATTCTCATTCAATTAGAGGCCAAGATTCCTTACCTGTTAAAATTTTTATATTAGCTTTTTGGGATTTATGCACAAGGGGTGTCTTAGGGTTAGAGAACTCCAAAAATATGCACTCATATCAATGCACTGAATAATATTTAGTTTCTCTATTTTTCCTGGCAAAGTGCATAACCTTCCATTTCACACATGAGACTTCATCTGCCAATTTTTGCCCAATTGTTTAATTTGCCCTTGTCTCTGCAATATTTTGTCATTCACACCACTTGTCTTTCCTTTTTAGTCATCCACAAACTTGGCTGGAGTACATCCACTTCCCTCACCGAAGTCATTAATGTATACTGTAAATAATTGTGGCCCCAGCTCTGATCCCTGTGCTTTGGTTACAAGTTGCTATCCTTAAACTAGTTCTCCAATATCCCTTTCTGTCCTCTACTACTTGAATGAACAAAGAAAATTATAGCACAGGAACAGACGCTTCAGGCCCTCCAAGCCTATGCCGATCCACATAGAGTCATAGAGATGTACAGCACGGAAACAGACCCTTTAGTCCAATGCGCCCATGCCAACCAGATATCCCAACCCAATCTAGTCCCACCTGCCAGCACCCGACCCATATCCTTCCAAACCCTTCATATTCATATACCCATCCAGATGCCTTTTAAATGTTGCAATTGTACTCGCCTCCACCATTCCTCTGGCAGCTCATTCCTTGCGTGTACCACCCTTTGTATGAAAATGTTGCCCCTTAGGTCTCTTTTATATCTTTTCCCCCCTCATTCTAAACCTATGCCCTCTAGCTCTGGACTCTTTTTTTCCCCCCCAACCCAACCCAGCCCAGCCCAGCGAAAAGACTTTGTCTATTTATCCAATCCATGCCCCTCATGATTTTATAAACCTCTAAAACGTCACCCCTCAGCCTCCGATGTTACATAGAAAGCAGCCCCAGCCTATTCAGCCTCTTCCTGTAGCTCAATCCTCCAACCCTGGCAACAATCCTTGTAAATCTTTTCTGAACCCTTTCAAGTTTCACAACATCCTTCCGATAGGAAGGAGACCAGAATTGCACACAATATTCCAACAGTGGCCTAACCAATGTCCTGTACAGTTGCAACATGACTCCCAACTCCTGTACTCCATACTCTGACCAATAGAGGAAAGCATACCAAACACCGCCTTCTCTATCCCATCTACCTGTGACTCCACTTTCAAGGATCTATGAATTTGCACTCCAAGGTCTCTTTGTTCAGCAACACTCCCTAGGACCTTACCATTAAGTGTATAAGTCCTGCTAAGATTTGCTTTCCCAAAATGCAGCACCTTGCGTTTATCTCAATTAAACTCCATCTGCCACTTCTCAGCCCATTGGCCCATCTGATCAAGGCCCCTTTATAATCTGAGGTAACCTTCTTTGCTGTCCACTACACCTTCAATTTTGGTGTCAAACTTATTAACTATATCTTTTATGCTCACATCCAAATCACTTATATGAATGATGAAAAGTAGTGGACCCAGCACTGATGCTTCTGGCACTCCACTGGTCACAGGCCTCCAGTCTGGAAAAACAACCCTTCACCACCACCCTCTGTCTTCTCCCTTTGAGCCAGTTCTGCATCCAAATGGCAGGTTCTCCCTGTATTATGAGATCTAACCTTGCTACCTAGTCTCCCATGGGGAACCTTGTCGAGCGCCTTACTGAAGTCCATCTAAATCACATCTACCTCTCTGCCCTAATCAATCCTCTTTGTTACTACTTCAGAAAACTCAATCAAGTTTGTGAGACATAATTTCCCACGCATAAAGTAAGGAAAGAAATAAACAGCAGGAAGTGGGAGAAAAGTGTTGTTGGTATGGGCTGAGAGGTTGTACAAACATTTGTTGCACATCGCAACACACAAATTTGAAGCTCCCAGTCCCGTGTTTGCAGTAAACTGGAAAATGCCTCATTTTGCTATAGGCCCGAGTGAGTCCCACCATCTTTATTCAGGGCAATGATTCACTGGACTCATGTGGCCGTAAACTTTGTAGGGGGCAGTATTCAGAGGGGCGCACGTGCAACCTTCCCTGCAGAGTGTGATGGGGAGAATTCACACACAGAGAAATTGATTTTTCTGGGTTTGTTGCATCATTTTATATAAACGACTTGAATGTGAATACAGGAGGTACAGTTAGTAAGTTTGCAGGTGACACCAAAGTTGGAGGTATTGTGGACAGAGAAGGTCACCTCAGAGTATGACGGGATCTTGATCAGATGGGCTGGGGAGTGGCAGACGGGGTTTGATTTAGATAAATGTGAGGTGCTGCATTTTGGAAAGGCAGTTCAGGGCAGGACTTGTACACTGAATGGTAAGGTCTTGGGGAGCCTTACTGAACAAACAGACCTTGGAGTGCTGCTTCATAGTTCCTTGAAAGTAGATTCACAGGAAGGAATTTGGTATGAGGTTAGAGCATTGAGTATAAGACTTGGGAGGTCGTGTTGCAGCTGGACAGGACATTGGTTAGGCCAGTTTTGGAATTTTGCGTGCAATTCTTGTCTCCTTTCCATCAGAAGGATGCTGTAAAACTTGAAAGGTTTCAGAATAGGTTTACAAGGATGTTACCACGGTTGGAGGATTTGAGCTACAGGGAGAGGCATAATAGATTATATTACTTACAGTGTGGAAACAGGCCCTTCGGCCCAACAAGTCCACACCGACCCACCGAAGCGCAACCCACCCATACATATACCCCTTACCTAACACTACGGGCAATTTAGCATGGCCAATTCACCTGACCCGCACGTCTTTGGACTGTGGGAGGAAACCGGAGCACCCAGAGGAAACCCACGCAGACACGGGGAGATCGTGCAAACTCCACACAGTCGCCTGAGTCGGGAATTGAACCCGGGTCACTGGCGCTGTGAGGCAGCAGTGCTAACCAGTGTGCCACCGTGCCGCCCATAATAGGCTGGGGCCATTTTCCCTGGAGTGTCATAGGCTGAGGGGTGATGTTATAGAGATTTATAAAATCATGAGGGGCATGGATAGGGTAAATAGCCAAATAGCACATTTCCCTGGGGTGGGGGAATCCAGAACTAAAGGGCATAGGGTGAGAGGGGAAAATTTAAAAGGGACCTAAAGGGCAACTCTTTCATATAGCGGATGGAGTGAGAAGTGGTGGAGGTTGGTACAATTACAATACTTAAAAGGCATCAAGTGCTGGCATATGGACTAGATTAGTTTAGGATATCTAGTTGGCATGGACAAGTTGGACTGAAGGGTCTGTTTCTGAGCTACACATCTGACTGTGGGATCATAAAAGCGAACACTGCTCTGATTCAGCACTGGGCTCCCTGATGACCACTTTGTCAATATCTAGCTTCCTCAGTCTTTAATAATGAGTGTATTTTCACTCTGTTTAGTATTTTACTATTATTTTCTATCCGATCCTCTACCTAAAACTGTTGCCTATTTTCTAAGGATCTGTATCCCGCTGCTCCCTGCCCACTCATGTATCTGTCTCGATACATCTTAAATGACAGTATTGTGCCCGCCTCTACCACCTCCGCTGGTAACTCGTTCCAGGCACCCACCACCCTCTGCGTAACAAATTTTCCATGCATATTTCCCTTAAACATTTCCCCTCTCACTTGGAACTTATGACCCCTAGTAATCAAGTCCCCCACTCTGAGAAAAAGCTTCTTGTTATCCACCCTGCCTGTACCTCATGATTTTGTATACCTCAATCAGGTCCTCCCTCAACCTCAGTCATTCTAATGATGATAATCCTAATCTCTTCATAGCTAGCACCCTCCATACCAGGCAACATCCGAGTGAACCTCCTCTGCACCCTCTCCAAAGCATCCACGTGCTTTTGGTAATGTGGAGACCTGAACTGTACGCAGTATTCAAAATGTGTCCGAACCAAAGTCTTATACAAGTGTAACATGATCTGCCAACCCTTGTACTCAAAACTCCATCCGATGAAGGAAAGCATGTCGTATGCCTTCTTGACCACTCTATCAACCTGCGTTACTATCTTCAGGATACAATAGACCTGAACACCCAGATCTCTCTGTGCATCAATTTTTCCCAGGATTGTTTCATTTGCTGTATAGTTTGCTCTTAAGTTGGATCTTCCAAAATGCATCACCTCTCATTTGCCTGGATTGAACTCGCATCTGCCATTTCCCCACCCAATTTATATCTATATTCTGCTGTATTCTCTGACAGTCCCCTTTACTATCTGCTACTCCACCAATCTTCGTGTCATCTACAAACTTGTGAATTGGACCACCTATACCTTCCTCCAGATCACTTAAGTGTATCACAAACAACAGTGGTCCCAGCACTGGTGACAGTTCTTCATTTTGAGAAACTTTTTTCCACTAGTACTCGCTGTGTCCTGCTGCCCAGCAAGTTCTTTATCCGCCTAGCTAGTGCACCCTGGATCCCATGCGACTTCACTTTCTCCATCAGCCTACCATGGGGAACCTTATCAAAAGCCTTATTGAATTTCATGTATAAAAACATCTACAGCCCTTCCTTCATCATTCAACTTTTGCACTTCCTCCACAAATTCCTTTAAGTTGGTACACATAACCTTCCCTGGAAGGTTGTCATTTTGTTCCAAGTGGGAGTAGATCCTATCCCTCAATATCTTTTCCAGTTGCTACCCTACCATTGACATCAGACTCACCGGTCTGTAATTACCTGGATTATTCCTGCCACCCTCCTTCAACAAGGGGACAGCATTAGCAATTCTCCAGTCCTCCGGAACCTCACCTGTGTTCAAAGACATCTGTTAAGGCCCCATCTATCTCCTCTCTAGCTTCCCTCCGTAACCTCGGATAGATCCCATCCAGACCTGGAGACTTGTCCACCTTAATACCTTTTAGAACCCAACACTTGTTCCTTCCTTATGCTGACCTGACCTCAACATCCATCATGTTCCTCTCCTCGGTGAATACCGATGCAAAGTACTTATTAAGAATCTCACCCATTTTCTGTGACTCCACTCATTACTTTCCTCCTTTATCTTTGAGTGGGCCAACTCTTTCTCTAGTTGCCCTCTTGCATCTTGTATATGAATAAAAGGCTTTGGAATTTTGCTTAACACTGTTTACTGAAGGTATTTCGTGAACCTCTTTTCGCCCTCACAATTCCTCATTTCAGATTGGTCCTACAGTCCTGATATTCTTCCAAAGCTTTGTCAGTCTTCAGTTGTCTAGACCTTCTGTCTGCTTCCTTTTTCCTCTTAGCTAGTCTGGTTCATCTGTTGTCCATGGTTTCCTAATCTTGCTGTTTGTATCCTTCATCTTCACAGTTTGAGAGTGCTGTATACATTCTAATATACTACCCCAACACCATGGCCTCTTGTCTTATTAAGTAGACGTGTGTGTTACCTTGTCAAACACCTTTGAAAATACAAATATATTACATCTACTTCTTCTCCTTTATCTATCATGTGTATTACCACCTTAAAGAATTTGAATAAATGTGTCAGATGTGTTATCCCCTTTGTGATGCTTTACAGACTTTGCTTGAATATCCTATTTACTTCCAAATGCTCTGCTATATATTCTTTATAATAGACACTCACATTTTCCCAATGATAGATGTTAAGCTCTGATGAAGAGTCAGTCAGAGCATTAGCTCGCTTGCTTATTGTCTGTGGATGCTGCTTTACCTGCTATGATATCCAGCAGTTTTTGTTTTCGGTACAGATTCCAACATCGGCAGTAATTTGCTCCTAGATGTTAAGCTAATTAGCCTGTAGTTGCCTTTGTTGTCTCCCTTTTTGTATAAACAAGTTACTTTGCCAGTTTTCCATTCCTCTAGGACATTTACAAAATTTAAGGATTCTTGGAAGATTACTACCAGTGCACCCAGTCCCTCTGTCACTACTCCCTTTAATATCCTAGAATGCAAACCATCAGATCCAGGAGATTTAGTTGCCTTTAGTCTCATTAGTTTCCCGAGTACTTTTTCTCTAGTGATCGTATTTATTTCCCCTGCACCCCTAATTTTGCCCATTGATTAGTTAATATTTTTGGAATCTTATGCCTTCTATTATGAAGATTAATGCAAAACATTTATTTGGCACCTCTACCATTTTCTGGTATTGCTTTATTAATTCCCCAGACTCGTTCTCTACAGGGTCTTTGTGTATTTTGGCATTTTAAAATATTTTGAAGGCGCTTCAGTCTGTTTTGATAGTATATGTTGTTTGTCGTCAATTGGTTTTTCCTCCTCTTTTCCCAATCCTCTGGTTTACCACAAATCTTTGTGGTGCCAAAAATATTGCAAAAACATTGTACGTTTTTTTGTTTTGAATTTGATACCGTTCCTAATAACCATGGTTGATTTATCCCCTCCTTAGAATCCTTCTCCCTCACTGGAATATATCTCTGCTGTGAGTTGTGAATTATTTTCCTGAACGTCTGCCTTTTAGATTCCCTACAGTGTGGAAACAGGCCCTTCGGCCCAACAAGTCCACACCGACCCGCCGAAGCACAACCCACCCATACCCCTACCCCTACGTTTTACTCCTAATCTAACACTACGGGCAAATTAACATGGCCAATTCACCTGACCTGCACATCTTTGGACAGTGGGAGGAAACTGGAGCACCCAGAGGAAACCCACAAACACGGGGAGAATGTGCAAACTCCACACAGTCAGTCGCCTGAGGCAGGAATTGAACCTGGGTCTCTGACGCTGTGAGGCAGCAGTGCTAGCCACCGTGCCACCTTTGTTACTCACCATCTTTGTGGCTAAACTTGTTTCCCAGTCCACTCTAGACAACTGTGTCCCCATTTGTTTGTAATTACCCATATTTAAATATAACCTAAATTTCTCACTCTCTTACTGAATGCTAAATTTTACTATATTATGGCCACAGTTTCCTAGGGATCTTTTACTGAGTTTATTTATTCAATCTGCTTCATTATGCATTACTGAGTCCAAAATTTCTTAATCTCTGGAAGGGCTTTTGCCCAAAATGTCGATTTTTACTACTCCTCGAATGCTGCCTGAACTGCTGTGCTCTTCCAGCACCACTAATCCAGAATCGGGTTTCCAGCATCTGCAGTCATTGTTTTTACCTAATCCCTGGTTAGATCCAGGACGTACTATTCTAGGAAATTGTCCCAATTACTCTGTGATTTCTTTCTTGTAGCTACCTCTGCCAACTTAGTTTTCCGAATCTGCATGAAGGTTGAAGTCAGCAATGATTAATGCAGTGTCTCTTTTACATACCTGCATCATCTCCTGATATATTTTCTGTCCTACAATATAGTTGCTGTTCAGAGGGCTCTAAACTGCTCAAAGCAGTACCATCTTCCCTTTATTTCTTACCTTCACCCATATGGATTCGATATCATCTGATCCAAGCGCATTTCCTGATGTCATACTTGTTCCATCTTTACTAACAAAGATACCCCACCAGCCTTTTTGTTTTGCTGTTTGTTCTTTTGAAAAGTCACATAACTCAGTATTAAGCTTCTAGCTTTGATCTCATTGTAGTTATGTCTCTAATGGCTTTAAGATCATGCCCATTAATCACTATTTGTTCTATTAATTCATTTATTCTGTTCTGAATACTGTGGGCATTCAAGTAAAGAGCCATTAATTTTGCCTTTTCACCATTTTTCTCCTTAAACCCTAGTTGCCGCTTTCTTTTTTAATCTTTGCTGCCTATCCCACCCTGATTATCAGTATCTCTCAATGGCTGCCATAATGTGACTTTCACTTACCACTGTCAAAGCTCTCTACCATTTAGTTTAAAGACCTCCCTTCAGCCTTAGTTATTTGATTTTCCATGGCACTTGAGCCAGCTTGGTTCAAGAGAAGCCTGTCAGGGAAGTTCCCTCCTACCCCAGCACTAGTGCCAGTGACCCATGAAATGAAACTCATTCCACCCACACCACCTTTTGAGCTGCACACTTAACTCCTTGACTAAAAGACCAGAAACTCCAAGATAATAATGTGCCTCCAAACTGTTCACATTCTTCCAGCAGAACTTCTTTTCTAGTCTTATCAATGTCTTTAGTGCCAACATGAATGTTGACAACTGAACCCCTCCCCTCCCAGTACAAGTTCATCTCTAATCCTGAGAAGATGACCTTAACCCTGACACCGGGCAGGCAGTTCAGTCATCGAGGCTTTTGCTCACTGCTGCAGAGAACATAGACTTTGTTGTATTTGTAGTTTCCCCAATCATGTTAGCATGTCCTTCATTTTCAGATAACCCACTTTAACCATTTCAATCAAACCAGCCTGAACTACACTTTCAGGCAGAATGTTCCAGAACATAGCTGTTCAGTGTGAAAAGCTTTTCCCTTCTTGGTTCTTTTACCAATTATTTTTAATCTGTATCCTTTGTTTTCAATTTTTCCATAAACAGGAATAGTTTATCATCTGCTCTGTCCAGACCCCTCAGGAATTTTGTGTCTGTCAAATCATTAGATTTGTGAACACTCTCTGTTCTTTCATATCCTTCACATTCACCCAAGGATCCCAACACTGACCCCCTGGGGAACTCCATTACAAGAAATCCACTGGCCAAAAAAGCATGTATTAGTTGTTACTCTGTTTCATGTTAATTGGCCAATTCCTTATTCATGTTGCGACAACTCCATTTATTCCATGAACTAAACTCTGCCCACAGTTAGCGAGTTTTGAGAAGATTTGTAACTCAGGTTGAGGCTCTGGATGTAGGTTTGCTCACTGAGCTGGAAGGTAATATCATCAGTGAGCCACCGGATGTAGCACAGGTGGTATGGCCCACTTTCTATTAATGTATTTAGGTTACCTCGAGTTGATGTCATTTTCTGCTCTTTATCTCGGTGGATGGTAAATGGAATTCAAGTCAGTGTGTTTGTTTGATAGAGTTCCAGTTGAAATGTCATACTTCTCAGAATTCTCGTGCGTGTCTCTGTTTGGTTTGTCCTAGGGTCGATATGTTATCCCAGTTTGCCCAAAGTGTGTGCCATTGTATGAATACCATTTGAAAATTCATGTACACCTCATCAATCCTCTTCAAACCACTGCAGCAAATTAAATTGAATTTTTCCTTAAGGAATCCTTGCTTGCTTTCTTTAACCTACTCTTGTCTGTGACTATTAATTTTGTCCTGAATAATCGTTTCTAGATGTTTTCCCATCTCCAAAGTTAAACTGATTGGCATGGAGTTGAGGGCTCAATTCTGCAGTTCTGTAGCACTTACTGAGTCTTGAGGAAAACTGAAAAGTTTTGGCTCGTGCATCTGCAATTTTCTTTCACCTCCCACGTTGGTTGGATGCATCTCGTTAACAGTGGTGCACTATCCACTTCAAGCGCATGCAACATATTCACCGCCACCTCCTTTGTCAGTTTTAATCTCGAGTATCTGAATTTCCTCCTTCATCATTGCCTTCATAGCATCAACTTCCTTCATAAAGGATTTCTTTGATGCATCAGCCATGCCCTCTGCCTCAAGGGTAATTGTCTTTTGATCCTGAATTAGCCCACTTCTCCCTTTACCACCTTTTTATTGTATGTCTATACAAATTGTTTCCTGACAGTCTCTTCTCATACACTGTCTTTGCTTATCTCATTTGCTTTAACATCTCATTTCTGAGGGATATTTTACCCTATGTTCAGTTGTAATTCCATTTGACATCTATCATACACAATGTTTTATCTTTGTTTTGTTTCTGTAATGAGTAAAACACCCTAATAAGTAGATTTCACAAATGGCAGTGAAAATAACCAGCTCCCCTCTCGTGATTATTGAATAGGAGTTAATATATTAACCAGCGCACCAAGATACCTTCCCTGTTCTTCATTATGCGTTCGCTTCCACCTACTTGAGAGGGCAGATGGGGTGGTCAAGAATTTGACTGTGCAGCATTTTAGTTCCTCACTGGATCTAAAGCCCTAAATTATAAATGGTCACTATTTCAGGGAAATTTGAGAGACTCCTTTACCCAGTCAACAGTAAGAATATGGAGCTCACTCCCATAGAGAGTGGTTTTGATGAATAGAATAGATGCATCTAATGGGAAGCTGAGAACACATTCTGAAGAAAGGAATAGGAAATGTGTTAGAGATGAACTGGATAGAATGGGAGGAGGTCTCTGTGGCAGGCAAGCACCTAGAGCAGTTGGGCGAAATGGCCTGAATTTGCTCCAGATTCTGTGTAACTAAGATTAACCAGCATCTTACAGCAATTCACAAATTAGACAAAATCTGACATTGAGCAATGAGTAAGAAATACTTAGTTGAAGAGATGGGTTTTTGCCAATCATTGATGAGAGAGGTGCAGAGGTTCTGGAGGGTGACCACCAGTGGTGGGTCAAAGAATGGGATGAACACAGATGTGTAGAATCTTTCAGCAGAGGAGGCGGCCATTCGGTCTATTGTGTTGTGCCGCTCTTTGAAATTGCTATTTATTTTGTGCAGCTGCCTCTTATTTTTATTTGGCGAGGAAAATGAGAAGACCATTTAGGCCATTGTATCTGCTGAACCATTCAATACTCTCGTTGTTGATTAACCACTTCAATGCCTTTTACTCACCTCATCTCCGTAACCCTGTGCACCACTGGTAATCAAAAATTGATCAATCTCTACCTTAAACATACATAGAGTCATAAAGATGTACAGCACGGAAACAGACCCTTCGGTCTAACCCGTCCATGCCGTCCAGATATCCCCACCCAGCCCATATCCCTCCAAACCCTTCCTATTCATATACTCATTCAAATGCCTCTTAAATGTTGCAATTGTACCAGCCTCCACCACATCCCCTGGCAGCTTATTCCATACATGTACTACCCCTGCGTGACAAAGTTGCCACTGAGGTCTCTTTAATGTCTGCCCCTCATCACCCTAAACCTATGCCCTCTAGTTCTGGACTCCCCGACCCCAGGTAAAAGACTTTGTCTATGTATCCTATCCATGGCCCTCCTAATTTTATAAACCTCTATAAGGTCACCCTCAGCCCCCGATGCTCCAGCCTCTCCCTGTAGCTCAAATCCTCTAACCCTGGCAACATCCTTGTAAATCTTTCCTGAACCCTTTCAAGTTTCACAACATCTTTCCGATAGGAAGGAGACCAGAATTGCATACAATATTCGAACAATGGCCTAACCAATGTCCTGTACAGCCGCAACATGACCTCCCAACTCCTGTACTCAATACTCTGACCAATAAAAGAAGGCATACCAAATGTCACCTTCACTATCCTATCTACCTGTGACTCCACTTTCAAGGAGCTATGAACCTGCACTCCAAAGTCTCTTTGTTTAGCAACACTCCCTAGGACCTTACCATTAAGCGTATATGTCCTGCTAAGATTTGCTTTCCCAAAATGCAGCACCTTGCATTTATCTGAATTATACTCCATCTGCCACTTCTCAGCTCATTGGCCCATCTGGTCCAGATTCTGTTGTAATCTGAGGTAACCTTCTTCGCCGTCCACTACATCTCCAATTTTGGTATCCACTGCAAACTTACTAATTATACCTTTCCTGCTCACATCCAAATCATAAACAAAGATTGGGCTTCCACAGGACTCTGTGGTAGAGAATACCAAAGGTTAACAACTCTTAACAATATTTTCTCTCAAAACTAAGTGGCATCCCATAATTTTTAAATCGTGTCCTCTGTTTCTAGGCTCCCCAATGGGGCAACATGTCTTTCCTTCATCTACCCTGTCTCTCCTTTCAAATATTTTGTAACCATACTCCTGTGCAATTGAAGCAAGAATTCATACTCCTGTACTCCATTCTTCAACAATAAAGGCTAACATTCTTTCAGCTTGCTGCACCTGTGTATTAGTCTTCAACTTATCAACAAAGGCACCCTGGTTGTTTGTACATTGACACTTTTCAACCTCCTAATATTTAAGGAATAGTCTGCATGTCTGTACCTCGTACCAAGTGATGACCTCATGTTTTCTCACATTATATTCCATCTGCCATGTTCTTGCCCATTCACGAAGTCTGTCCTTCTGAAACTGATAGCTTTATAACAGACATTTCCGCTTGGCATTGGATCATCCACACATCTTGTAAACATTACATTTGGTTGCCATCTTCAAGCCATTAGCAATCTGCTGGGACTGGACGTTTTCTGTACTCTACTAGTCACAGCCTGCCAACATGAGAGTGATTCATTTACTCCTTTTTTTTCCTGTTAACCAATCATTAATCTATGACAGTATGTTACTTCCTATCTCATGTGCTTTTCTTTCTCTACTCATCTTTCTATGGTGGACTTCATCAAAAGCATTCTGAAAATGTAAGTATGTCACCCCTATCAGCTTTTTAAATTTTGTTAGCAATGTCTTAAAAGCTCCTGAGTTAATCAAAGACAATTATACATTTGCAAAGTGTACTGACTCTATCCAATCATGTCATTATCACCCAAGAGTCTGTCTATCCCATCCTTTATAAAAGGTTCTGATCTTTTCCCTCCTGTTGATTTAAGGCTAACAGATCTGTCATTGTGTTCTCTCTCGCTCCATTCTTAAATAGAGGTACCATTTGCTGCCATCCAATCTGTAGTGATTAATCCAAAATCTGTGGACTTTTAGAATGTAATTGTCAATGCATTGACTATCCAGCCTCTCCTTAAAATAGTGAATCATATGGGTTTTTCTGACAATCAGCCAGAGTTTCATAGTGATATGAGACTCTTAATTCTAGATTTTTTTCATATTGAATTCAAATTCCACCATCTGCCATGGTGGATTTGAATCCAGGTCCCCAGAGAATTTCTAGGGTCTTCAGATGAAATGTCAACCTCCTCTAGAAGTTAGAAATGTTAAAAATAGAAAAGAGGAACGCCATGAAAAGCTTGAAACAGTTATTGGAGACGGTGAGCCAATGTTATGGGGAGGTGAGGGCCTTAGTGGTATTATCTCTGGACTGTTACTCCAGAGACTCAGGGAAAATTCTGGCAATCATGCTTGAATCCTACCAGAGCAGTTGGTGGAATATGAATTCAATAAAAATCTGGAATTAAGAGTCTAATAATGACCATGAGACTATTGCTTGTGGAAACACCCATCTGATTCACTAATGTCCTTAAGGGAAAGAAACTGCCAAGCTTACCTGGTCTGGCCCACGTGTGAATCCATAGTCACAGCAATGTGGTTAACTCTTAACTGCCCTCTGGGCAGTTAGGGATGGGCAACATCCTGTGAATAAATTTTTCGAATGAACGGAATTTCAGTTGGCATGGCTTTAGGCCTGAAATGAGTTAGCAGAGCTTTGGATATGGAGGGTGTGATGGGAGTTTCAATTAAAGCAAACCATTTTGAATGCTTGACAGCATTGGTACACAGGAAATTGGGCTGTGAGCAAGTTAATTTATACAGAGTCGAGAGAAGAAGTGAAAAAGGCATCTTGAGAGAAATTAGGGATAGGCAACACCTGGTCTTGGCAGCGATGTCAACATTCCATAAAAGAGGAGCTGGGCACCATGGCGTTTAGGAGAGTGATATGTGGAAGGTCAGGGGAAATTTTCCCAGAGATTTGGTTTGTTGGGGAAGAGGTGTTGCAGCAGGAGCAGCTGAAACATTGGTCAGGTCTTTGTGACAAAGATGTTTGTGAGCTCGCACTTTTATTTGTCATGGCATGATGGCATTGTTACAGAGAGTAGTGTTTATTTCCCACCTGTAATTATTCTTGCAGAGGTGATGGTGCATACCTGTGTAAGAATATAAGAACTAGGAGCAGGAGGTGGCCATTCAGCCCCTCAAGCCTACTCTGCTATTTAATGTGATCATGGTTGATCTTATCTCTACCTCAACTCCACTTTCTTTCTCATGCTCCATAACCTTTCAACCCATCATTAATTAAAAATCTGTTCATCTCCTGAAACGTACTCAACATCCACCGAACTGTGGAGGAATGAATTCCAGATTCTCAACTCTTAGGGAGAAGTAACTCCTCCTCTATTTAAATCTGCTTCCCTTTATCCTAAAACTATGACCCCTCATTCCAGATTACCAGATGAGAAAGCATCTCTCTGCATTTACTTCTTCAGTCCCTTTAGCATTTTACATGTCTCGATTTGATCATGTTTCATTCTTCTATACGCGACAGTGTAGGCTTAAACTGCTCAGTCTCTCTTCATGAGACAAACCCCTTATCTCTGGAACAAGCAAATGGACCTCCCCTGCATTGCTCCCTCATACATCCCTCTTCAAGTAAGGATATCAAAATTGTATACTTTCCAAGTATAGTTTCCTTAATTCATTGTACAGTTGCAGAATACTTTCTCCTTTAATCCCTTTAGCAGTGATTGCCATGTTCTATCTAGCGTCCTTATTACTTGCTGTACTGCATACTCATTCCTGCAGTTCATGTGTATATGCATGGGCTCATGGATTATTGTAGTCAGTCTGGTAAAAATACGCCTGTAGGCGTAGGGTGGAGTGGAGGATTTTAACCCAGAGACAAGGAAGGTATTTCCCAAGTTGGGATGCTGTGTCATTGAATGGGAATTTGCAGGTGCAGTTTCCAGGCATTTGTTGCTCTTCATTTGCTATAGAAATTACAGGTTTGGAAGGTGCTGTCACTAGCATTTTGTGAGCTGCTACAGTACATCTTCAAGAGATGCACATCTTGCCACTATAGAGAGTAATTGTTTAAAGTGATGGATGGAGTTCCAATCAAGCAGACTGCCTTGCCCTGAAAGGTGTCAAGTTTCATGAGTGCTGTTGGAGCTTCACTCATCTCGGCAAGTGGAGAATGGCTTTGTCTTGTGCCTTGTAATTGGTGGAGTCTCTTTGGAGAATCAGGAGGTGAGCTACTCACATTATTGACATTCAAAACAGAGCACCCAGCAATATTGCAATCCCACCTGGCAGATGCAGATTGAACAGAGCCATTTGATTCCTATCTGGTATGATCCTCAAGGGGAGCATGCTTTACGTCCATGCTTGGAATTCCCAGTCTCTAATACCCACAGAATTTATGTGCTGGTTCTGCTAAGTTTCCTGTCAGTGGTAATCACCCAGGATGCTGATAGTGGGAGATTCCATGATGATGATACAGGGGGAATGATTATTGCTTGCACTGTGCTACAAATGTTACTTGCCTGTGCCTGAATATGTTTGTTTTGCTGAATACAAGCTTTTGTTCCAGTAAGAGTGGACTGAGCTGTGAGTGCGTAATATTGAAATGGGGAAGAGTCAAGAGGAAGGCTTAAACAAGTAATAGCTGTAATGTCAGAAATGAGAGAAATTGACTTCTGTGGGCACTATTCAAGAACATGTGTGATGTCCATATTCCAGTGTAACTTGTAAAGAGGTGTAAAACAACAGTCACTAGCACTTGAGTGGATAATCATGGCTGAGGAGCAGTTCCACTGAGAGGCTGATGTACAATCCATTCTACAAGGACAGGTTGTGCTGGAATACAATGTCACTGCTGTAGCTAACAAAATTGCTTATTCCATGGTTGGTTCCATCAAGATACTACATCATATTGAATCTTTTTTTAAAAAGGTATTGGTTTCTTTGCCAAAGACACTCTTTTTAAGGTAGGACTCCTTGTGAATTCATGCACCCTATTTATAGGCTAATCATTTTGTGAGCCCCCCCCCAAAAAAAACTATTCTTCTCTTGCTGGTGTTTAGAAATAGAACAGTACAGCACAGAACAGACCCTTCAGCCCTCGGTGTTGTATTGACCTGTAAATTAATCTAAGCCCATCCCCCTACACTATCCCATCATCATCCATATGCTTATCCAAGGACTGTTTAAATGCCCCTAATGTGGCTGAGTTAACTACATTGGCAGGCAGGGCATTCCACGCCCTTACCACTCTGAGTGAAGAACCTGCCTCTGACATCTGTCTTAAATCCATCACCCCTCAATTTGTAGCTGTGCCCCCTCGTACAAGCTGACATCATCATCTCTGATCATCTTGTGTGTCCCGATCAAATCCCCTCTTAGCCGCCTTCTTGCCAATGAGAACAGACCCAAGTGTCTCAGCCTTTCCTCATAAAACTTTCCCTCCAGGCCAGGCAACATCTTCGTAAATGTCCTTGCACCTTTTCCAATGCTTCCACATCATTCCTGAAATATGGCGATCAGAACTGTACACAATATTCAAAGTGAGGCCGCAGTAGCATTTTGTACAGCTGCATCATGGCTCTGGAACTCAATCCCTCTAATAATAAAACCTAACACACCGTATGCCGCCTTAACAGCACTATCACATGAGTGGCAACTTTCAGGGATCTATGTACATGGACTCCCAAGATCCCTCTGCACATCCACACTACCAAGGATCTTTCCACTGACCCAATATTCTGCCTTTTTATTCTTCCCAAAGTGAATCACCTCACATTTATCTGCATTGAACTCCATTTGCTCCCTCTCAGCCCAATTCTGCAGTTTATCCAAGCCCCCCTGCAACTTGTAACATTCTTCCATACTGTCCACCATTCCACCGAATTTAGTATCATCTGCAAACTTACTAACTCATCCACCTATTCCAGCTTCCAAGTCAGTTATAAAAATGATAAACAGCAGAGATCCCAAAACCGATCCTTGTAGCACACCAGTAGTAACTGGATTCCAGGCTGAATATTTTCCATCACCCACCACTCACTGCCACCTTACAGAAAGCCAGTTTCTAATCCAAACTGTAAATCATCCTCAATCCCATGTCTCTGCATTTTCTCCAAAAGTCTACCATGTGGAAGCTTATCAATGGCTTTACTGAAGCCCGTGTACACCACATGAACTGCCCTACCCTCATCCACGTGCTTGGTCATCTTATTTAAAAAAAAACTGAGGTTTGTGAGATACAACCTGCCCTTGACGATACCATGTTGACTATGTCCAATCAAATTGTTGCTTGCTAGATGATTATAAACCCTATCTCTCTTTTATAATCCTTTCCAAAACCTTTCCTACAACAGATGTAAGGCTCACTGGTCTGTAATTATCTGGGTCATCTCTACTGCCCTTTCTGAATAAGGGCACAATATTTGCATTCCTCCAGTCCTCTTGTACTAAACCTGTGGACAGTGATGTCTCAAAGATCAAGGCCAAAGGCTGCGCCATTTCCTCCCTAGCTTCCCAGGGAATCCTCAGATAAATCCCATCTGGCCCAGGGGTCTTATCTACTTTCACACAGTCTAGAATTGATAACACCTCCTCCTTACTAACCTCAATCCTTTCTAGTCTAATAGCCTGTATCTCAGTTGTCACCTCTATAATATTCTCCTTTTCTTGAGTGAAAACAGCTAAGCAAGATTTCTTTAGCATATCTCTGATCTCCACAGGGTCTCCCTACAACTTCTTACTTCTGTCTTTGATTGGCCTTATTCCTACCCTAGTCATCCTTTTATTCCTCACATGGCTGTGGAAAGCTTTAGGGTTCTCCGTTATTCTACCTGCTAAAAGACTGCTCATGTCCCCTTCTCACTGCTCTTAACTTTCTCTCTAAATTTTTCCTAGCTAATTTATTCTCCGTCGCGTCATCTTAACCATCTTGCCTCAACATCACACAAGCCTCCCTCTCCTGCTTAACAAAAGATACAAATTCTTTAGTAAACCCTGGTTCCCTTATCACTTCCTGCCTGACAGGGACATACCAATTAGGGCATGCAATATCTGTTCCTTAAACCAGCTCCATGTTTCCATTGTCTCCATCCCCTGTATTTAGCTAACCCTTTCTATGCCTTCTAAGTCTTGCATTATAATTCCCCATCTCCCATCTATAACTCTTGCTCTCTGGTATGGATGTATCTCTTTCCATTGCTAGACTAAATGTAACCGAATTATGGTCACTCTGTCCAAAGTGCTCACCTACCCCTAAATCAAACACCTGGTCTGGTTCATTACCAAGCACCAGATCCAATGTGGCCTCCCGTCTTGTTGACCCTTCGGCATACTGTGTCAGGAAACCCTCCTGCATACATTTGGACAAAAACTGATCCATCCGACCTACTAGAGTTATACCATTTCCAGTCAATGTTGGGAAAGTTAAAGTACCCCATAACGACCACCCTGTTCCTTTCACTCCTACCCAGAATCGTTTTGCCAACCCTCTTCTCCATATTCCTGGAACTTTGTGTGGGCCTATAAAATAATTCCCAGTAATGTTCTTCTGCAGCTGTACAGGGCCCTGATGAGACCTCACCTGGATACTGTGTGCAGTTCTGGTCTCCAAATTTGAGGAAAGACATTCTGGCTTTTGAGGGAGTGCAGCATAGGTTCACTAGGTCAATTCCTGGAACGGCGGGACTACCTTACATAGAACATAGAAAGACACAGCGCAGTACAGGCCCTTCGGCCCTCGATGTTGCGCCGACCGAATCCTACCTAACCTACACTAGCCCAATAACTTCCAAATGCCTATCCAATGCCCGCTTAAATGACCATAAAGAAGGAGAGTTCACCACTGCTACTGGCAGGGCATTCCATGAACTCACAACCCGCTGTGTAAAGAATCTACCCCTAACATCTGTCCTATACCTACCACCCCTTAATTTAAAGCTGTGTCCCCTAGTAACACCTGACTCCATTAGCGGTAAAAGGTTCTCAGTGTCGACCCTATCTAAACCCCTAATCATTTTATACACCTCTATCAAATCTCCCCTAAACCTTCTCTTCTCCAATGAGAACAGCCCCAAGTGCCTCAGCCTTTCCTCATAAGATTTTCCTACCATTCCAGGCAACATCCTGGTAAACCTCCTCTGCACTCGTTCCAATGCCTCCACATCCTTCCTATAGTATGGCGACCAAAACTGCACACAATACTCCAGATGAGGCCGCACCAGAGTCTTATACAGTTGCAACATGACCTCAGGACTCCGGAACTCAATTCCTCTACCAATAAAGCCCAGTACACCATATGCCTTCCTCACAGCACTATTTACCTGGGTGGCAACTTTCAGAGATCTGTGTACATGGACACCAAGATCCCTCTGCTCATCCACACTACCAAGTAGCCTACCATTAGCCCAGTAATCCATCTTCTTGTTACTCCTACCAAAGTGAATGACTTCACACTTAGCTACATTGAATTCCATTTGCCACATTTCTGCCCAGCTCTGCAACTTATCTATATCCCGCTGTAACCTACCACTTCCTTCCTCACTATCCACAACTCCACTGACTTTTGTGTCATCCGCAAACTTGCTTACCCAGCTTTCAAGCCCTTCCTCTAGATCATTTATAAAGATAACAAAAAGCAATGGTCCCAAAACAGATCCTTGTGGTACACCGCTAGTAACTGCACTCCAAGATGAACATAGTCCATCAACTACTACCCTCTGTCTCCTTCCAGCCAGC
The DNA here is from genome assembly GCF_020745735.1 of Hemiscyllium ocellatum. Lineage (NCBI taxonomy): Eukaryota > Metazoa > Chordata > Chondrichthyes > Orectolobiformes > Hemiscylliidae > Hemiscyllium > Hemiscyllium ocellatum. The sequence goes on along the minus strand of NC_083414.1, from coordinate 1,064,154 downwards.
CAATTCCTAATCCAAACCTCTAATGTATCCTCAATGCCATACCTCCGTAGTTTTAGCATTAGCCTACCATGGGGAACCTTATCGAACGCCTTACTAAAATCCATATACACAACATCTACTGCTTTACCCTCGTCCACTTCCTTAGTCACCTTCTCAAAGAACTCAATAAGGTTTGTGAGGCACGACCTGCCCTTCACAAAACCATGCTGGCTATCCTTGATCGCGTTATTCCTATCCAGATGTTCATAAATCTTATCCCTTACCATTCTCTCTAAGACTTTGCCCACCACTGAAGTCAGACTCACTGGCCTATAGTTACTAGGGCTATCCCTACTCCCTTTCTTGAACAAGGGGACCACATTCGCTATCCTCCAGTCCTCTGGTACTATTCCCGTTGACAATGACGACATAAAAATCCAGGCCAATGGCTCTGCTATCTCCTCCCTAGCTTCCCATAGGATCCGAGGGTAAATGCCATCAGGCCCAGGAGACTTATCTATTTTCATCCTCTCCAATATTCCCAGAACCTCTTCCCTGCATATTTCCAGGCCATCCATTCTAATCATTTGTGACTCCATATTCACATCAGCAACAGTGTCCTGTTCCTGAGTGAATACTGATGAAAAGTATTGATTTAGTGTCTCTCCAATCTCCTCCGCCTCCACACACAACTTCCCACTACTATCCTTGACTGGACCGATACCTACCCAAGTCATCCTTTTATTCCTGACATACCTATAGAAAGCCTTTGGGTTTTCCCTAATCCTACCAGCTAAAGACTTTTCATGTCCCCTTCTCGCTTCTCTTAGCTCTCTCTTTAGATCCTTCCTGGCTACCTTATAACTCTCTATCGCCCCAACTGAACCTTCACGCCTCATCTTTACATATGCCGCCTTCTTCCCTTTCACAAGGGATTCCAATTCCTTACTAAACCACGGCTGCCTCACAAGGCCCTTTGCACCATGCCTGACTGGTACATACTTATCGAGGACACGTAGTAGCTGCTCCTTGAACAATCCCCACATCTCATTAGTGTTCTTCTCTTGAAAGACTACATTACGTTGAAAGACTGGAGTGACTGGGCTTGTATACCCTTGAGTTTAGAAGACTGAGAGGGGGTCTGATTGAGACATATAAGATTATTAAAGAATTGGACACTCTGGAGGCAGAAAACATGTTTCTGCTGATGGGTGAGTACCGAACCAGAGGACACAGATTTAAAAATACGGGGTAGACCATTTAGAACAGAGATGAGGAGAAACTTCTTCACCCAGAGGTAGTGGCTGTGTGGAATGCTCTGCCCCAGAGGGCAGTGGAGGCCCAGTCTCTGGATTCATTTAAGAAAGAGTTGGATAGAGCTCTCAAGGATAGTGGAATCATGGGTTTGAGGATAAGGCAGGAACAGGATGCTGATTAAGGATGATCAGCCATGATCATATTGAATGGCGGTGCAGGCTTGAAGGGCAGAATGACCACCACCTGCACCTATTGTCTGTTGACCCCTCCTCCTGTTTCTAATCTCAGCACATACCACCTCAGTAGACGGATCCTTGTCAAATGTTCTTTCAGCCACTGTTATACAATCCTTGACTAACAAAGCCACATCTCCCTGATCTTAATGAAAGATCTAAACCCTGAAACCTGCAGCATCCATTCCTGACCCTGCTGTATCCATGTCTCCGAAATGGCTACCACATCGAAGTCTATGCTGCAAGCTCACCTACCTTATTTCGGATACACCTGGCGTTGAATTAGACTCGCCTACCTCTTTCAAAAATGCCATCCTGTATTCCCTCCCAAGAGGACCAGTTCCACCACAGAACACACCAGATGGCCGCCTTCTTTAGAAACTGCAATTTCCCTTCCCACGTGGTTAAAATGTCCTCCAACGCATCTTGTCAACATCCTGCACCTCCACCCTCAGACCCCACCCCACCAGCTGTAACAAGGACAGAACTCCCCTGGTGCTTACCTTCCACCCTACCAACCTTCGCATAAACCAAATCATCCGCCGACATTTCCGCTACCTCCAAAAAGACCCCACCACCGGGGATATAGTTCCCTCCCCACCCCTTTCCGCCTTCCGCAAAGACCGTTCCCTCCGTGACTACCTGATCAGGTCCACGCCCCCCTATAACCCACTCTCCCATCCTGGCACCTTCCCCTGCCACCGCAGGAACTGCAAAACCTGTACCCACACCTCCTCCCTCACCCCTATGCAAGGCCCTAAAGGAGCCTTCCACATCCATTAAAGTTTTACCTGCACATCCACCAATGTCATTTATTGTATCCGTTGCTCCCGATGCGGTCTCCTCTACATTGGGGACACTGGGCGCCTCCTAGCAGAGCGCTTTAGGGAACATCTCCGGGACACCTGCACCAATCAACCACACCGCCCTGTGGCCCAACATTTCAACTCCCCTGAGGACATAGAGGTCTTGGGCCTCCTTCACCGCCGCTCCCTCACCACCAGATGCCTGGAGGCAGAACGCCTCATCTTCCGCCTCAGAACACTTCAACCCCAGGGCATCAATGTGGACTTCAACAGTTTCCTCATTTCCCCTTCCCCCACCTCACCTTAGTTCCAAACTTCCAGCTCAGCTCTGTTCCCATGACTTGTCCTACCTGCCTATCTTCTTTTCCATCTATCCACTCCATACTCCCTCTGCCCTGACCCATCACCTTCATCCCTCCCCCACTCACCTATTGTACTCTATGCTAACATTTCGTCCCCTTTCTAGGTGACATCCTCAGTGCTTGGGAGCCTCCTGTGAAGCGCTTCTGTGATGTTTCCTCCGGCATTTATAGTGGCTTGTCTCTGGCACTTCCGGTTGTCAGTTGGTGTCCGCTGCAGTGGCCGGTATATTGAGTCCAGGTCAATGTGTTTGTTGATGGAATCTGTGGATGAGTGCCATGCCTCTAGGAGTTCCCTGGCTGTTCTGTTTGGCTTGCCCTATAATAGTAGTGTTGTCCCAATCGAATTCATGTTGCTTGTCATCTGCCTGTGTGGCTACTAAGGATAGCTGGTCGTGTCATTTCGAGACTAGTTGGTGTTCATGGATGCGGGTTGTTAGCTGTCTTCCTCTTTGTCCTGTGTAGTGTTTTGTGCAGTCCTTGCATGAGATTTTGTATAGTACGTTGGTTTTGCTCATGCTGGGTATTGGGTATTTGTCCTAGTGAGTTGTTGTCTGAGAGTGGCTGTTGGTTTGTGTGCTGTTATGCGTCCTAGTGGTCGCAGCAGTCTGGTTGTCAGTTCGGAAATGCTCCTGATGTATGGTAGTGTGGCTAGTCCTTTGGGATGCGGCATGTCCTCGTTCCGTTGTCTTTCCCTTAGGCATCTGTTGATGAAATTGCGCGGATATCCGTTTTTTGGTGAATACCTTGTATAGGTGTTCTTCTTCCTCTTTTTGCAGTTCTGGTGTACTGCAGTGTGTTGTGGCCCTTTTGAATAGTGTCCTGATGCAACTTCGTTTGTGTGTGTTGGGGTGGTTACTTTCATAGTTTAGGACTTGGTCTGTGTGTGTGGCTTTTCTGTATACCTTTGTGCTGAATTCAGTACAAAGGTATACAGAAAAGCCACACACACAGACCAAGTCCTAAACTATGAAAGCAACCACCCCAAAACACAAACGAAGTTGCATCAGGACACTATTCAAAAAATTCTTGTTTCCATTCTTAAGATTTGTAGCTCAGGTTGAGGTTGTAAATTTGCTCGCTGAGCTGGAAGGTTTGTTTTCAGATGTTTCGTCACCATGCTGCATAACATCTTCAGTGAGCTTCCCATGAAGCCTCACCAGAGGGTCCCTGATCATGTTACGTGCATAGTGATGAAACGGCTGAAAGCAAACCTTTTAGCTCAATGAGCAAGCTTACAACCTGTCTTAAAACGTTTCATGCTATGGCTTTGTTATCACTGTTCCAATGACATTTCATTTACTGATGTTCTCTGGTGTGACAAGATCAGTCCTGATCATGGATAATGTAACAGTGACATTTGTATTATTGGTCCATCCATCTTCAATTGATTTTAAAATAATTTTTGAGTAGGATGTGTATAAAATAGCACATTCACTGAAGCACAGAACTCAGCAGGAAACTTGAAGTATGTTTGCTCTCCCTGGAGGATCATTACCAGATCAGAGTCAAATGGCTCTGCTCAATCTGCAGCTGTCAGGTGGACCTGCTGTATTGCTGGATGTCGATATGTGACCAGCAGTTGGTTGTGCACTTCCTCGATTACCGTTTGAAAGTCTGTTTCCCATGTTGCGGCTATTATTTACATTTTTTGCATGATCCCTGTTTTAGATAAGAAGAATAAGACATTTGATAGGCTTCTTGGAAATTCTATTTAAATGCAGTAGAGGAATGAGAGGGATCTCGCTATGCAGATGCATCATGACATTTTGATGATTGGTGCAGATTTTTAAACAACAGATAACACCTGCATTTATTCTAACAGTAGAAATGGTTATATTTGTATCAAGCTTTGTTTAGATCATACAAAATACTCTGTGCAGTTTGATATCTGTTATTAAAAGGTATAGAGGCACTAGAGGAGATATGCAGATTTAAGTGTTGTTTTAAATATGAGGTCCTACCTAAAAACTCAATAGGTGGTGGCTCCCTCTCTACAGAGAAAAGATTGAACCAGACAGAAGTCTTTAAAATCTCTTGAGGTGCAATGGTACTATCCTTACCCAAGGGCCAGAAGGTGTGGGTCCAAGTCCCACCTGCTCCAGAGGTGTGTTGTAACATCTCTGAGTAGGTTGACTAGAAAAACAGATTTAATGATTTTTAATAAAACATGGGGAAGGTGAAGATAGTAATAATGAAGGAATGCATGAAAGTTGTAAATAAGCTAGTCAAGAAAACATTTTGCCACTGCGTGATAAAAGGCTGATTTGACAAAATTTGAAGTTTATTCAATCAGCGGATTGTTTGATGGAAGAAAACAGCAAACCTTGGCAAATGGTGCGTTTTCTACAGAGTACAGGGTTATGGTTTAAGGGTGGCACAATAGATAACACTGCTGCCTCACAGCACAAGGGGTCCAAGTTTGATTCCAGTCTTCGGTGACTATTTCTATGTGGATTTCCTTTGGGGCTTGGGTTTCCTCCCACAGTCCAAACATGTACAGATTAGGTGGCTTGACCTTACTAAATTGCCCTGTACTGTCCACGTTAGGTGGTTAAGCAATGGAGTAAAACACCCAGCAGGGTTATGGGGATGGGTGGGTTCAGGTAGTTTGTTCTTTGGAGGTGCAGACTCAGTGAGCCTCAGTGGCCTCTGTCTGCACTGTACTGATTCTGTGAGGATGGAGAGAGAGTCCTAAACTGGTCATGGTCTGATGGATTCTCATTGTCTTGTACATGGCTCCAGATTGTTCAGCCTGCTGAAAACCAATCTGCTCGCTGTTGCCAACCAGTGCTTTTAGTTAGTAACTCTTTGGCTCCAGTTTGATTGCAAACTAAAAGTCAGTTATTGCTTGAATAAGCAACCATATAAATGATGCATACAATGAGTGTTTGATTAACTCCTTTCAGACATGCAGTGACCCTCTAGCCATCCTTAGTTTTTAAAACTATTCTTTTCTCAGTTCAGTCCACAATTAAAAATTGAGTAAGTTTAAAAAAAGTTTGCTAGACAGACAGGTACATGATATCTGTTGAATTCATTGACAGTTTTTTCATTATTTAGGCCCTAGACTCCTATACACGATCAATTCTCCCTTACTACTTCCTTTTTTAAATGCTTATAGAAACTGATCTAGTTCATATCTCTAGCCAGCTTGGCCTTATACTGTAATTTCTCCCTCCGTAATCTTTTCATCATTTTGTTATTTTATATTTTGTTCAATTTTCTGATGCACCTTTGTTGAATTAAAATGCTTTTCTTTCATTTTTTATTACCCTTAACTTCCTTAGTTAACGATGTATGGTAAGGCTTTCCCTTAGAATCTTTGAGTGTTCTAATTTATCCCAGACAGTGTAGGAAAAAGCCATTTTAAACCTGTTCATCTTTCCTTCAGCGATTGTTGTAAACTATGACTTTTAATTGAGAATCAGAGGTATTCTTTAAGGGAGCTATTCACCCCTGGGTTGAAAAGTTAACTGAAGAGTGTGCAGGTTCAAGGTGAGAGGGGGAAGTTAAGGAGAGAAGTATGGGGGAAAATTTTTCACACACAGGGTTGTGAGTACCTGAAATGCACTGCCAAAGAGGTGATGGAAGCTGGCAAGTTAGTAATGTTTAAGGTGTATTTTGATTGACACATGAAGAGGAGACAAACAGAGGGACAGAAACCACCCAGAGGCAATCGGTAGCAGGTCTAAGTAAGGATTAGGAATTGACAGGCTTGGTGGACCAAAGAGCCTAAACCTGTGTTGTATTGTACTGTTAGGGGGTATACATTATGATAGGCTTTTGAGGGAGTGCATCAGAAGTTTTCCAAATTTAATCCCTGGTAGAGTGGGATTTATGAAAAGAGATTAAAGCAGCTGAGTTTCGGGGAGAGAGAGATGCTGTCATTGAAACTTTCAAAATTCTTAGATGTGTTACACGGTAGATGTAGATGAAGTGTTTTACTGGCTAAAAGCCAGCAACATAATACCAAACTAAGGGGCATTCTCTTAAACACTGAAATGAGGAATCTCTTCATTGGAAGGGAAGTTTGAATCTGTATTTCTGTACATCAGAGTTGTGGAAACTCAGTCATTGAGTAGGTGTGAAACATGAGGGAGATGGAGACTGGCATTGAGGTAGATGTTCAGTCATGATCTAATTGAATCGAAGTGTGGAGCTGAAGATCTGAATGGAATAGAAGTGAACCATTCAATGTAAATTCTCCCAGCTCTACCACTCTGACAGTGAATGAATGTGATTTATTTCCAAGTTAGTCAAAACCCTGCAAGCGTGGGTTTACTTACACACTGGTCTGCAGCAGTTCAAAAAGGCAGCTCACCGTCACATTCTCGGGGGCAGTTGAGTACGGGCAATAAATGTTGGACATTCCTTCAAAGAATTTTTTAAAAATACTTCTGGGCAATAATATCAGTGTGTGTTTAATTAACCCAGTAGCCTGTTTGCACATGAAGCCTCTGCTGAGGTGAACACTGCAAACTTGGTAGCCCCACAGCTGACTCCAGTGGAAATTGCATGGATGAGTTGGACAGAAGGGTCTGTTTCCATGCTATACATCTGACTCTATGACTCAAACCATGGTGTCTGATTGTATCTATGATACTGAATAGACAAGTTCTAATCAAAATGTGGTCTGTTTAAAATACTTAATCCATTTTTAATTGAGAAGTTTAGGTTTTGTGGTGGATTTTGAGGGAAAATTCTTGTCTTAATAAGGTTCGAATTTGTGCCCATCAGTACTGACTGACTAATACTGCTGTGCTGATTTGTCAGTACTGGAAACACCTTGCTCTCTTCCATAGTTGTGGTTTAGGACATCTTCAAGTTGAAATCATTCTTTAAAAATTAAATATGTTTTTGTTTTTCTAAACCTTTATCTAGGAATCCAGGGAAACTGTAACCATGAATAACTCGTTGGATAACACTATGTCATTTGAGGAATATATTCGATTGAAAGCACGTACTATACCCCAACATCGAATGAAAGAATTCCTGGAATCACTAGCTGCCAAAGGACCAGAGGCTCTACAGGAATTCCAGCAGGCCACCATGACTGTGTACCAGCAGGGTGGCAACTGTATCTACACAGACAGCACTGAGGTGGCTGGCTCCCTGCTTGAGCTTGCATGTCCTGTAACATCAACTGTACAACAGCAGGAGCATCAGATCCAACAACAGGCACAGCAGATCCAGGTATGAGTGCAATATACTAAGATTTTTATACTATATATTTGGTTGTTATAGTGGGAAATTGAATTTAAAAATTAATTGTTAAAAATAACTAGCTTTAAAACTGAGGCTGCAGGTCAGGCTCACGTATCCTTGTCTGTCTGTTGTGTGGTAAATGTGCACATGGGAACTTTGCAAGTGTTTGCAGATGCTACCAAGTGACAGCAGATATTCGCAAGTATAGAACTGGTTGGGGTTGAGGGGCACTTCAGAAATAAGTCTTAGAAATGGGAGCCAAAACTGTTTCTGGAGATTTTCGAGTAAAAAATGAGGTCTGCAGATGCTGGAGATCACAGCTGCAAATGTGTTGCTGGTCAAAGCACAGCAGGTCAGGCAGCATCTCAGGAATAGAGAATTCGACGTTTCGAGCATAAGCCCTTCATCAGGAATAAGAGAGAGAGAGCCAAGCAGGCTAAGATAAAAGGTAGGGAGGAGGGACTAGGGGGAGGGGCGATGGAGGTGGGATAGGTGGAAGGAGGTCAAGGTGAGGGTGATAGGCCGGAGTGGGGTGGGGGCGGAGAGGTCAGGAAGAGGATTGCAGGTTAGGAGGGCAGTGCTGAGTTGAGGGAACCGACTGAGACAAGGTGGGGGGAGGGGAAATGAGGAAACTGGAGAAATCTGAATTCATACCTTGTGGTTGGAGGGTTCCCAGGCGGAAGATGAGGCTCAGCACCGCCCTCCTAACCTGCAATCCTCTTCCTGACCTCTCCGCCCCCACCCCACTCCGGCCTATCACCCTCACCTTGACCTCCTTCCACCTATCCCACCTCCATCGCCCCTCCCCCTAGTCCCTCCTCCCTACCTTTTATCTTAGCCTGCTTGGCTCTCTCTCTCTTATTCCTGATGAAGGGCTTATGCTCGAAACGTCGAATTCTCTATTCCTGAGAAGCTGCCTGACCTGCTGTGCTTTGACCAGCAACACATTTGCAGCTGTTTCTGGAGATTTGCCAATAATCGAACAGATAAAAACAGAACCAAGCCAAGGTGTCCTTCACTGGTCAACAGAGGATAGGCCTTTTGGGTGAAAACTTGAAGTGGCTGGGGTGGGTTATTGAAAATGGATTGAAAGCAGTCTTGAACATGGCAAAGCACAGTACATGAGGAGTGGGACCATTTACAGTAGATTGTTTATAGCTAGCAGTAGAGAATCCCTGGCCAATTTCTCAATTTGAACATTGGTTCTTTTGACCATTCTATTTCAAACATGATCCATTTAGGTCACTGAATTGCTTCAGTGGATGACTGCACCGTAAGTATACCCCCACTGTAAACTCAGTTAAACAGAAGCAGCTTGGTAATGCAATTACTGATGCCACTAAACTCAGTAAATCTCTCTGACCATGTATTGTCTGAAAGCAAGGAGTCTGTCCTTATACTCTGAGCCATCTTCCCATATCAAACAGAAAAAGTTATTTGCTGACTTTGAACTTCTCTACTGGGTTATGGTGGCATAGGAGAAAGTAAAGGCATGGAAAGGAATCAAAGGTGGCATGAGGAACTGGTTGGGTAGATTTAGTTGCAAAATTAGTTAGATCATAAGACCATAAGACATAGGAGTGGAAGTAAGGCCATTTGGCCCATCGAATCTACTCCGCTATTCAATCATGGCTGATGGGCATTTCAACTCCACTTACCCGCATTCTCCCCATAGCCCTTAATCCCTTGTGACAGCAAGAATTTATCAATCTCTGCCTTGAAGACATTTAGCGTCCTGGCCTCATCTACACTCTATGGCAATGAATTCCACAGGCCCACCGCTCTGGCTGTGGAAATGTCTCCGCATTTCTGTTCTGAATTGACCCCCTCTAATTCTAAGGCTGTGTCCACGGGTCCTAGTCTCCTCGCCTAACGGAAACAATTTCCTAGCGTCCACCCTTTCCAAGCCATGTATTATCTTGTAAGTTTCTATTAAATCTCCCCTTAATCTTGTAAACTCCAATGAATACAAACCCAGGATCCTCAGCTGTTCCTCGTATGTTAGACCTACCATTCCAGGGATCATCTGTGTGAATCTCTGCTGGACACGCTCCAGTGCCAGTATATCCTTCCTGAGGTGTGGGGACCAAAACTGGACACAGTACTCCAAATGGGGCCTAACCAGAGCTTTATAAAGTCTCAGTAGCACAACGCTGCTTATATATTCCAATCCTCTTGAGATAAATGACAACATTGCATTCGCTTTCTTAATCACGGACTCAACCTGCATGTTTAACTTTAGAGAATCCTCGACTAACACTCCCAGATCCCTTTGTACTTTGGCTTTACGAATTTTCTCACCGTTTAGAAAGTAGTTTATGCTTGTATTCTTTTTTTCAAAGTGCAAGACCTCGCATTTGCTCACGTTGAATTCCATCAGCCATTTCCTGGACCACTCTCCCAAACTGTCTAAATTCTTCTGCAGCCTCCCCACTTCCTCAGTACTACCTGCCTGTCCACCTAACTTCGTATCATCAGCAAACTTCGCTAGAATGCCCCCAGTCCCTTCATCCAGATCATTAATATATCATGTGAACAGCTGCGGCCCTAACACTGAACCCTGCGGGACACCGCTTGTCACTGGCTGCCATTCCAAAAAAGAACCTTTTATCCCAACTCTCTGCCTTTTGTCAGACAGCCAATCCTCAATCCATACCAGTAGCTCACCTCGAACACCATGGGCCCTCACCTTGCTCAGCAGCCTCCCGTGTGGCACCTTATTAAAGGCCTTTTGGAAGCCTAGATAGACCACATCCACTGGGTTTCCCTGGTCTAACTTACTTGTCACTTCTTCAAAGAATTCCAACAGGTTTGTCAGACGTGACCTCCCCTTACTAAATCCATGTTGACTTGTTCTAATCAGACTCTGCTCTTCCAAGAATTTAGAAACCTCATCCTTAATGATGGATTCTAGAATTTTACCAACAACTGAGGTTAGGCTAATCGGCCTATAATTTTCCATCTTTTGTCTTGATCCTTTCTTGAACAAGGGGGTTACAACAGCGATTTTCCAATCATCTGGGACTTTCCCTGACTCCAGTGACTTTTGAAAGATCTCAACCAATGCCTCCGCTATTTCCTCAGCCACCTCTCTCAGAACTCTAGGATGCAACCCATTGGGGCCAGGAGATTTATCAATTTTAAGACCTTTTAGCTTTTCTAGCACTTTCTCTTTTGTAATGGCAACCATACTCAACTCAGCCCCCTTATTCCCTTTACTTGTTGAGACATTACTCATGTCTTCCACTGTGAAGACTGACGCAAAGTACTTAAATTCTCCTGCTATTTCCTTATCTCCCACCACTAGGCTTCCAGCATCAGTTTGAAGTGGCCCAATGTCTCCTTTTGCCTGTCGTTTGTTTCTTATGTATTGTTGTGAAATAGTGGCTTCAATTCTGGCGGCCTGACATCACGGCCACTAACTGGTATACATTTCAGTAATTTTGTTTGACATGTTACCTATTATCGTATTTATAAAACTGTGGCTTCCATCAGCTGACCATTTCCTCGCCCAGCATCAACCTTCTAAAAATGTTTAGGAAATCATTGGTTATGATCAAATCACGCAAGCAGTTATTGTAAGCCTCACAAGTGTTTGCAAAACAACTTTGGGCCTGATAGAAACGCAAACTTTTCCTCCTTTCATATCTTTTGTGTGCAATATGTCTGTATTCTATACCTTGTGAGTAGCTCTTGTCAGTAATTTATTCTGAGCAAACCCTCAGTAGGCAACAAGTGCACAAATAACCAAATGATCTGGATTTACTGGTGATGTTGAGCAAGGCATATTGGTCAGGATAAGTAGTGGTGCAAAATCTTTTGTATCCACTTGACAATTTCTTATGTCCATGCTTCTCAACATGTTGGGTGACTTTGGATAATCATTCTTTCCTGCGCTACATGCCAATAGTTGTTGGATTTTTAGTTACTCATAATGTGTGTGGAATTTGTAATCTCTCAACTTGGGTCCTCTGAGACAAGTTGACATATTTCATTGGTTGAGACCAGAACCACTAACTGACTAAACTTCCCATTTTGCCAATGTTAGTTTTCAGTGAAATGCTACAACCTCTCTGGAGTCGAAATATGACTCCTTATTATAGGAGTAATTGTGTATTTTTTTTAATTATAATTTAACAAAGGCTAATCGTCTGTTTAGTTAAGGTTTAGAAAATGCTCTTTACACAGTGATTAATTATTCACCGAACTGCATTTTTGAAAGCTATATTAATGTGTTTTTAAGTTCTGAAGTATTTCAGAATAGAAGAGGAGACGAGCTTTGACACCTTACTTGTTCAGCTGAGACAAGTGAGAATGAAATGTTTCTGGAGGAAAATGGTTTCAAGTAATTGACCGCTTTCAATTTTTGGTTCACGTTTTTTGGGACAGTTTTTCATAGACCTGTACTTTTTTGTTTCAGATATCCAACTGCTGGATCTAATCCACCAGCATAACATTGGCTGGAAATTTTGTGACTATTCCCTGATTTCCCCCAAGTCTATGCACCATTTGTATCAGTCTAGTCAGGAGTGTGATGGCATGCTCTCCAATTTGCCTGGATGAGTGTAGTTTTAACAATACTAGGTCAAAGCAGCCCAACTGACTGACACCACTTCCACTTCCTTCATCACTCATGTCCTCTACCATTGATGCATAGTAGCAGTTATGTGTACCATCTTCACGTTGCACAGTAGGAACTCTCCAAGATTCCTTTTGATAGCATCTCCCAAGTCTGTACCCTCTACCACTCAGAAGAACCGGACCAGTATGTGCAGGGAGTATCACCCACGCTTGAAAGTTCCCCCCACTATCCTGACATCTAACTCTGTTTCTTCAGTGGTGCTGGGTCAAAGTCTTGGAGCTCCCTTCCTAACAGTTGGTTGGGTGTAGCCACAGCATACGGACTGCTGTGGGTGTTGTATGTACTTCACCACCACCTTCTCCAGGGCAGTTAGTGATGGGCAATAAATACTGCATAGCGTGTGATGCTAACATCCCCAAATTATTATTATAAAATTCGTGTGTGTTACCATCTTACAGGGATTGGTTTAAGACCCATTGATAATTCATTCATGGGTATGGAAGCCCCTGGTAAGGGCAACAATTATTGCCCTGGAGAAGGTGGTGGTGAGTCTCAGCTTTGAACTGCTGCAGTTGTATAGTTTTGGGACATTCACACTGCTATGCTAAGCAGTTCTGAGATTTTGGACCAGCATCAAAGGGACTCTATATTCTTACTGCCTGCCTTACCATTATTAATGATTAAGTTTGCAGAGAAATGCCATTTGATAAGTCAGATAAATTGGGCAAAGTGCCACACTTTGGCAGATGATATTAAACCTAAATGTACCTAGTGAGAAGAATGTTGGTAGGAACAACGCAGGATGCGTGTGGGAAACAGCGCAAACAATTTGAGAAGAACAGGTTGAAATATTGAGTGCAAATCATCTCATAGTTTGGTACTTGTGCTAAAAGCTGCAAATAATGTTCATAATATTGGTTTGTATTAATCAGACCTTTCAGTGCAAAACAAAGGTTGTCACTGTCATTAAACAGATTACTAGTTAGAACTCATCTGGAGACAGGTATTGAGTTTTGATCACTCCACATAGTGAGTGGTGAGTTGGGGGAAGGGCCTTATGTTCACATTTGAACATTGGAATGTCTCAAGTTGAAGCAATTAGAACATTCCAGCGTAGATCATTCCCCTTCGGCCCTCGATGTTGTGCCAACCTGTGAAACCAATCTGAAGCCCAGCTAACCTACACTATTCCATTCTCATCCATATGCCTATCCAATGACCATTTAAATGTCCTTAAAGTTGGCGAGTCTACTACTGTTGCAGGCAGGCTGTTCCACGTTCCTACTACTGAGTAAAGAAACTACCTCTGACATCGTGGGCGGCACGGTGGCACAGTGGTTAGCACTGTTGCCTCACAGCGCCTGAGACCCGGGTTCGTTTCCCGACTCAGGCGACTGACTGTGTGGAGTTTGCACGTTCTCCCCGTGTCTGCGTGGGTTTCCTCCCACAGTCCAAAGATGTGCGGGTCAGGTGAATTGGCCATGCTAAATTGCCCGTAGTGTTAGGTAAGGGGTAAATGTAGGGGTATGGGTGGGTTTCGCTTCGGCGGGTCGGTGTGGACTTGTTGGGCCAAAGGGCCTGTTTCCACACTGTAAATCTAATCTAATCTAATCTAATCTGTCCTTTATTGATCACCGCTTGATTTAAAGCAATGTCCCCTCATGCTAGCCATCACCATCCGAGGAAAAAGGCTCACGCTGTCCTCCCTATCTAACAAGTTACATAGCTTACTGATATTCACTGTACAGGGATACATACATGAACTGTATCCTTCAATAAGTCACATGCTTTAGGAAAGGAACTGTGTACACAAAAAAAGGAGAAGGAAAATTTGATTTACTTATCTTTGAAAATCCCAAACTTCAGGGTTTTAATGATTTTTCTGAAATTGTTAGAATATTTAAAGTCTGCTGTTAAATCTGTAGCTAAGACACTTGGAGTTCACAATGGCTGCCTACGCCAAAGTAAATCCAAAATGTGTGCTATTTAAGGCAACTTTCCTAAAAAAAAAACACACTGCTTTAAGAATTTTAAATATTGCAAAAATCAATAAACTGTGCCTGAACACAAATATGAACTATTCCAAAGCTGTATCTTTTTTCATTGTGCTCACAGATTACGCCAAGTGAGCAACGTTTAGAAAAAAGGTCCCAGTTGTTGTACCCATTCAAAAAAAAATGCAAGATTCCACATATGCAAAAATCTGGCATTCTACGCAACGACAAAATTTACTCAACAGTCCTCACAACATATATCCAAGTCAGAAAGATGTATGACCTGGAGAGGAGATTCCCATGTATATGCTACCCTTATAAATGATGGAGGTTACAAGACTCATACATTACAAAAGTAGCCCATGCAAATTACTGCAGTGCATCCTATAGATAGTACACACATCAGCTAGTGATTGGGGAGTGGAAATAACAACTGGAATGTTCGAAAGCTATAAGAATTCGCTGCACAATTGAACTCAAAGAATCAGAATTGTATCTTTTGTATCATCTTCCCATTCATCAACTAAGACATACCAGCGGTAATCAATAAAGACAAGACTTATAAAAATTCTAATCTATATCTCTTGATGGAGCAGATGGAAAGCTGTCCAATGGCACAGAATCTGGTAGCCTTCCATATGTAATTTCATAAAGCAAATGGCCAAAGGAATAAACCTCAATGGTTTCTGTTGTCTAACAGTACACAGAACAAATATTAGAAGTGCTAAAAGACATCAAGTATTTTGATGTTAAAATTCAGTTTTTTTTGTTAAACTTTCTGAGATCTGAACCAAGGACACACAAACAAATTAATTAGGAGCAGGAGTAAGCTGCTGCATGCCATCCAATAAGCCGCTAGAACTCTTTCAATTTTCCTTTAGTACAGATTTGGTCAACTCAATTTATGAAATAATGAAGTGCCTCAGCAACATGTCTTGATTGTGTGGGGAGCAGCATGTTTTTTAAGATAAAATAGGAATAGATGAACTGTCATGCATTCCCATTCCCTGCCACAAGAGGTTACTGAGGCAGAAATTGCAACATGGGAGTTTAGTGGGTTTAGGAATAACAATTGGTCTGTCTGATCTCATAAACAAGTTTAAATCCTTTAGGTGGGAGAGAATTTTTCCAGATACCGTTTCCAGTTATTGGTCATGGGTTTTTAAAAATCTTGCTCTTAAATGTATATGACCAGAGGAATGGGAAGTGTTGAGTCACAGTGGTCCACAATCATTCAGCTTAATAGGTCACTCCTTTTCCTGCCCAACATTTTTGTGTGTATAGAAGAAACTCACTTTAGGTGGGTTTCAGCATTAGATATGGCTACAATGTTCCCCATTGACAGGTTGCCAATGTTTAGCATAGCCTCCCAGGCATCGCTGATCATTTGGTAAAAGAGAGTGAAAGAAAGCATTTGTCATTTTTTTTGTAGCTTTCATTGTCCGTTACAGACTGGCTTCTTGGACAATCGAAGCAGTTGGCATTGAGTGTTTATAGATATACCTCTTGTCTAGTTAATTCTGAGGCTGTGCATTAGATTGGTTGGAATTGTATTGTTTTACTTTCCTATAATTTTTTTTTTTACACGATGCATTAAACATCTAAGTAGAAAAGGCATATATCTTTTTAAATAAAGTGAGGGATGTTAACCTAAAAATTACTAATTATTCAGCTAAAGCTTTCACGATTGTTCAAGTTCATTGTAGAATCCATTTTAGGTAAACTTTCACTATATATTAAACTTGCTACTCTTGATCTCAGTTCGTGTTTTTAAATGGCTAGGATGTTTTAAAGGATAGAATTTTGAACCTTTTTGCCAAATGAATGTGCTTGTCTCGTTTTTTTTCCAGGTTCAGGTTCAGGTGCAGCAATCACCCCAGCACGTCACCACACAACAGCTGTCTCCCCAGCTCCATCCATCATCTGATCAGATTCAGGTACAGGTACAGTCACAACCGGTCACTGCCCAACAGCAGCAGTCTTCACAAATTCAGGCCATGCATAGTCCTACCACAGCTCAGCAGCTTCAGGCTACTCAGATCTCTGTGCAGCACATTCAGCCTTCCCAGCAAATGCAAACCTCAGAAATCTCTGATGAACACATTCAGCACCAGCATATTCAAGCTCAGCTCGTCTCTGGCCAAACTCAACAAATTCAGATTCAAACAGTGAGCTCGCTTTCTCCCACTCAACAACAAGGATCCCCCCGTGAAGGGGAACGACGGTCCAGTACATCAAACGTACTCCAGCCAGTCAAAAAGCGCAAGGTGGACATGCCAATCACTGTTTCGTACACTATTACCGGGCAGCCTGTAGCCACAGTGCTAGCTATTCCACAGGGGCAGCAACAAGGGTATGTGTCTCTAAGACCTGACCTTTTGACAGTGGACAGCGGTCACCTCTACACAACAGCAGCTGGTACAATTACCAGCCCTAGTGGGGAAACATGGGCTATACCAGTTTATTCTACACAACCTTGTACTGATATTCAGCAGCAAGCTGCCACACATGTGACCATCCCTCAGGAGGCCTATAACGTAGTGCAAGTTGGCAGTTCACCTACAGCTGTAACAGCTGTGAAATTGGAGGATGATAAAGATAAATTGGTGACCTCTGGATCTGTGATGAAGAACTCTCACGAAGAGGTGGTTCATACATTGGCCAATACCATCTTTCCAGCACAGTTCATGAATGGCAACATTCATATTCCAGTGGCAGTACAAGCAGTGGGAGGTCCATACCAGACACAGGCACAGTCAATGCAGCTGTGGGATCCCCAGCAGCAACATCAGCCACAACAACAACAACAACAACAACAACAATTACAGGTAAGAGAGATGAGCAGTTTGCTTTTACATTTTGAAAAAGCACAGCAGCTGTGATCTACCAACAGTGCATCATTTGTTTGCTTGGGATTGTCTATGGTGGAACTGTTAACTATGTCGAACTGACTCAAGCAGGAGTGAATGTTAAATGTCTTCTGATTAAAGAATGTGCAGGAAATAAAATGGATTTCTTTTCCATTGGTTTCTAGTGGGTGACTTTCACTTGAAAGTCTGTACTTATGGATGTTGGGCAAGGAGAAGATTGGTGTGGTCCCTACCCTAGTCCAATTCCCCTGCCAACAATTTATTTTGGAACAGAAAATTTGAGAATTCCACCATTTGGGCCTGCTCCACTATTCAGTGTGATCATAGCTAATCATCCAACTCTGTACTTTGTTCCTGCTTTCTCACCATAACCTTGGATCTCTTTAGTCATGGGATCTATACATAACACCTTCTTGAAAGCATTCAAAAGTTTGTCCTCAATCACTTTCTGTGATGGGCTCACTACTCCCTGGGTGAAGAAATTTCTCTTCATTTCAATCCTAAACTGTAACCCCTGGTTCTGGGTTCCCTGGTCGTCAGGAACATGCTTCTTGTATTTACGCTGACTAGTGCCTTTGGAATATTATAGATTACTATGACATTCCTTTCTCATTCTTCTAAACACCCATGAATATAGCCCTAAATGATTGTCTCTCTGTGTCAGTCTTGCCCTCCAAGGAATCAGTCTGAATGCATTTCCACCACAGCTGAAAGATAAGAATACAAATTCCAGGTGTGGTCTCGTCAAGATCTTAGGGCCTTCCCTACAACAAGGCATCCCTGTTCCTGTCCTCAAAGCCTCTCACTGTGGAGGCCAATGTGCCCTTTGCATTAAACAAAATCAGAAATTGCTGAAATAAGTCTCAACAGGTCAAGCAGCAAATGTGGAGAGAAACTAGAGTTAACTCTTTGGTTCCAGTGACACTTCTTCAGAACATTTGCCTCCCACCCAGCCTCTCCATAGGTGCTGTCAGACCTGCTGAGTTTTTCCAACTATTTCTGTTTTTGCTTCTGATTGCCAGCATTTATTTTTTAAACATTGTTGTGGGTCTTGAGTTACATATAGGCGAAAGACAGTAAGGATGATAGGTTTCCTTCCCTAAAGGACATTAGTGAATAATTAGTGCATTTTTATAACAATTAATAATGGCTTCACAATCACTTTTCTAGATTTGTTAATTTAATAGAACATTTTCCTTAGACTCTACATTGTAAGTCTAGCAACGTTTCCACTATATCATCATCATACAAGGCTGTGGACCAAGTGCTGGAAACTGGGATTAGAATAGTTAGGTGCTTGTCTTTGACTGCTGTAAAAAGTGAGGTCTGCAGATGCTGGAGATCAGAGCTGAAAATGTGTTGCTGGTTAAAGCACAGCAGGTCAGGCAGCATCCAAGGAACAGGAAATTCGACGTTTCGGGCCAGAGCCCTTCATCAGGATTTGACTGGTGTAGCCTCAATGGGCTAAAGGGCCTTTTACTGTCCCCTAGACTTCTAAGATTATATCTTGCCATTGTGTTTGTATCTGTATATAATGAAAGTATGAGATTTGTATTTTGTGGCTTTTCTAATTTTGAAAAGTAATAACATACTACTATAGGATTTCAAACATTCCCTTGAGTGGAAATAAACTTGCAAAATCATGGTGATAACAAGTCAGCATGGCTCTGTAAACATGAGGGAAATAATATCTATTTCCCTTTTGAATGTCTCCACTGTACCATCAGGCAGTACACTCCAGACCCTAAGCACTTGAAATGTTTTTCTTCTTGTCCCTTTTAATAGTTAATTTCAATTTGTGTTCTTGCACTCTTGATCGTTTTTACAGGTTGGAAAGTTTATCCATATTTATTCTGTCCAGACCTCTCCTGATTTTGAATATCCAGTCTCCTTTCCGAGGAAAATTGTATCAGTGTGTGTCATTCCTGTAACCATTCTCGTAATCGTCGTCACTCTTTCCAATATTTTCATATCCTTCATTCAGTGTGGCGCCTGTAATTCTATACAGCACTCCAGCACAGGTTAAACTTGTGTCTGTGTACAAGTTCAACATCAACACCTTGCTCTTGTTCCTTGTGCCTCGTTAATAAAGCCTCGTATACTATTGTTTTTAGATTAGATTACTTAGTGTGGAAACAGGTCCTTTGGCCCACCAAGTCCACACCGATTCGCTGAAGCACAACCCACCCATACCCCTACATTTACCCCTTACCTAACACTGCGGGCAATTTAGCATGGCCAATTCACCTGACCCGCACATCTTTGGACTGTGGGAGGAAACCCACGCAGACACGGGGAGAATGTGCAAACTCCACACAGTTAGTCACCTCAGGCGGGAATTGAACCCGGGTCACTGGCGCTGTGAGGCAGCATTGCTAACCACTGTGCCACTGTTCTGTTTTATTAACTGCCCTCTCAATCTGCCCTACTATCTTCAATAACCTATGCCAGTACACACTGAGGATCCTCTGCTCTGACACCCTCTTTAAAGTTTGCCCTTTTTGATTTGAACGAAGTCATTATATGCTTCATTGGAAAGTGTATCACCCTACATTTCACTTCATCTGTCATATATCCACCCATTTGTCCAGCACATCTGTCCTTGAAATTTTATGCTGTCCTCTTCACAGTTTACAATGCTTCCAAGTTTAGTTTCACTCGCAGTTTGAAATTATGCCCTGTGCCCAAAGGTGCAGATTATTAATATGTTGGTAAAACAATTACCAATTCGGTCTTGCAAGGAATTGGAACTTATTGACAAACCAAACTCCTTGTATTCAGAAACAGTTCTTCTGTGCAACACATTTCCTGCTTGTTTCATGCACTAGTGTTTTGCCAAGTAATTTTTAAGATCTCCAACTCTCAATTTTAGTGGCTGTCCCTTGCAAACCCATAGTGCCTTCCAATTTTAACTGAGTGCAAAATATATCATTTTTAAGTTTGTTAGTAAGTTAGCTGCTAAACACCAGGTGTCTTCACTCTACAAGAGCAGTTTATATATTCAAGATCTATTTCCAA
This sequence comes from Hemiscyllium ocellatum, assembly GCF_020745735.1. NCBI lineage: Eukaryota > Metazoa > Chordata > Chondrichthyes > Orectolobiformes > Hemiscylliidae > Hemiscyllium > Hemiscyllium ocellatum. The sequence continues at coordinate 1,043,848 of NC_083414.1, read as the reverse complement.
GAAAAGAGTTCTACTTTAAAATCCAAAATTCTAATGGAGCAAAGTTAGAAAAAAAAAGTGAAACTCAACTAAATAAATGTTTCCTAGGGCCTGATGTATTCAATGCTTAGAAATTAAAGCAGCTTGAAATATGTAGCAAACATTTTGATTAATCTCTTCCAATTTTCTATCATTATTGTTCAAGTGGAATAAATGTTTCATAATTTACTGTGGTTTTGGAATCCTCCTGAAAGCATTTCTGTTTTTTGTTGTTCCTAGCCCCAGTCAGTGCAGGTGGCTGAGGTGGAATCTCCACCTCCGCCACCTCCAGAGGTGCTTCTCCCGAATACCTTGAAACCGGAGGAAGGCCTTGGCGTCTGGAAAAGTTGGGCAGAGACCAAGAATGCGGAGTTTGAGAAGGAGTCTGAGAACAGGCCAGCTCCCATTGGTAGTAAGTAGCATCACACCTGAAATAACACATCAAAGAATGTTGTCAAGCGGTGAAATGCAACAGTGTTTCAGGTTGGGGAGTGAGACTTTGGATATCTGGAGTTAAAAGTCTAAAGGGAAAACTTCAAACTCTGGTCAAAGATTCAATCCCTGTCCACTTGAGCCTGTTATGGTTTAGACCTGCCATCAAATATCTTCCTGCCTTTCTCAACTAAATGTTTGCTTAGAGCTCTGTAAGATAACGAGAGAACAAACACTCTACCCACAATCCCTATGGGGTAGCAGCATGGCTAAAAGTGCTCTGAAAGACTCAGCATTCCTGTGTGTGCCATACTTGCTGACTTGTTACATGGCTGTTGGCCTCAAGTTGCGCTTTTGAGTTTGCTCACTGCGCTCACATATATGATTATTCTGTTAACACATGAAGGGATTTTATATGAGCAGAATATCTTGATGACATTTCTCAAAAGAGGGAAATCTAAAAATTTGTTTCCAACAAATGTGGGTGTTTAATTTTATGTATTTCCAAAGCTCTAGCTGTGGTTATTGAAAAGTTCAGTGTTGAATTGTTTCCTTTAAAAGGACAAATCAATTGGGAAATTCAGAATAGTGGTGTCTCAGTTGTGTTAATGTTGAATGTATATGGAAGACACAGACCGATATCTTCCTGCCAAGCTCTCTGGAAGTCTGTGGTTGTGCATTCTTAGGTTAAATTTGTTCTTTTTTTTCCTGATGAAAACGGCTAACTGCTCTCTCCTTCATTGAACTCTGGCTTACCTTTTTATTTTTCACTATTTAATCTTCAGATAACTGGTATATTGTTTTGCCTTCTGGTTTACATGGGGCACAGTCCTGAACTATAAAGTTGAAAGCAGTTACAGCTTCCTTGCAGTGTTTTACATTAAAACAAATTGCTGTAAACCCAGAGTGTATAAGGAATCTTGCGTGCACACTGTTTCTTCAATCTTTGCTCGCTACTTTGATTAGAATTAATTGAAATCGAGGAAAAAAAGTCCTGCTGTGACTGTGTTTGCAAAGAGAAAACGTTAGCATGTGAGTGAAAACCATTTGCTGCTCCTTTTTTTTGTGGCCAGTGTTTTGGGGAAAACAAACCTTCCTGCCAAAATGTTGCCCTGACTTTTTCTCCCTTTTGGATGGTATAGATTCCACCTTTAGAAGAACCAGCATTTGGTGAGATGTGAAACGAATTCATGTATTTGTTCTGTTTAATTTCTGTAAAGAAGACCCATTCCCAGTGTACCCTGCACATCTATCTCAGTTGTGTGTCAAGTGATTTCAGCACTCTGACTCACTGACTTCTGTAGTCACATATATGCTGGCTAATAATGCCATTTTCTTCCCCTCCGAGGACGTCAGCCGTTGCGCTTCCAGGAAGATCTCCTGTCATCAGCTGTAGCAGAACTGAATTATGGGCTGTGTCTTATGCTAAAAGAAGCACGAAATCCAGAGGGTGAGGCATACAGCCCTGACATGGTGTACTACATATGTCTCTGCATACAAAAGGTACAACTTGTTGTCTGAATATGGCCATTGAAACCCTGAATTTTCAATCTCTGCTATTCAGTAAGATTTGATTGTCAGAATGGTCCATTTGTATGTATCTGTTTTTGAATGGGAAAGGATAGAGGATGCCAATTTTACTATTGGATTACAGTGGTTGCTTTCACATGACTGATGTTCCCAATGTATATATTATGATCCTAGACTGGACCACCATGTTTCTATTACAATCTGGTTAGTGACTATTCTTTAATTAAAATGAGAGATCCGGCTACGTATTTAAAGAATGAAACCACAAAATTCCACCTTTTAGAACAAATATTAAACTTTGTATAATAAAGTTGGAACAGCAATATAATGTAATATGTAAAAACTGAAAGAACTGTGGATGCTGTAAATCAGAAACAAAAACAGAAGTTGCTGGAAAAGCTCAGCAGGTTTGGCAGCACCTGTGAAGAGAAATCAAAGTTAACATTTTCATTCTTTGTTCTGAGGATGGGTCATCAGATCCAAAATGTTAACTTTGATCTCTCTTCACAGCTGCTGCCGGACTTGCTGAGCTTTTACAGCAACTTCTGCTCTTGTCTAATGTGCTATCTATATATTTTTTGTATAGATATTCTAACGTCCAGAATTAACATGAGGCAAACAGGGGTAACAAACTGGGATCGAACACCTTTTTTAAGGCGCATCAAATATATTGATCACATGTGGGAATTCACAAATATTCTCCGTATCCCTCCAGATGTTGATGACACAGTAGGTCATGAAGTCTTATTAAGAACTGAGATTGAGAGTCTTCACTTTTGATGAACTGGCGTCTTAATGCCTTCAAGAGCTGCTCAGTGATGGTTTGCTCATATTTTGGGTGGTCACCCTCCTTTCCTTGATTCTGTTGCCCTGGATTCTGGAAGCTGCACTTAAAGGGGCAACTCTTGCTTTTTGCACATGGCTACCTTCACCAAACTGATTAGATTAGATTAGATTAGACTTAGATTAGATTTAGTGTGGAAACAAGTCCACACCGACCCGCCGAAGCGCAACCCACCCATACCCCTACATTTACCCCTTACCTAACACTACGGGCAATTTAGCATGGCCAATTCACCTGACCCACACATCTTTGTGACTGTGGGAGGAAACCGGAGCACCCGGAGGAAACCCACGCAGACACGGGGAGAACGTGCAAACTCCACACAGTCAGTCGCCTGAGTCGGGAATTGAACCCGGGTCTCAGGCGCTGTGAGGCAGCAGTGCTAACCACCGTGCCGCCCACAATGTTGCACTTCGATTTTTCCCTGTGGTCTAACTTGTTGAGATGCATCACATGGCCATCTCGTGTGCACTGTACCCCCGTTGCGTTTTCGCCTACACCCAAACAAACTGGCCATTCACAAGACCATAATAAATAGGAGTGGAAGTGAGGCCATTCGGCCCATCGAGCCCACTCCACCATTCAATCATGCCTGATGGGCATTTCAACGCCACTTAACCACACTCTCACCGTATCCCTTAAATTCTTAATCTCGCAAAGAACTATCAATCTCTGCCTTGAAGACATTTAACATCCTGGCCTCAACTGTGCTCCGTGGCAGTGAATTCCACAGGCCCACCACTCTCTGGCTGAAGAAATGTCTCCTCATTTCCGTTCTAAATTGACCCCGTCTAATTCTAAGGCTATGCCCTCGAGTCCTAGAATCCCTGCCTGGCTGAAACAATTTCCCAGCGTCCACCCTTTCTAAGCCATGCATTATCTTCTAAGTTTCTATTAGATCTCCCCTCAACCTTCTAAACTCTAATGAATACAATCCTAGGATTCTTAGCTGTTCATCGTATGTTAGGCCTACTATTCCAGGGATCATCAGTGTGAATCCCTGCTCCAGTGCCAGTATGTCCTTCCTGAGATTTGGGGCCTAAAACTGGACACCGTATTCTAAATTGGGCCTAACCAGAGCTTTATAAAGTCTCGGTAGCACCTCACTGCTTTTACATTCCAACCCTCTTGAAATAAATGACAACATTACATTTGCTTTCTTAATCACGGTCTCAACCTGCAAGGTAACCTTTAGAGAATCCTCGACTAGCACTCCCAGATCCCTTTGTACTTTGGCTTTAGGAATTTTCTCACTGTTTAGAAAATAGTCCATGCCTGTGTTCTTTATCAAAGTGCAAGACCTGGCATTTGCTCATGTTGAATTTCATCAGCCATTTCCTGGACCACTCTCCTAATCTAAATCTTTCTGCAGCCTCCCCACTACCTCAGTCCTGCCTGCCTGTCCACCTAACTTCGTATCATCGGCAAACTTCGCCAGAATGCCTCCAGTCCCTTCATCCAGATCATTTATGTATGAAATTAATAGCTGTGACCGCAGCACTGAACCCTGCAGACCCCACTTGTCACCAGTTGCCATTCTGAAAAAGAACCTTTTATCCCAACTTTCTGCCTTCTGTCAGACGGCCAATCCTCAATCCATACTGTCGCTCACCTCAAACACCATGGGCCCTCACTTTACTCAGCAGCCTCCTGTGAGGCACCTTATCAAAGGCCTTTTGGAGGTCTAGATAGACCACATCCACTGGGTTTCCCTGGTCTAACCTCCTTGTTACCTTTTCAAAGAATTCTAACAGGTTTGTCGGGCATGATCTCCTCATACTAAATCCATGCTGACTTGTTCTAATTCGATCCTGCACTTCCAAGAATCTCATCCTTAACAGTGGATTCTAGAATTTTAAGTACAACAGAGGTTAGGCTAATCGGCCTATAATTTTCCAGCTCTCCTGCTTTGTGTTCCTGCTGCAAATTAACTTTTTATACAATTTACCTCGGCTCTTACTGTCAGCAGCATCTTTCCATTTCATGTGTTTATCCAGTATCCTGTCATCGTTGCACTGGAAGGATATCGGCCAAGCATAGGCAAAGTGGGACTTGTTTAGTTTGAGATTATTGTTGGCATGGACTGGTTGAACAATTGGGTCTGCCTCCATGTTCAGTGACTTAATGGCCACCTCCTGTGCTGCATTACCCAAACATTCTAAATGTCATCCATATTATTGTCTGTGGTAGAAAATTCCATATTCTCTCCATCAAATTTTAGAATCGTTACAGAAAGAGACCATTTGGCCCATCAAGTCTGCACCAACCCTCCAAAGAGCACACCCAGACCCTGATCTATAAGCTATCCATCTAGCCTGCACATCTTTGAATTTGGGGAGGAAGCCAGAGCATCTGCTGGAAACCCATGTAGAAGCAGGGAGAATATGAAAATTCCCCACAGACAGCCACTCGAGGCTGGAATTGAATTTGAGTCCCTGGTGCTGTGAGGCAGCAGTGCTAACCACTGAGCCAAAATACCATATCCTCAGCACCAGTTCTCCGGTGACTCTGATTTTCCCAAGTCCCTTCCATTTCCTGATTTATTGTTGCTTCCAGGATGTTACTCATATCCTCGATAGTGAAGCTCGGCCCCTAGTGGCTGGAAGAGGAAATGAAAGGAGGTAACCATAAATTCTGCAAGGAGAGGGAGTAAAGGAAGAATAGGATTGCATCTCGCTACACAAACACCAGGCAATGATCATCTCGAGTAAGGCATAATCTAATCACTACTCTTCGTGCCCTTGACATCCCTCACTATCAACGTCCTTGGGGTTACCAAAGACTCAGCTGTGCTCGCCACATAAACACAGTGGCAGGTCAGAGGCTAGGAGCACTGTAGCAAGTAATTCATCTTCTGACTGTCCACTATCTGTAAGGCACAAGTCAGGAATGTGATGGAATACTTCCCAGTTGGAGCTGTTGGATGGATGCAGCTCCAACAACACTCAAGAAGCTTGACACTATCCAGGACAAAATAGACCACTTAGAGTCATAGAGATGTACAGCACAGAAACCGATCCTTCGGTCCAACTTGTCCAAACCGACCAGATATCTTAAACAAATCTAGTCCCACTTTCCAGCATGCGGCCCACATCCTCCTCAACCCGTCTGATTCATGTACCCATCCAAATGTCTTTTAAATGTTATAAATGTACCAGCCTCCATCACTTCCTCTGGTACTTGCTTATCCTATGCATGAAAATGTTGCCCCTTAGGTCCTTTTTTAAATTTTTTCTCCTCTCACTAAACCTATGCCAGGGAAAACATCTGGACCATTTACCCTATCCATGCCCCTCATGATTTTCTAAACTTGTATACGGTCATCCTTCGATACTTTAGGGAAAAGAGTTCCAGTCTATTCGGGCTCTCCCTATATCTCACCACACCAACTCTTGATAGCAGCAGTGCTTATTAGTTAACAGATGAACTGCAGAAACTCCTCAAACCCACAAACAGTTTATTTGGACGGACAAGGACAACAGATATGTGAAAATATCTTCAAATTCCCCTCCAAGCCACTCACCATCCTCACTTGGAAATATATTGTTGTTCATTCGCTCTTGCTGGGTCAAAATCCTGGAATGCAGTTCCCAAGGGCACTATTGGTCAACTTATTGCTGTTGGATTGCAGTGCTTCAAGAAGGCAGCTCACTACTGCCTTGTCAAGGACAACTAGGTGTAGGCAATAGGCACTGGCCTAGCCAGTGATTTCCACGAGTGAAATTTTAAAAAAAAAAGTTCCCAGAGCAAATCCTTCCTGAGTGTATCCCACTGTGCCACCAGCTCTGTTGGGTCTGTCCTGCAAGTGAGGCAGAACATATCCAGGATGTTGATAGTGGTGTCTGGGACACAGTCATACTCATAAAATTGTACCTTTCAGACTATGGCTGAAAATGTGTTGCTGGTTGAAGCACAGCAGGTTAGGCAGCATCCAAGGAACAGGAAATTCGACATTTCGGGCCAGAGCCCTTCATCAGGAATCTTTCAGACTATGTCAGGCTGTTGCTTGACTAGTCTGTGAGAGAGTTCTTCCAATGTTGGCGCTAACCTTCACGTTATTGTGGGCATACTTTGTAAGGGCAGCAGGCCTGTCTCAGCTGTTGTCTTTCCCTGTACCAAGGTCAATATCAGGTGGTCCATCTGGTTTTGATTTTCTAAGACTCTCTCGCGATTGATATATCCAAGTGGCCTGCTTGGCCATTTCAAAGAGCAGTTGAGAGTCAACCTCATTATTGAGAGTCTGGAGTCCTGTCTAGGCCGTACCAGGTGAGGGTGGCAGATTTCTTTCCCTGAAAGACATTATTTAGCCTGGTGGGTTTATGCACATGTACAGATAACAGAAGTATTACATGTATGTACTGCCATTTTATGGAAAATATCTCATTTATTTCACTGTTTATATTTTATTTTTCAGTACCTATTTGAAAATGGCAGGGTGGATGATATATTTTCAGATATCTATTATACAAAGTTTACAGAGAGGCTACAAGACGTGTTGAAAGACTGGCAACCCCAGGTCAGCTCTATGGGTAAGTGAATTTCTGTCAGGGAACACAGATGGATATGGCCAACCTTTTAGGCAATAGAATTGTAGTTTTTGTTTCTTAAAACAGTATTTACTGAAAAAATAACTCTGTTGAAAGCATTTTATTCATACTTGAGGAATAAGAGAATGATGAGGGAGAAGGTAGGGCCGATCAGGGATAGCGGAGGGAACTTGTGCATGGAGTCTGAGCAGATAGGGGAAGCCCTAAACGAGTTTTTTGGTTCGGTTTTCACCAAGGAAAGGGAACTTGTTGTAAATGAAAACTTAGAGGAGCTGTGATGTAGTCTTGACCAGATCAAGATTGAGGAAGCCTGATGTGCTAGAAATTTTGGAAAACATTAAGATTGATAAGTCCCCATGGCCAGACCAGATTTATCCTAGGCTGCTCCAGGAAGCAAGAAAGGAGGTTGCTAAGCCACTGGCGAGGATATTTGCCTCCTCCCTCTCCACAGGAGTTGTACTGGAGGATTTGAAGGAGGCAAATGTTGTTCCTCTTTTCAAGAAGGGTAATAGGGAAATCCCTGGTAATTACAGACCAGTCCGTCTCACGTCTGTGGTCAGCAAAATTTTGGAAAGAATTCTGAGGGATAGGATGTTTGACTATTTGGCAAAGCATAGTGTGGTTAAAGGCAGTCAGCATGGCTTTGTGAGGGGCAGGTCATACCTCACAAATCTTATTGAGTTCTTTGAGGAGGTGTTGAGACAGGTCAATGACGTTTGAGCACTGGATGTGGTGTATATGGACTTCAGCAAGGCATTTGATAAGGTTCCCCATGGTAGGCTCATTCATAAAGTCAGGAAGTATGGGATACAAGGAGATTTGGCTATCTGGATTCAGAATTGGTTGGCTGACAGAAGGCAGAGAGTGGTTGTAGGTGGAAAGTATTCTGCCTGGAGGTCAGTGTTGAGTGGGGTCCTGCAGGGCTTTGTTCTTGGGCCTCTGCTCTTTGTAGTTTTTACAAATGACTTGGATGAGGAGGTTGAGGGGTAGATTAGTACATTTGCAGGTGACACAAAGGTTGGAGGTGTTGTCGATAGTATACAGGGCTACTGCAGGCTGCAGTGTGACATAGACAGGATGCAGAGGTGGGCTGAGAAATGGCAGATGGAGTTCAACCTGGATAGATGTGAAGTGATGTATTTTGGAAGGTCAAACTCGAATGCTGAATATAGGCTTAAAGACAGGACGCTTGGCAGTGTGGAGGAACAGAGGGATCTGGGTGCTCAAAAGCATAGATCCCTTAAAGTTGCCACCCAAGTGGATAGGGTTGTTAAGAAAGCATGTGGTGGTTTGGCTTTCATTAACAGGGGGATCAAGTTTAAGAGCCACAAGGCTTTGCTGCAGCTCTACAAGTCCTTGGTGAGACCACACTTGGAATATTGTGTCCAGTTCTACTATAGGAAGGATACAGGGGCTTTGGATACGGTGCAGAGAAGGTTTACCAGGATGCTGCCTGGACTGGAGGGCTTGTCTTATGAAGAAAGGTTGAATAAACTCGGACTTTTCTCTTTGGAGAGAAGGAGGAAGAGAGGAGACCTGATCGAGGTGTACAAGATAATGAGAGGTATGGATAGAGTCAATAGCCAGTGACTTTTCCCCAGGGCAAGATTGACTGGTATGAGGGGTCATAGTTTGAAGATATTAGGAGGAGGGTAGGTTCTTTACGCAGAAAGCTGTGAATGCATGGAATGTATTGTCACCTGTAGTGGTGGAAGCAGAGTCATTAGGGACATTAAGTGACTGCTGGACATGCACGTGGATAGCAATGAGTTGAGGGGTGCTAAGGTTAAGTTATTATATTTTTACATTAGGATTAAACCTCAGCACAACTTCGTGGGCCAAAGGGCCTGTTCTGTGCTGTATGTTTCTATGTTCTATGAGAGACATGCTCAAGTGGCATTTGGCAGGTTTTCATGTGCTATCACCTGAGTAGACTGTAGTTTACATTTCAGCACAACATGTTTGGATTAGGGGTAAGATTGAAAGCTTATCTCTTGAATGTGCTAGCTGCATTTTGAATATGCATATAGACTTAAGAAAGAAGTACGCTGTTTAAAAAGGGTGGTAAGGACAAGCCAGGGAACTATAGACTAGTGAGCCTGATGTCAATGGTGGGCAAATTGTTGGAGAGAATCCTGAGGGTCAGGATGTACATGTGTTTGGAAAGGCAAGGACTAATTAGGGATAGTCAGCATGGCTTTGTGCATGAGAAATCATGGTTCACAAACTTGATTGAGTTTTTTTTTGAAGTAACAAAGAGGATTGATGGAGGCAGAGCAGTAGATGTGATCTATATGGACTTCAGTAAGGCTTTCAACAAGGTTCCCCATGGGAGACTGGTTAGCAAGGTTAGATCTCACGGAATAGAGGGAGAACTAGCCATTTGGATACAGAACTGGCTCAAAGGTAAAAGACAGGGTGGTGGTGGAGGGTTGCTTTTCAGACTGGAGGCCTGTGACCAGTGGAGTGCCACAAGGATCGGTGCTGGTTCCTCTACTTTTTGTCATTTACATAAATGATTTGGATGTGAGCATAAGTGGTACGGTTAATAAGTTTGCAGATGACACCAAAATTGGAGATGTGGTGGACAGCGAAAAGGGTTACCTCAGTTTACAACAGGATCTTGACCAGATGGGCCAATGGGCTGAGAAGTGGCAGATGGAGTTTAATTTAGATAAATTTGAGTTGCTGCATTTTGGGAAAGCAAATCTTAGCAGGACTTGAACACTTAATGGTAAGGTCCGAGCGAGTGTTGCTGAACAAAGAAACCTTGGAGTGTAAGTTCATAGCTCCTTGAAAGTGGAGTCTCAGGTAGATAGGATAGTGAAGAAGGCATTTTGTATGCTTTCCTTTATTGGTCAGAGTATTGAGTACAGGAGTTGGGAGGTCATGTTGTGGCTGTACAGGACATTAGTTAGGTCTCTGTTGGAATATTGTGTGCAATTCTGGTCTTCCTATCGGAAAGATGTTGTGAAACTTGAAAGGGTTCAGAAAAGATTTACAAGGATGTTGCCAGGGTTGTAGGATTTGAGCTACAGGGAAAGGCTGAACAGGCTGGGGCCGTTTTCCCTGGAGCATCAGAGGCTGAGGGGTGACCTGATAGAGGTTTACAAAATTATGAGGGGCATGGATAAGATAAATAGACAAAGTCTTTTCCCTGGGGTGGGGGAGTCCAAAACTAGAGGGCATAGGGGGTGAGGGGAAAGATATAAAAGAGACCTAAGGGGCAACTTTTTCACACAGAGGGCGGTACGTGTATGGAATGAGCTGCCAGAGGATGTGGTGGGGGCAGATACAATTACAACATCTAAGAGGCATTTGGATGGGTATGTGAATAGGAAGGGTTTGGAGAAAGAACTGTGGATGCTGGAAATCTGAAAGAAAAATAGATTGCTGGAAAATCTCAGCAGGTCTGGCAGCATCTGTGGAGAGTAATCAGAGTTAACATTTCAAGTCAAGTGACCCTTTTTCAGAACATTGAAGAAGGGCTTCTGAAGAAGGGTCACTGGACCGGAAACATTAGCTCTGATTTCTCTTCACAGATGTTGCCAAACTGGCTGGATTTTTCAGCAATTTGTATTTGTGTTCCTTTTTGAGGATAATTTGTTTTTTAAAAAATGCCTCTTATTTCAACTTCACAGTGGCGCTTTTGTTAACTGCATCTTTTTGTTCTGTGTTGTAACTGTTAATTCAACAACTGGATTGAGAACTGACTGCATTCTGTCTGGAATAAGACTGTTAATCAAACATTTAGGACAGCATTTGACATTTGCAGCATATCTGGGAGTTTAGTATTCGTGCCAAATAGTTTGTCAAGTCTGAGTATTATATCATATGCTTAACAGGTTACATGATCCCCAGCCACATCACAGAGGAGATGTTGTGGGAATGCAAGCAACTTGGTGCTCATTCACCTTCCACCCTCCTTACAACTCTCATGTTCTTCAACACCAAGTGAGTTCCCTTTAAGTTATTTAACCCTGAAATACTTTATTATTTATTTATTTCGGATGTGAAGTGCCTGTGTGGAAAGTTTCCTAGTTTTCTCTCCAATGTTATGAACTGTTGATGATTTTAGCATTTTATTGCTGTAAAAACTTTCTGTTTCTTTTAAAATTCACCTGTGGGATGTGGGTGTTGCTGGCTAAGCCAGCATTGATTGTTCATCCCTAGATGCAGTTGGGATTCTGGATTGAAATGGGGAAAGAACTGTTTTAAAACCAGGCATTGCACGGTTTGCTGCTTAGTTTGATAGCGAATAACAATGCCGTTTATAATTGGAAGTAAACGTCCTCCTGTAACAAAAGATAGCATCCCTTAGGCACCAATGGTAAGAGTTCAAAGTTTGAGCGAAGATTTGTAGCTCGGGTGCTCGTCGTTGTGGTTCTGTTCGCCGAGCTGGAAGTTTTTGTTGCAAACGTTTCGTCCCCTGGCTAGGCGACATCATCAGTGCTTTGGAGCCTCCTGCGAAGCGCTTCTTTGATGTTTCTTCCGGTATTTATAGTGGTCTGTCCTTGCCGCTTCCGGTTGTCAGTTTCAGCTGTCCGCTGTAGTGGTTGGTATATTGGATCCAGGTCGATGTGTTTGTTGATGGAGTTTGTGGATGAATGCCATGCCTCTAGGAATTCCCTGGCTGTTTTCTGTCTGGCTTGCCCTATGATAGTAGTGTTGTCCCAGTCGAATTCATGTTGCATGTTGTCTGCGTGTGTGGCTACTAGGGATAGCTGGTCGTGTCGTTTCGTGGCTAGTTGATGTTCATGGATGCGGATTGTTAGCTGTCTTCCTGTTTGTCCTATATAGTGTTTTGTGCAGTTGTTGCATGGTATTTTGTATACTACATTAGTTTTGCTCATGTTGGGTATCGGGTCCTTCGTTCTAGTAAGTTGTTGTCTGAGCGTGGCTGTTGGTTTGTGTGCCGTTATGAGCCCTAAGGGTCGCAGTAGTCTGGCTGTCAGTTCTGAAACGCTCCTGATGTATGGTAGTGTGGCTAGTCCTCATGGTTGTGGCATGTCCTCGTTCCGTGGTCTTTCTCTTAGGCATCTGTTGATGAAGTTGCGCGGGTATCCGTTTTTGGCGAATACCTTGTATAGGTGTTCCTCTTCTTTTTGCAGTTCTGGTGTACTGCAGTGTGTTGTAGCTCTTTTTGAATAGTGTCCTGATGCAGCTTCGTTTGTGTGTTGGGGTGGTTACTTTCATAGTTTAGGACTTGGTCTGTGTGTGTTGCTTTCCTGTATACCCTCGTGGTAAATTCTCCGTTCGGTGTTCTCTGTACTATCACGTCTAGGAATGGGAGTTGGCTGTCCTTTTCTTCTCTCGTGAATCGGATTCAACCCAAACTCTGGGTCAGATATGTCGATGACACCTTTGTAATCATCAAAAACACGGAAATAGAAAAAACACACCGGATCATCAACGCCACACTCACAGGAATCCGATTCACGAGAGAAGAGGAAAAGGATAGCCAACTCCCATTCCTAGACGTGATAGTACAGAGAACACCGAACGGAGAATTCACCACAAGGGTACACAGGAAAGCAACACACACAGACCAAGTCCTAAACTATGAAAGTAACCATCCCAACACACACAAACGAAGCTGCATCAGGACACTATTCAAAAGAGCTACAACACACTGCAGTACACCAGAACTGCAAAAAGAAGAGGAGGAACACCTATACAAGGTATTCGTCAAAAACGGATACCCGCGCAACTTCATCAACAGATGCCTAAGAGAAAGACCACGGAACGAGGACATGCCACAACCAAAAGGACTAGCCGCACTACCATACATCAGGAGCATTTCAGAACTCACAGCCAGACTACTGCGACCCTTAGGGCTCATAACGGCACACAAACCAACAGCCACGCTCAGACAACAACTTACTAGAACGAAGGACCCGATACCCAACATGAGCAAAACTAATGTAGTATACAAAATACCATGCAAGAACTGCACAAAACACTATATAGGACAAACAGGAAGACAGCTAACAATCCGCATCCATGAACATCAACTAGCCACGAAACGACACGACCAGCTATCCCTAGTAGCCACACACACAGACAACAAGCAACATGAATTCGACTGGAACAACACTACTATCATAGGGCAAGCCAGACAGAAAACAGCCAGGGGATTCCTAGAGGCATGGCATTCATCCACAAACTCCCATCAACAAACACATCGACCTGGATCCAATATACCAACCACTACAGCGGACAGCTGAAACTGACAACCGGAAGCGGCAAGGACAGACCACTATAAATACCGGAAGAAACATCAAAGAAGCGCTTCGCAGGAGGCTCCAGAGCACTGATGATGTCGCCTAGCCAGGGGACGAAACGTTTGCAACAAGAACTTCCAGCTCGGCGAACAGAACCACAACAACCAATGGTAAGAAGTAGAACAATAGGGTTAATGATCCAAACTGTTTCCTTAATAGGAGTTTCTGTGTGACACTTAATTTTTGATTTAAATAAAACCAATATCTGCATATTTATTAGTTTCAAATAAATGCGCAAAGCAAAACCTTTTTATCTTTGGCTGATTTCTAGTGTTGATGTAGAAATATAAAATGTGTTGACTTTTTTTATGAAAGGCTTATTAATTCTTATAGTCTAAACAAGGTCCCACAGGGTTCCTAAATCCACCAGTTTACGGAATGCTAAACGAACTGCTGCATGGCAAGTTCCTGAAAATCTGAGAATCATTGTACCTATAAAATGACATTTCATACAAGAATGATACTGTGAACCAGAAAAGCTGCTTATGTCGTCAGTGCCGTTGTTTGAAAACAAGAAACATTTATGGAATTCTGAAATATAACCAGTTTCCTGTACCATCAGGACTGTACCAACTATAGATTTTAGTCTTCAATCTTTTGTTTTAATACATTGTCTAGTTACTGTTTATGCTACACTATGTCATTCTCCTCCCTTGAGTAGAATGTTGATTTCATTTCCACCTTAGCTTAGAGGTTACCTTTGGTGCATGATTAGTTTGTGTTTGGGAAGCAAATGGTCTGTTTCTTGCAAACTGTTTGGGACCAGAATTAGGAATTTATTTTTAACGGAGCCTGACTCTCTCTTTCTATTAAGGTACTTCTTGTTGAAGACTGTAGAACAACACATGAAACTGGCGTTCTCAAAAGTGGTGCGACAAACAAAGAAAAACCCTCTGAATCCCAAGGATAAAAGCACAAGTATTCGCTACCTGAAAGCATTGGGCTTACACCAAACAGGACAGAAAGGTCAGTGACTTCTGACTTTAAGCTGTTAACCATATAACAGAGCAGCAGAAAAGGAATTGAAGAAAATATTTGCACCTTCTTGGGTCTAAAGTATATAAAAGCAAAATATTGGTGATATCTGTGAACACATTGAGCATGTATTGTGTCTGTCTGAGAAAGGCAGATTAGCACTGCAGATGAAACCTTTAGCAAAGCAGGAATGATATTCTCCATGACCAGGGAATTTAGAATAAGTAATCACAGTCTTAAGGATAAAGGGTAGGTCTTTTAGCACAGAAATGAGAAATATCTTCAAAGTTTGTGAGAAGATTTGTAGCTCGGGTGCTCATTGTGGTTCTGTTCGCCGAGCTGGGAATTTGTGTTGCAGACATTTCGTCCCCTGTCTCGGTGACATCCTCCGTGCTTGGGAGCCTCCTGTGAAGCGCTTCTGTGATGTTTCCTCTGGCATTTATAGTGGTTTGAATCTGCCGCTTCCGGCTGTCTGTTGCAGTGGTCAGTATATTGGGTCCAGGTCGATGTGCTTATTGATTGAATCTGTGGATGAGTGCCATGCCTCTAGGAATTCCCTGGCTGTTCTCTGTTTGGCTTGTCCTATAATAGTAGTGTTGTCCCAGTCGAATTCATGTTGCTCGTCATCTGCATGTGTGGCAACTAAGGATAGCTGGTCGTGTGGTTTCATGGCTAGTTGGTGTTCATGGATGCGGATCGTTAGCTGTCTTCCTGTTTGTACTATATATTGTTTTGTGCAGTCCTTGCATAGGATTTTGTACACTACATTGGTTTTGCTCATGCTGGGTATTGGGTCCTTCGTTCTGGTGAGTTGTCTGAGAGTGGCTGTTGGTTTGTGTGCTGTTATGCGTCCTAGTGGTCGCAGTAGTCTGGCTGTCAGTTAGGATATGCTCCTGATGTATGGTAGTCTGGCTAGTCATTTGGGTTGTGACGTGTCCTCGTTCAGTTGTCTTTCCCTTAGGCATCTGTTGATGAAATTGCGCGGGTATCCGTTTTTGGCGAATACATTGTATAGGTGTTCTTCTTCCTCTTTTTGCAGTTCTGGTGTACTGCAGTGTGTTGTGGCCCTTTTTGAATAGTGTCTTGATGCAACTTCTTTTGTGTGAATTTGTGTTGTGAGCAAAACCAATGTAGCGTACAAAATCCCATGCAAGGACTGCACAAAACACTACACAGGACAAACAGGAAGACAGCTAACGATCTGCATCCATGAACACCAACTAGCCACGAAACAACACGACCAGCTATCCTTAGTAGCCCCACACGCAGATGACAAGCAACATGAATTCGACTGGGACAACACTACTATTATAGGACAAGCCAAACAGAGAACAGCCAGGGAATTCCTAGAGGCATGGCACTCATCCACAGATTCAATCGATAAGCACATCGACCTGGACCCAATATACCGGCCACTGTAGCGGACAGCTGGAACTGACAACCGGAAGCGGCAGATTTCAAACCACTATAAATGCCGGAGGAAAGATCACAGAAGCGCTTCACAGGAGGCTCTCAAGCACTGAGGATGTCACCGAGACAGGGGATGAAACGTCTGCAACACAAATTCCCAGCTCAGCGAACAGAACCACAATAACAAGAAATATCTTCACCCAGAGAGTGGTGAGCCTGTGGAATTCTGTGCCACAGAAAGTGGTTGAGGCCAAAATGCAATGTTTTCAAGAAGGAGATAAGACATATTTCTTGGGGCTGAAGGGATCAAAGGATCTGTTGGAAAGCAGGAGCAGGGTAGTGAGTTGGGTGATCAGCCATGATCATTGTGTGGCACAGTGACTCAAAGGCCCAAATGGCCTTTTTCTGTTCCTGTGTAAAACACTAAGCTGTTTCAATTGCTCAATTACAAGAACTTTGTTTTGTACTTCATTTCACGCCTGCAATCTCTGCCCAAACGTTAATCAGAGAAACACTGATCCTTTGCTACCTCAGTGCTAAAGATTTGCAGAGTATTGTGAAATTCATAAAGATTTGCTGAGTAATATTCATAATTAGCCTGATCCTATACTGAGTAGTACGAAACTGAATAATGCCAGTGTCAGATTGTGTGAGAAGAAATACAAGTGGCTTTTTTTTTGTGTGGGATGATGATGATGGATGTAGAGGTCTTATTGCTAGACTAGTAATCCAGCATCCCAGCAAATGCTCTGGGTTCAGTTCCTACCACAGCAGCTTCCCTGTCAGGACAGAAAACTGACCTTGTAGAGGTGCTGATGCTGTGGGGTGGGGGAGGAGGAAGAGGTTGTATGTTGCGTAGGAGTCTTCTACTTTGGCATCAGGTCAAACATGGGAATGAAAAACCTGCAGATTTACCAATAACAATTTTTCGATTGCCAATTGGCCATCTGTCCTTTACATAAGAAGCAGGACTAATCCAGTCTGGCCAGTTATGGCCCCATCAGTCTACTTTCAATCATCAGTAAAGTGATGTACTGGAAAAGCACAGCCGGTCAGGCCGTATCTGAGGAGCATGAGAATTGACATTTCACGCATAAGCTGTTCATCAGGAATCGCTTTACTGATGATTGAGAGTAGACTGATCCAGCCGGAACTGGCCAGATTGGATTTGTCCTGCTTGTTGTGTACAGGACATGGATGGGCAATTGGTAATATTGTTGGGTAGATGCCAGTGTAGAAACTGCACTGGAACTGCTTGGCTAGGGGAGCAAAAAGTTCTGGAGCACATGTCTTCAGTACTACTGCTGGAATATTGTTATGGCCCATAGCCTTTACAGTATCCTGTGCCTCCAGCTGTTTCTTCAGCCAATTCATTTCACTCCACATGATATGAAGATTAGGTATCTGTAATGTTAGGATCACTGGAAGACTTTTCCAGCACCCCACACTCAGCTGTAATCTCCAGCATCTGCAGTCCTCACTTTGGCCATTTGAGGACTTGTCTCCTGAGGTAGCAAGGGCTGAGGTTAGAAACAGAAAAGGAGAGGTCACCCCCCTTGAGAGTTTTCTATAAGCCTCTGAATAGTTCCAAAGATGTAGAGGAAAAGGTAGCAAAGATATTTCTGGATAGGAGTGAGAGGTAACAGGGTAGTTGTTATGGCGGCTTTAACTTTGCAAATATTGAATGGAAATACAATAGTTAGAATACTTCAGATGGGTCAGTTTTTGTCAAATTTGCAGAAGGGTTTTCTGACACAGTATGGAGACAGGCCAACAAGGGGTGAGGACACATTGGATGTGGTACTGGGTAATGAACTTGGCCAGGTGTTAGATTTGTAGGTAAGTAAGCACTTTGGTGATGGTGACCACAATTCAGTTATGTTTACTTTCAAATGGAAAGAGATAGGTATATAATGCAGTGCAAGGGTTATTGTTGGGGGCAAGAAATTGTGATTTGGCAAGATTTAGGATGCATAGGTTGGGGAAGGAAACTGCAGGGAATGGGCACAATTGAAATGAGCTTGTTTAAGGACAGTTACTGCGTGTCCTTGATAAGTATGTAACTGTCAGGCAGGGAGGAAGTGGTTGAGTGAGGGAGCCGTGGTTTGCTAAAGAAGTTGAATCTCTTTTCAAGAGGAAGAAAAAGGCTGAGTTAGGGCACTTGAGAGTTATAAGTTAGCCAGAAAAGACCGAAAGAGAGAGCTAAGAGGAGCCAGGAGAGGACATGAGAAGTCGTTGGCAGATAGGATCAAGGAAATCCTTAAAGCTTTCTATAGGTATATCAGGGATAAAAGAATGACAAGAATAAGATTAGGGCAATTCAAGGATAGTAGTAAGAAGTTGTGTGTGGAGTCAGGAGATAGGGGAAGCACTAAATGAAAACTTTTCATCAGTATTCACACTGGACAAAAGCAAAGTCGTCAAGGAGAGTACTGAGATACAGGCTACTAGACTAGACAAGATTGAGATTCACAAGGAGGAGATGTGCAATTCTGGAAATTGTGAAAATAGATAAGTCCCTGGACCGGATGGGATTTATCCTAGGATTCTGTGGGAAGCCAGGGAGGAGATTGCAGAGCCTTTGGCCTTCATCTTTATCGTCATTGTCTACAGGAATAGTGCTGGAAGACTGGAGGACAGCAAATGTTGTCCCTTTGTTCAAGAAAGGGAGTAGAGACAACCCTGGTAATTGTAGACCACAGAGCCTCACTTTTGATTGTGGGTAAAGTGTTGGAAAAGAAATAGGATTTATAATCGAGAGAGAAATAAGTTGATTAGGGATAGTCAACACAGTTTTGTGAAGGGTAGGTTGTGCCTCACAAACCTTTTATTGAGTTCTTTGAGAAGGTGACCAGACAGGTGGATGAGGGTAAAGCGGTTGATGTGGTGTATATGGATTTCAGTAAGGCATTTGATAAGGTTCCCCACGGTAGGCTATTGCACAAAATACAGAGACATGGGATGAAGGGTGGTTTGTCAGTTTGGATCAGAAATTGGCTAGCTGAAAGAAGACAGAAGGTGGTGGTTGATGGGAAATGTTCATCCTGGAGTTCAGTTACTAGTGGTATAGTGCAAAGATCTGTTTTGGGGTCATTGCTGGTTGTCATTTTTATAAATGACCTGGATGAGGGCGTGACAGGATGGGTTTGTAAATTTGCAAATGACACTAAGGTCGGTGGAGTTGTCGATAGTGCTGAAGGGTGTTGTAGGTTACGGAGAGATATAGATGAGCTGCAGAACTGGGCTGAGAGGTTGCAAATGGAGTTTAATGTGGAAAAATGTGAGATTCTCTTTGGAATGAGCAATAGGAATAAACAGTACTGGGCTAATGGTAAGATTCTTGGTAGTGTAGATGGACATGAGATCTGTGTCCGTGTTCATAAATCCCTGAAAGTTGCCACCCAGGTTAATAGTTGTTAAGAAGGCATATGGTTTGTTAGCTTTTATTGGTAGGGGATTGAGATTCAGAACCATGAGGTCATGTTGCAGTTGTACAAAACTCTGGTGCAACTGCACCTGGAGTGTTGCGTTTAGTTCTGGTCATCACAATATAGGAAGGATATGGAAGCTTTGGAAAGGGTACATAGGCAATTTACTAGGATGTTGCCTGGTATGAAGGGAAGGTCTTATGAGGAAAGGCTGCATGACTTGAGTCTGTTTTCGTTTGAGAGAAGGTTGAATGGTGACTTAATTGAGACCTATAATTGGAGGCTTAAATAGGGTGGACAGTGAGAGCCTTTTTCCTCAGATGGTGATGGCTAGCACGAGGGGTGATAGATATAGGACAGATGTTAGAGGTAGTTTCTTTACTCAGTAGTAAGGTGTGGAACACACTGCTTGCAACAGCAGTAGACTCACCAACATTAAGGGCATTTAAATGGTCATTGGACAAACAATGGATGAAAATGAAATAGTGTAAGATAAGTAGGCTTCAGATTGGTTCCACAAGTCGACACCACGTTGAGGGCTGAAGGGCCTGTGCTGCGCAGCAATGTTCTACATTCTCGAAGCTGAACTGGCCATGTAAAAACAGTGGCTATGAGAGGATATCAAAGGATTTTCTTTATATTCATGCATGGCATGTGGGCATCACTAATTATGCCAGCATTTATTGGCCATGTCCAATTGTCCAGAGAGCAGTTAAGATTCAACCACAGTGTTGTGCATCTGGAGTGTAGGCTAGGCCAGGTAAGGATGGCAGAGTCCCTTCCCTAAAGGACAGTAGTGAACCAGATGGGTTTTTCCTGACAATCAACATTGATTTCAGTGCTCTCATTGAACTATTATTTCCAGATTTTTAATTGAGTCAAAATTCTACCATCTGCCATGGCAGATTTGAACCCAGATCCTCCGATCATAACCAGACTTTCTGGATGAATATTCACCAAGTAGCCTACATTGTGATTTCACAAAACCTGCTCACCATTTCCAAACCGCAAGTCTGGAGTGTGATGGAATACTTCCCACTTGCCTGGATGGTGCAGCTGCTGCAACAATCAACATCCGGGATAAAGCAGCCCCCTTGATAGGTGCCACATTCACAAACATTCACACCCTCAACCACCAGTGCTCAGTGGCAACAGCGTGCACGGCAGAAATTCATTGATGCTTCTTGGATGGCAAACCCATAACTATTTCCATCTGGAAGGACAATGGCAGCAAATACATGGGAAACCCCCCCCTGGCCTCCGAAAGTTTCCCTCTAAGCCACTTGCATTCCTAACTTTGAAATATATTACCAATAATTTTAGTATCATTGGGTCACTATCCTGGAACTTCCTCCCTAACAGCATTGTGGGTCTACCTACACCACATTAACTGTGGTGCTTCAAGAATGCAGCTCACCACGGCCACCTCAAGGGCAACTAGAGACGAACTATAAATGCTGGCCCAGCCAACAACAAAGCACATGTCCCATGTATGAATTAAAATTTCTTTCTTTTGCATCACTGACCGGGATGGAAATAGCACACTATTTAATATGCTTCATATGAAGGGAAATTATCTCGGTTCTGCCATCTTTCAAACGTATGAATTCTGAGCAGGAATAGGCCAGCTGACCCTTGACCCTGATCTGCTTTCCAGTAAGATTATGGTGGATGAGATTTACTCCATTTATCTCTGAACTTTTCACCCTGGCACAGGGTCAAAACCTTGGTGCTACTTTCCTCTCAGCACTGCAATCCACACTGCTCTGGCTCAAGGAGGTCCCTTAGCAAGGTGGCAAAAGTGAGACTGCAGATGCCGGAAATCAGAGTCTAGGTTAGAGTGTTGCTGGAAAAGTACAGCAGGTCAGGCAGCATCCGAGAAGCAGGAGAATCGAGGTTTTGGGCAAAGCCTTTCATCAGGACTGAAGGCAGGGACCCTCCAGGGTGTAGAGATAAATCTGCCTGACCTGCTGTGCTTTTCCAACATCACTGTAATGTAGAGGTCCCTCATCATCACTACCTTTCAGGGCAATTAGTATTAAGCAATAATTTTTTTCTTTTGCAAATCTATAATAATGAGTAAGTTGATGGGTTTTTTTAATGTACTATTGAGATCTGTCTCTTGATTGAATTTAAATATGAAAGTTAGGTATTAGGTTATGCCAGGGCAATGTTTTGAGCAATTAGTTTTGCGCAGTAAATTAGTTTTTGAGCAAAGTGTGTTGTTTTTTGTTAGGTATTTTCTGGGTTTATAGATTGTTTAAAGGGCAGAGATGACTTCTGTTAGTGATATGTTCTTCCTATAGGCTGTGGGTGTTCAGAGACCATTTCAGTGTTCCTGGAGACCAAGTCTGCAGGAAATGCACATCCTATTGCATTGCATAGATTGGTTGGTGTGGCAGTTAGAGGCAACAAGGAATTTACAGGAGCCAGGGGATGTGATGAATAGCTGTTTCTGGAAGGTAGGAAAGAAAGTCAGATTGCCGGGTTCCCACTAGGAAAGATAGGAGAGGTACACCGGTAGTGCTGGAGTCTCCTGTGGCTATCCCCATCTCAAACTAGTATGCTGATTTAGATACTGGAGGGATAATGGCCTTTAGCAGAATGTAGCACTGATAGTTAGATTTCTGGTACCATGAATGGCTCTACTATAAAGAGGGGTATATCAGTTTTGATGAGATTGCTTGTGATGAGGCAGGCATTTCTGTGGATATCAGCGAGACATCTTAATAGTGTGTTGCCTCCCTGGTGCCAAGGTTAAGGATGTCTCTGAGCAGGTGTAGAAAATTCTGAAAGAGGAGAGTGACCAGTAGGAGGTCGTTGTACATGTTAGTACCAAAGTCATGAGCAGAGAAAGCAATGGGGTTCTTTGAGAGAATATAGGAAATTAGATTTAAAAAGTAGGTCCTTCAGAGTAGTAATATCTGAATTACTCCTGGTACCACGTGCTAGAGAGAGGATGAGGAAGATAGAACAGCTCAATACATGGCTAAGGAGCTGGAATGAGGGGCAAGGGTTCACATTTTAATGTGCTTCCACTACATTTTGAGGAAGAAAGTTCTGAATACTCATGACCCTGTGAGGGAAAGAAATGTCTTCTCATCCCACTCTGTTGAGACCTCTCAGGATCTTATACTTTGATTGAGTTGTCTCTTACTCCAGGGGATACAAGCCTAGACTGTCTAACTTTTCCTCATTGGACAACTATTAATTTTAATAAAATTTCAAAATGTTTCTGCTGTCCTATAAATGGCATTTTAGAGTGAACTTTATTCATGTGTTCCAGGTTCAAAACTAGATTTCTAGTATTCAAATAACATGCAGAAACATGCTAGACTGAAGACATTCCAGTTTAATTCTGCATTCTCTTGTGTAAAAATGGAGCAAGCATCCTTCCAGGGCAGTGTTGTATGAGCTATTGACTTGGAACAGTCAGTTATGTTGGTTCAAGCACTCATGCCAACCGATGCTTCTAGCATAAATATTGAAAAAAGAATAGTCAGTGGGCTTGTTTTTAGATTAAGAAGGTCAGGTGATGCAAGTAGGCTAGAGGAACATCACAATAGTCAAGTCTGAAGATTCCAAACATGAGTGCGGATTTCAAGAATGGAGGGAGGTGATGCTGGGGGAGTGATGGTGGTAGTAGATTTATAAATGAACTATATGAAAGCATGGTGGAAGCAGGTTCAGTAATAACTTTCAAAGAGATTTGGATAAACGGATATGAAGTCCTTGCAATGGTAATGTATTCAGTTTAAAAGAGTGGGCGTAGCTACTGTAAGTCAAACAGCCTCCTTTTATACTGTGCCTTTTCTGTACTATTCCTTCACCCCTGTGCTTGCTTTCCTATAAAATAAACCTCAATTTTAAAACTTTCCTTTTTGGTAAAATCTTGCATGATCTTCTGTGCCCAGCCTATGTAATGTCCTTTCCTCCAGCCCTACCACTCTAATTATGGCCATACGTATCTCCAAATTTAATCATTCCACTAATGGTAATTAGGCCTGCCATTTCCTGAACCTGATCTTCTGGAATTGCCTCCCACCTTTAAGGTACTCTTTTTAAAAACTTCTCTTTAACACTGTCTTAATTCATCCTTTATTTGGTGCTAGTCCTATCAGTGCCTGGATCTCTCTCATCTTTTAGGAGCGTGGTAGTGGAGATAGTTAATGGTTTTAGAAGGAAATTGTATGGGTATTTGAAGGAATTGAACTTGTAGGGGATTGGCATTTGCTGAATTATTCTACAGAGCACTGATGTTGATTTGATTGATCAATGGCAGCCTCCTATCCTGTAATGATTCTAATTATATAATGCTGCTATGGACATTGTGGGAAGCCTGGAACATCATACACTTGCCTCTGAAAGTTCAAGTCCAGGGATTTTAGCAGGAAAATTCAGGCTGGCATCCCAGTGCAGTGCTGAGTGATTGCTGCACCGTCAGAAGTTCTGACTGATAAGTCGTTAAGTTGAGGCTGCATCCTCCTCCATTTGGATCTAAAAGATCCCATGATTTGATTTTTAAAGAGCTGAGGGACTGTCCCGTATATTTTAACCAATATTTTTCCCTTCTTCAGTATTATTGCATTTTATCTGATCAATACCATGTTAATATTTGTGGAAGCTTGTTGTGTGCAAAATGGCTGCAGTATTTTTTACATTACACAAATAATTTCATTTCCCAAAGCATTTTGCAGGCAATGCAGTATTTCTGATGTCCCAAGTAGATGAAATAAATAAATATAGTATTAGGATCTGAGGGAATGGCAGTGGGGAGGGAGAGGATATGAGAATTAATTTTTGGAGGAACTAGGAGGTTGTGATGTAGGGTTAACAAGTGAAGCCATTGCTCTTTGGTCTAATACTTTTTAAAAAACCAAGGGTCAGTCACTCTGCAATGGTCAATAGCCTGAGTGTTCCAGGTTTGAGAATACACGCCGTGTTTCTGCAAACTTCTCTGTCAATGTAACCCTTTAAACCGCTGACAATTTAGTATGCCTGCTTTACCTCTTCCATAACCAATATATCCTTTGAAATGTGGTGTCCCAAACTGAACAGCCTACAGATAGATCCTGACTATGACTCCGTACAACTGATGCATTGCTTATTCATTTTGACTTCTAGTCCCCTGTACCAAATGCCAACATTCATTACCCAGCTTAATTTCCTTCTGTATGTGCACTAACATCTAATGACTTAAGTCTCAATCACTTTGCAACTCTGATGTACATGGTTTGTCACATTTATGCACATGTTTTGATTTGTTTTTCTTGGACCCAAAGCAAATGAATTTGTTATTCCAGACAAGGAACTCCCGACTGTCAGTTTGTCTACTCAGTCCATCCATATACTTTTTGTAACTTGCGCACAGTTGTGCAGGTGGAAGTATCTCCAAACTTTGGCATCTTCAAAACTGGAAATTTAGTTTGCTCGGAGAGTGAAAGGGTTTTTTATTCCCTTTATACCACTCTCACCTTCAACAAGAAACTTGCTATGACACTTGGTAGCCCCACAGGGCTGAAGGATGATGTGAGTCAACAACATCTGGGGCGACAACAGCCTTAGTGGTATTATCACTGGACTGTTAATCTGGGGCTTTAGATTCAAATCCTGCCACGGGATTGTAGAATTTGAATTCAATAAGTATCTGTAATTAAGAGCGTCGCAAGGTTTGTGAAGGTTTGTAGCTCAGGTTGAGGTTTAGGGTGTAGATTTACTCGCTGAGCTGTAGGTTTGATATCGAGACGTTTCATTACCTGGCTCGGTAACATCATCAGTGGTGACCTCCAAGTGAAGCGAAGCTGTTGTCTCCTGCTTTCTATTTATATCTTTCTCCTGGATGGGGTTCCTGGGGTTTGTGGTGATGTCATTTCCTGTTCGTTTTCGGAGGCGTTGATAGATGGTATCTAGATCTATGTGATTGTTTATGGCGTTGTGGTTGGAGTGCCAGGCCTCTAGGAATTCTCTGGCATGTCTTTGCTTAGCCTGTCCCAGGAGAGATGTGTTGTCCCAGTCGAAATGGTGGGGTTTTTTTTCATCCGTGTGTAGGGCTATGAGGGAGAGGGGGTCGTGTCTTTTTGTGGATAGCTGGTGTTCGTGTATTCTAGTGCTAACTTTCTTCCTGTTTGTCCTACGTAGTGTTTGTGGCAGTCCTTGCATGGAATTTTGTAGATGACGTTGGTTTTGTCCATGGGTTGTACTGGGTCTTTTAAGTTTGTTAGTTTTTGTTTGAGAGTGTTGGTGGGTTTGTGTGCTACTAGGATTCAGAGGGGTCTCTGTAGTCTGGCTGTCATTTCTGAAACTTCTTAATTAAGAGTGTATAGATGACCATGAATCTGTTGTTGATTGTCAGAAAA
The DNA here is from genome assembly GCF_020745735.1 of Hemiscyllium ocellatum. Taxonomy (NCBI): domain Eukaryota; kingdom Metazoa; phylum Chordata; class Chondrichthyes; order Orectolobiformes; family Hemiscylliidae; genus Hemiscyllium; species Hemiscyllium ocellatum. The sequence goes on along the minus strand of NC_083414.1, from coordinate 1,018,024 downwards.
AACCCACCTGGTTCATTATTGCTCTTTTAGAGGGGGAACCTGCCATCCTTACCCGGTCTGGCGTAAATGTGACTCCAGAGCCACAGCACTATGGTTGACTCTTAACTGCCCACTGGGCAATTAGGGATGGGCAATAAATGCTGGCCTCCCCAGTGATGTTGTCATCCCATGGATGAATTTTAAAAATTGTACTGAGGTGCCATACATCAGAGGCAAAACAGCATACCATTTATACGCTTGTAAAAGTCAAAATTTTTAGACTAATTTTTAAAGGTTAAATTTGCAGGATCGACTATTACATGAATACTTTTGGGGTAGAAATTTATGCACCATGAATTACAGTAATTCCATGAGTGCTATGGGGAACTGAGCTCAGCTGAGTGGCACACAAAGGAAGGTTGTTACCTGACTGACCTGATGCATCTTAAAGTTTCTTACATTCTTCCATTTCGCTCTGTTTTCTGTCCTCTAATGTTGTTTTAGTTTTTCAAACTAACATTTTAAGCTCTTATTTCTGATTTTTAAAAAAATTCAGGTTTCACTCTCCCCGGTCTCACCAATCACTGTAGCCATGAGAAAATTGCCAACAGCTACATAGTGAAGTAAATGCATTTGGCCTATCTTATATAGGAAATGGTGTAATAAACTAATCAGACTAATTATAGTGCTCGTTCAAGAATGAACTTAAGAAATCCATATCTGGATTAGTGGTGCTGGAAGAGCACAGCAGTTCAGGAAGCATCCAAGGAGCAGCGAAATGGACGTTTTGGGCAAAAGCCCTTCATCAGGAATAAAATCCTGATTAAGAAATCCGTAGCCTAACATTGGTATGAATTATACATCAAAACACATAATAGCATGAAATAAATTATTTCCTCGTCATAACATTTATGTATAGGATGTACAAAGTTAAAAATCACACAACACCAGGTTATAGTCCAACGGTTTTAATTGGAAGCACTAGGTTTCTGAGTGCCGCTCCTTCAGATGGTGGTCTTTTCTGCTTGCCTGCATTTCTGTAGAAACATGATGTCTGTGTCGACATGAGCATTCTTGGTAGATCCTCTCCACTTTGAGCTGGCGGTTAGTGGTGTCGATAGTAGTCATGATTTGGAGATGCCGGTGTTGGACTGGGGTGTACAAAGTTACAAATACAACACCGATGAAGGAGCAGTGCTCTGAAAGCTCGTACTTCTAATTAAACCTGTTGAACTATAACCTGGTGCGGTGTGACTTTTAACTTTTGTACACTCCAGTCCAGCACCGGCATCTCCAAATCATATATGGGATAATGCCTTGATTCACAAATATTGATCTGTTATCTGTGAACTGCTGTACTTGGGGAGGATATTCCTGGGGATACATCCAGGTAAGTTATTTGGGTGGAACTTAAAAATAAGAAAGGAATGATCACCTGATTGGGACTGTATTATAGACCCGTAATAGTCAGCGGGAAATTGAGAAACAAATTTGTAAGGTGATTTCAGTTATCTGTAAGAATAACAGAGTGGTTATGACAGGGGGGTTTTAACTTCCCAAACATAGATTGGGACTGCCATGGAGAGGAACGTGTGTGTACAAGAAAACTTTGATTCAATGTGTAGATGTACCTACAAGACAAGGTGAAAACTTGAGCTACTCTTCAGAAATAAGGCAGGGCAGGTGACTGAGGTGTCAATGGGGGAGCACTTTGGGGCCAGCGTCCATAATTGTATTTGTTTTAAAATAGTGATTGGAAAAGGAGACACCAGATCTAAAAGTTGAAGTTCTAAATTGGAGGAAAGCTAATTTTGTCGGTATTGGGTAAGAACTTTTGAAAGCTGATTGGGGACCGATGTTCGCAGGTAAAGGGACGGCTGGAAAATGGGAAGCCTTCGAAATGCAATAACAAGAATCCAGAGACTGAATATTCCTGTTAGGGTGAAAGGAAAGGCTAGTAGGTATAGGGAATGCTGGATGACTAAAGAAATTGAGGGTTTGATTTTTTTAAAAAAAGGAAGTATATGTCAAGTACAACCAGGAGAGATCGAGGAATCCTTAGACTATAAAGGTAGTAGGAATATTCTTAAGAGGGAAATCAGGAGGGCAAAAAGGGGACATGGGATAGCTTTGGCAAATAGGGTTAAAGAGAATCCAAAGGGATTTTATAAATATATTAAGGACAAAAGGGTAACTCAGGAGAGAATAGGGCCCCTCAAAGATCAGCAAGATGGCTTGTGCATGGAGCTGCATGGGATAAGGGAAATACTAAACGTGTACTTTGCATCAGTATTTACTGTGGAAAAGGACATGGAAGACATAGAATGTGGGGAAATAGATGGTGACATCTTGAAAAGTGTCCATATAACAGAGGAGGAGGTGCTGAATGTCTTGAAACGTATAAAAATGGACAAATCCCCAGGATCTGATCAGGTGTACCATAGAGTTATGTGGGAAACTAGGGAAGTGATTGCTTGCCCCTTACTGAGATATTTGTATCATCGATAGCAGGAAGTGAGATGACATGACACCCTCCAACCACAAGGTATGAATTCAGATTTCTCCAGTTTCCTCATTTCCCCCCCCCCCCCCCCCCCCCACATTGTCTCAGTCGGTTCCCTCAACTCAGCACCGCCCTCCTAACCTGCAATCCTCCTCCTGACCTCTCCGCCCCCACCCCACTCCGGCCTATCACCCTCACCTTGACCTCCTTCCACCTTTCCCACCTCCATCGCCCCTCCCCCTAGTCCCTCCTCCCTACCTTTTATCTTAGCCTGCTTGGCTCTCTCTTATTCCTGATGAAGGGCTTATGCTCGAAACGTCGAATTCTCTATTCCTGAGATGCTGCCTGGCCTGCTGTGCTTTGACCAGCAACACATTTGCAGCTATGACTGGAGGTTGGCTAACGTGGGTGCTACTATTTAAGAAAGGAGGTAAGGAAAGGCCAGGGAATTATAGACCAGTGAGCCTGACATCGGTGGTGGGCAAGTTGTTGGAGGGAATCCTGAGGGACAGGATTTACGTTTATTTGGAAAGGCAAGAACTGATTAGGGATAGTCAGCATGACTTTGTGCGTGGGAAAATATGTCTCACGAACTTGATTGAGTTTTTTAAAGAAGTAAGAGGATTGTTGAAGGCAGAGTGGTGGGCGTGATCTGTGTGGACTTCAGTAAGGCGTTTGACAAAGTTCCTCATGGGAGACTGGTTAGCAAGTTTAGATCTCATGGAATAGAGGGAGAATGAGCCGTTTGGATACAGAACTGGCTCACAGGTAGAAGACAGAGGGTGGTGCTGGAGGGTTGTTTTTCAGATTTGGAGGCCTGTGGTGTGACACAAAGATTGGTGCTGGGTCCACTGCTTTTTGTCATTTATATAAACGATTTGGTTGTGAACATAGGAGGTGTAATTAGTAAGTTTGCAGATGACCCCAAAATTGGAAGTGTCATGGACAGCAAAGAAGGTTACCTCAGGGTATAACATGATCTTGACCAGATGGGCCAATGGGCTGAGGAGTGGCAGATGGAGTTTAATTTAGATAAATGTGAGGTGCTGCATTTTGGAAAAGCAAATCTTAGCAGAACTTGTACAGTTAATGGTAAGGTCCTGGGGAGTGCTGCTGAACAAAGAGACCTTGGAGTGCAGGTTCATAGCTCCTTGAAAATAGAGTCACAGGTAGATAGGATAGTGAAGGTGTTTTGGGATGGCTTTCCTTTATTAGTCAAACCATTGAGTATAGGAGTTTGGAGGACATATAGTGGCTGTACAGGACATTGGTTAGGCCACTGTTGGAATATTGCATGCAATTCTGGTCTCCTTCCAATCTGAAAGATGCTGTGAAACTTGAAAGGGTTCAGAAAAGATTTATAATGTTGCCAGGGTTGGAGGATTTGAGCTATAGGGAGAGGTTGAACAGGCTGGGGCTGTTTTCCCTGGAGCATTGGAGGCTGAGGGGTGACCCTAGAGGTTTATAAAATCAGGAGGGGCATGTATAGGATAAGTAGACAAGGTCTTTTCTCTGTGATGGGAGAGTCCAGAACTAGAGGACATAAGTTTAGAGTGAGAGGGGAAAGATATAGAGACCCAAGGGGCAACTTTTTCACGCAGAAGGTGGTGCGTGTATGGAAAGAGCTGCCAGAGGAAGTGTTGGAGGCTGGTACAATTACAGCATTTAAAAGGCGTCAGGATGGCTATATGAATAGGAAGAGTTTTTAGAGGGGTATGGGCCAAGTGCTGGCAAATGGGACTAGATTAGGTTAGAACATCAGGTCGGCATGGATGAGTTTGACCAAAGGGTCTGTTCCTGTGTTGTACATGTCTATGACTGACTTTATAACTAGGGTAGGCATTTAAACAAAATTGACTTTTAATGTGAAAATTCCAGAATTTTTGGCCAAAAAGAGGCGTCTACTTTTACATTGACTTCTATTCTTGTATATACGTTGTTTGCAACAAGTTTAGCTACTTAAAACACTATGCCCAGAAGTAGATATGGTACTGGGGACTAAAGGACTCTGGACAGATTACAGAAGAAATTTGTTAGAATGTAACCACAACAGATCACCTATCTCTGCTTCCAGAGTTAGAAAACTGTTGGTGGTCTGCTAATTGTAGAGAATGGCAAGAGACTTGCATTTATAGAGAACATTTTGCAACTTCAAGACATCACAAAGCACTTCACAGCCGATAGATATGTGGCAGAAATTTGGGAGAATAAATCTCCGCCAGCTTAGAAAATCTACTTTGGTGATGTTCATTGAGGAATGAATGTTGTCTAGGAGATTGAGATGTTCCCAGTGTTGGATCTGAAAAGGTTAGTAGCTGATTGAGGGCAATAGCACCACCTGCTGTGGTGGTGATCTGAGGATTTAAAGAGCGAGTCAAGTAGGATCTTATGAGACACCTTTGGCCAGGTCTTCCCAACAGTTTTTACAGTAATGCAGAACCTATTATAATGTGTAGATGTTTACAGGGATGCAGAAATTCTTGTTTATTCTACAAAACTCACTAGACTAGAGGGTGCATGCTCTAATCCAGCCAATCTGAACAGGGGCCATATGATCCTGTTAGGTGCCCTAGTGCATTTGAAGGGAGCCACAGACTGAAGGGGAAGGGGAGCCCCGAGGGTTTACGTAGGCCCTGGTATTTGAACCAATGAAATCCCCAAGCCTAACCTAATTTGGAGACCGAGATCATGAAGCTTGCAGAAAAGCTCCAAGCTCCAGGATCGCATTAGGCCTGATGGATGTTTAATTTCATAGTCATTTTTTAAAAGTTTTGCCTGGTGTGTGGAAATGTTCACGTTTTCTTGTTGATCAATAATAAATGATTTTGTCTATCTGTTCATGTTGTATCCGTGTTTGAAAGAGGGGCCCTGGAAGCTAAGAATTCCTAGTGGGGGCTTGGCCCAAAAACAGTTGAGAATCACTGCTCTCAACGATGGAAAACTTTAAAGAATACATACACCGCCAAGAAATAGATGGCCAGGTACATTGCACCCTGAACCTTGAATTATTGCCCAGGGTTATTGTACTTCCATCTGAGCACGCCAGCTAAAAACTCAGCTCGAGACCCAGTGAGAGACTTCAACCAAATCTTGTGACTTGAGGTGGGAGTGCCACCCACTGAACTCTGGCTGCAATCAGACAGCAGGCTTGATAAAGCTATTTAAAATCTCATGGTTAAATAACCTAAATAGTGAAGCTATTTCTCAGTAGCAGTTGGGTTACTAATTAGGGGTCACCTATTAAAGGTGATAGATAAAAGAACTAGTGGCAACATGCCAAGAGCATAGTTCCTTGAAAGTGGGATCACAATTGGACAGGGTGGTGAAGGAGGTGTTGGCATGTTTGCCTTCATTGGTCAGAACATTGAGTATCGGAGTTGGGATGTCATGTTGCAGCTGTACAGGACATCGGTGGGAACACTTGTGGAGTACTGCAGACAATTCTTGTCACCCTTCTACAAAAGATACTGTTAAACTGGAGAGGGTCCAGAAAGGATTTACAAGAATTTTGCTATGGTTGGAGGATTTGAGCTATAGAGAGAGGCTGAGGGGGTCACCTTCATAGAGGTTTATAAAATAATGAGGGCACAAATATCGTGAATAGACAAGGGTCTTTTTTCCTAGGGTGGGGGAGTCCAAAACTAGAGGGCATAGGTTTAAGGTGAGAGGGAAACGATTTAAGAGACTGAAGGGGTGACGTTTTGATACTGAGGGTGGTGTGTCTATGGAATGAGGAAGTGGCAAAGGCTGATACAATGACAACATTTAAAAGGCATCTTGATGGGCATATGAATAGGAAGGGTTTAGAGGGATTTGGGCCAAATGCTGGCAAATGGGACTTGGTCAGATTGGGATGTCTGGTCAGTACAGACCATTTGGACCGAAGAGTCCGTTTCTATGCTGTGTGACTGAGTCTGAGTAAAAGCTCCTATAGGAGAAAGTGAGGACTGCAGATGCTGGAGATCAAAGCTGAAAATGTGTTGCTGGAAAAGCGCAGCAGGTCAGGCAGCATCCAAGAAGCAGGAGAATCGATGTTTCGGGCACGAGCCCTTCTTCAGGAACAGCATGTCCTGACGTTTCCTGAAGAAGGGCTCATGCCCGGAACGTCGATTCGCCTGCTCCTTGAATGCTGTCTGACCACCTGCGCTTTTCCAGCAACACATTTTCAGCTAAAAGCTTCTATACACTGGAAGAGATCAGGTTTGGAATCCATTACCTGATATTTGCAGATGCAAGCTAAAATGGAATTGAAAAAAATTTGGAACAGTTGCAAGGTGATGAGGAAAGTGCAGGGGAATGGGACTAACTAGGAGGAGCAGGCACAGACTCTGAGTAACATGGTCACCTGTGGTACACTTCTGTGACTGTAGTAATTTGTAATCTGCAATATCTTGTTTCCAATTGTTTCAGTTACAGATGATATGTATGCAGAGCAGTCAGAGAATCCAGAAAACCCATTGCGGTGTCCCATCAAACTCTATGACTTCTACCTCTTTAAATGGTGAGAATATTTGCATTCTGGTTAATGTTTCAGAATATGTTTTCTGTAAGTTGCCACAATCCAATGCTTATTGCTGCTTGTGATTTTAAATTGGATCAGATCTATTTGTCTGTCCTGTTATTCTTGTGGCCTTTTATCATTTCTTGTTTGGCATCACTAATCAGCCCAATAAATGAATAATTCATCACTAATAAGTATTCTTTTACCAATCCAATATCTGGGTAAATGTAGTGAAACCCAGTAATTGAAGAAGTGACCCTTGCTGTTGTTATATTGGAGTATGAGGATTACTCTCCTGGATTACTCTCTCTACTGGAGTATAAGGATTACTCTCATATGACTAGAGTCTGGCTGGCTCAGGTGATAAACCTGCTAGCTCATACAGGTACAGATGTCTCAAATGTGTCCTTCCACAAACTAGTGATGTCTGAAGTAGAACTGCAGTTTTATTTGCACCAGACAGGAATGAACAATTATTGCAGTTCACCCATGCGCTCTTACTTTTGCCATTACTTTTCTACCATCATCCCTGAAGTAACATCCCCTTTTAAAGCCTCCCCTGTCCAGCCAGAAGATCCAATACCTCAGAATGTTGATTTGTCAGTGTTGCCCCTCCTTCAGCCACGTCTCTGTCATGACGACAACATTGAAGCTCCATTTGTCAGCCCACACCCTTAACTCATCTGTCTGTCTTCTAATATTCCTACTATTAAAATAGAGGTCATCCAGCCTTGCCTGGAAACTCAACATGGTTGGATTCCCTCTGCCTTGGTTCTTTACTAAAGTACTTTGAGTATCGATTGTACTAACAGTGTCCCCTGCCCCTGCTGAACTTGTTTAAATTCTTCCAACAGCACTACCAAACCCACCCACAATGATGTTGGTCCCATTCTGGATCAGGTGCAGACCATCCTGCTTATACAGGTTCCACCACCTCCAGAAACTGTCCCAGTGATTCAGGAATCTAAAACCCTCTCTCCTACGCCAATTCTTGAGCCATTCATTCAGCTGCCCTTTTCTCCTATTTCGTAGTCGCTAGCAAGTGGCATTGGGAGTAATCCAGAAATTTACAACCTTTTGTGTATGACTCTGACTAAAATTTGAATTTACTTGGTCTCAGTTGCTAAATTTTCTAATTACTTAACATTAAAGATACTCCCTTTAACTTTAGTCTCCTTCGTTATAGTCTGTTTTTTATTTATCTCTGGTGTTTTGGAGCTTATCCCTTCATATCTTACAGCTCTTGGGCCTTGGTTTGCTCCTGCCCCACACTGATCTGTGAATGTAGATAGGAAAACAATACAGCAGCAAAAAAGAAAACCCTCTCTTTTCCCCATTTCACCTAACTCTCACATTTACTGAACTTGCTGGTCAATTTTTAAAAAATATTTGTTCATCAGATGAGGGTATCGCTGGCTGGGGGATAGCATTTATTGTCCATCCCTCCCCATTCCAAAGGACAACTAAGGGTTGACCACAGATTGGAGTCACATTTTGGCCAAACCAAGTTGGTGTATTTCCTTCCCTAAAGGGAATGAAAATCAAATGGGTTTTTACATTGTCGCCTTTAGGCTAGCTTCTTATCTAGATCTCTTTTTTGAATACATACTTAGCTCTCTGCCATTTGAACCCATGTCATGAGAACATTAGCCTTGACTCCTGGATAACTAGGCCAGTGACACCACCATACACTACCATTTTATCCCCTAATCTTGATACTTATGATCTCCCCTTTCTGGCACTACACTTGTAAATCTATTTTGTATTTTGACTCCAGTGAGGAAAAGCTCTTATTGCATAGAATGCAGTAGTGCAGTAACCTAGGAGGAAGGTTTGTGTTAAGAGATGTGGGAAGAATTCTGTTTTTCTCAAATAACCAGCAAAAATGTTTGTTTAGTCCCCAGAGTGTGAAGGGCAGGAATGACACCTTTTACCTGACGCCTGAGCCTGTGGTGGCCCCAAACAGCCCGATCTGGTACTCCACCCAACCCATCAATAAGGAGCACATGGAACAAATGTTGACTCGGATTCTGACAGTGCGAGAAATCCAGGAAGCTTTTGCCATAGCTGCTGCGAACCTGCACTAAACCCTGGATGTAAACCAAGGAACTAAATGCACCTTGTGTACTGCGGCAACACAGATTCATCAGCCACAGATTAGTGCAGCTTCAACAGAGTCTTTTGGAAGTTTCAGGAAAATATCATCAGATGTGTATCTACAGATAATATAGTTTAATCGGAATCTGGCAATTACTTTTCTCAGTGGGCAATTTGTTTTTTTTTTGTTTTGAACTCATAGCAGCATTTTGGATGCAGAAAATCCTGTCGACATCTGGAAACCCTGTCATGAACTCCTGTCGCAAGGAATGTCAGAACCCTCAGGGGGAAATCCTCATGTGATTGGTGTAAGACAGGCTTGTTATAACATTTCTGCCAATTGCTGGCTTCGACTGGGCCTCCACTGAAAGGAATTGGACATGAAAGGGCAAATGAGAAACTGATGAAGGTTTATAAAATTAACAAGTTTTTCAGTACTTAAAAAAAAAAATGATGTTTTTAGACAGTGACTAGAACTGAAGACATTTCACACATCTGGCCTTGTGCAGAGGCCTTGTCTCCAGGCACAGTGCACAGAGAAATTATTGTAATATACTCGTGTACCATTATAAAGAGACCTTTCTGTTTCTCTGTGTTTCTGTTCTAATAGTCTGTACAACACAGCAAGTAACTCTTTCAGCCTAGGATTATGCAAAGAGATTTTCATTGTCGCAAAATGAAGTACACACATTGGGGAAGAGGGAGGAGCCATCTTGTACCTGTTTCCTGTGTACAGTACACTCATTAGTCAGCTGGCAGTATACTGTTTGCTCAACTTTTCAAAGTGAAATGAAGTCACTTGTCAGGTCAAATAATTTCCACTACTTTCCAATCATCACTTTTAGTCCATTTGATGCTTCTCTTCATTACTGCCATATTTAGGCTAAGGCACTATTGATACCTGAGAATGCTGTACCATTATGACCTGGTAATTTGGCATTAATCCTGGTACTGTATTTATTGTGATACTTAAATATCACAGTCGTGGTGTAAAGATACAGTGACTTTATTTTGGGAAAAAAATTGATTTTATACTTTTTTTGCTAGAAAGGAGATGATTTGTTATTACTATATTGCAATATTTCGAGTGTCACATGATCCCAAATTTGCTGTTTCCCAATTCTGTACAGGGTTGTAAAGTTAAATTGCGATCTTTATCTGCCAATACTGTGAAACTGATCTTGTTGAACATAACCCATAATGTAGGAAACAAACTGTCATGATGTTCTTTAGTGGTTTGAACTAACAAGGCTTATCTGATCTAGTTTTAGGCATTAGAGTATTTTGGAAATACTGAATGCTATATGATCCACGTTTCAGTTTGTGTTCTGCAAAACACCCTTTAGATTGAATGCTTTGATACAGAGCTGAAATCTTGTTTTTCTTAGTTGTGTTTTGTTCTTGGAATGACTGCATGCTCAGATTCTAGCAGAAGGCGAGTTTGTTTAGTCAAGCAAGGCAACAATTTAGATTATGGTTTTAATACTTAAATGTAAGATTTGGTCATCTATAGTAATACTGTACCTATCCAGCAACACCTTCTGTCAATTAGTTTGGGTATGTGCATCAGATTAAGAGCTCTGAGGGGTTAGGGGTATCCCTGCTGGTTCCCCTTCAATCTGGCAATCTGAGTGCCTTCTGATGCTTCCTGAGCATCTACATTACCAGAGTGGATGGTGATTGCCAATCAGGGAGTCAGGATCTACACAACTAGTGTACTTACTACCAGGAAACTTGTGCTGTGCTGCAGTGAGGCACAGAGGTCTAACTGGTACCCTGAATGCATCTTTGGAACATATTTCCACCATACTGTTCCATGAGTGTTTCTTTAACCTGCCTCTCTCCTGCCCCCCTCTGTTGACTAAATTAATGCTGTTAATTCACAGCAATGTAATTTTCATTCATGTTTTGTGAAAATAAGTCTCTAAATCAAATATAAGGTTTTTTTAAGAAAGTGGTGCTTTCACCTTTAAAAAGAATTATGGTTCTGCACATTGTATTTTGGAGGATGGTAGGCTAGCTCAAACTGTTTTTTTAAATTGAGGTTATTTGATAAAGGAGCTACTCTTGTAACAGCATATTCCCTGAGCAATCAGCCCTAACTGGGACAAAGCAATGGCTATTTACATCTGCCTCTCTCTTCTGTATAAATGTTTGCATTGCAGATTATTTCCTATTCTGAATTTATTCGGCTTTATTTGGAAAGTATAGCTGTTGAGATTGTGATGTGTGCGATATTAAAAGGGTTGAGTTGAAGTTAGTAACAACAGTTGTAATGAAAGTGGGTTTGGAAATGAGACAATCTGTTCCTCTGTCCTGGTTATTCTGACTATTATATGCAAATATCAATTAGCAACTTCCTGATCAAATTATTTAACACACCTTTTTGCTCGTATTTATTGTATCAAGCCCAGCAAACTCAAATGTGATTGTCCACTATGTTTCTGTTTAGTTCAGTGGGAGCTTCTGCAACTGATTTGTCCTCCTTCACTTGCTAGCACAGCTCCAGGTACATGCTCTCAGCCTGTCTGTAGTTTTATATTTTGGGTTGTTAAAAATCTTGCCTGTTTAAGCAATTGTGATCCTAAGGAACTTTCTGTGACTTTATCAAAAGTAACTCTTTTGTTTAGTTATACATACTGCATTCAGTGAGGATACAGCTGGTTTGTTGGAGCTTTCAACCCTTTCATCCCAGTTTCAATCTAACTTGAACTGTGGCAAAGTGAGCTCAGTCTCTAAAACATCAAAATGCAAATTAGAGTTATTTTATATTTACAACTTTCCATATTTTACTTCAATATTTTTGGGCTAATTTTCATCTTTCTAAATTGATGAACTACTCCAGCAAAGGAGTTGCTGTTATCTTGGGCAACATTTCCTCTACGTTCCTTTTATTAGATTTTATCCTGGACAGCTGCGGGGTGTTCCTGTGCAGACTATTATGATGATAAATGCTCCTTTCCATCGCTCAACCTGGCACACTGCTGTGAAAGAACACAGCAACAGGAAGAAGAGCATGCTCCATCATTTAATTACATCATAGATCATCTGTGCCTCAACTGCATTTTCTTGCCTTGGTTTTGTTTAATGCCCTTACTGTAAAATGCCTATTGGTCTCCGTTTTCAAATTCAGTTGACCAAAGCACCTGTCGCCTACAACCATAACGTTTTTCTAGGGTTAGAGAATGTTCCAGAATTCCCTCCTGCTTTCTGACTCCCGAATGGCCTGGCACTAGTTTGAAGATGTATTCCCTAATTCTTATTCTGGTCTGCTCCACCAGAAGAAATAGGGCTGGGAAAGAAACTGCAAACTGCTTTAATTGTACGTCATCAGTTAAATCATCCTTCTAACTTCCTATACTCAAATGAATAGAAGCCTAGGCTATGCAATATGTTCTAATAATTTCACCCTTAACTGATATAATTCCAGTGAATCTGCACCGTACCCCCTCCAAGGACAATATATCCCTATATTATTCCAGAACTGACAGTGCTCCAGATGTTATCTAATCAGAGCTTTGCAAGGCTGTTATATAGTTTTCTTGCCTCAACTGAATTATCTTTGATTCCATTTTAAAACTATCATCTTAAAACGGAGCTAAGAGTGAATACAGCAAGCACTGAGGCATTGTCACTAACTGCCAGGAATAAGGAGTAATAGGTCTGGTGCTGAAGAGATAACACCTTATTCAGTTTCAGGTCTGATAATAGGACATGGAACAGGAAAAGCTGCTCACTGCCATACTCGAGTTCCCAACTTCATCCATCTCAAACTTGCAGAAATTACGTTGAATTATTTGTATTACTAAGTAATTCTTTATATTATAATTATCTTTAAAGCTCTTGAAACTTCCCAAATCACTAGAACTTTCATTTAATATCCCAGCATTCCTGGCTGAGAGGATAGCTATCCACCTTTTGTTTTTGTATCTAACTTATTACTGCTGGTCAGAGACACTTCAAAGGAGGTTTGTTTTCTGAGTATTCTGTTTTGTTTCTGCCCTTGGTCAAACACACTCCTGCCCACATAGCAGTCCTTTCCAAGCATGTGAATCATCTGATCCTAGTCCTTCACTTGTCACAACAGTTACTAGGAGATTGAGTGTTGTCTGAGGCAGTTCCTCTTTCCTTTCTTTACCATATCTCTTTCCACCCCATTCCAATCCCATCTCCTTGTAGCAGGAAGCCGCTGTATCATGACATGCATATCTCCATGAGGTCCTTCAGTCACTTCACTGACAAGTCATGTGTCCTGATGTGTGATCCTGTATTTGGAGATTTATGAAGAGCAGCAGTGAGCAGATGAACCAATAACCTTAGCTTCCAAGAATAATTCAGTATCACTTTCAAAGTGTGTCCTCATTTCTGGTTTTCCTAGGTCTAGTTCTTGAAACATGTCACCATCTCTCAGCCTGCATGGAGAGGGTGTCGAGACCAAGGTGGGTTCTGTAATTTTTTTTTAAATTAAAAGGGAAGAGTTAAAAACATTGTACAATGTTCTTTTTGCTTATTTTACTCTTGTGATACAGTTTCAAGTATTTTGAATAAAGTTAAATGCGATTAAATGCTTTTCTAAAAAAGCACTAAGTTTGTAGAAAATTATATGTATATTTAGGGTTTTGTCCCTCAACAATCTTTTAGTATGGACTCCATATAACGTTCCATCATTTAACTTTTGTTCTGTTTTCTTTGTCGGTTTAATGTATCAGTCTTGCCTCCTTTTAGTTGAATGGTCATCTTCTCTGCTAAGTTGCCACTAAATCAGAAAATCCAATTCTGTGATTCATGCTGCCATAAATTCAGAAATTAGTTCATAATCTTCGTGCATTTCTTGTTGAAATTCAGAGTTTCAGGAACATCTGGATATTTTCTGCTGCAGCTGATACATTATTGTCAGTAGAACTGACCCAGTATACCTGCCTCAGCAATATCTTACTCCAATAACTCAATACAGATAAACCTCGATTACTGCAGTAGTTACAAATCATGAAAATCACTAGGTTAATTGCAATCGCATGTTCAAAACACTTTTTACTGGAGAAACACGGGGGTGGCATGGTGGCTCAGTGGTTAGCACTGCTGCCTCACAGCACTAGGGGGTCCCATGCTGCCTGAATTCAGCACCACTGATCCAGAGTCCCAGGTTCAATTCCAGCCTGAGGCACCTGTCTGTGTGGAGTGTGGACATTCTGCCCGTGTCTGTGTGGGTTTCCTCCCACAGTCCAAAGATGTGCAGGTCAGGTGAATTGGCCATAGTGTCAGGTGTATTAGTCAGAGGGAAATGGGTCTGGATGGGTTAGTCTTCGGAGGTTCGGTGTGAACTGGTTGGGCCAAAGGGCCTATTTCCACACTGTAGGGAATCTAATCTAAACACATCGAAATATTTGGGATACATTTCCAGAGAATCAAACCAGTATAGAAGACAATGCAATGTTGATATCAAACACCAAACTAGAATTTTTGGTGATTGGTGCAAAAAAGAATTTTTAACATTTCTTGCCTCTTTTTTCCAAGACGGTTTATTGGGGGTTTAAGGCTGTGGTTCTTCTGACTTAGATGCTGCTCTGAAAGTTAAGGATCATCCAGCTGCTCTTTTGCTTTGGAGGCAGTGGTTTGAGTATCCTTTGGGGGGGAGGGGGGGTATTTACCCAGCCTTTACTGATGCAGACAATGGCCAAAATGAGCTGAACAAACAGAAAATTGCCCAGGAATATGGATTTTTTTAAAATGCATTTATTCCTTCATGCTGGTGCAAGTGTGGTAAAGATCACATTGCCATAAATCGGCCAGTTGTCTTTGGAATGATGGATAGTAATGTAAAAACTATTATGGAGAAACCACGTTAATTGAGGATGATCTATAGCTTTTACTTTTGCTTTCCTCCATCCAAATGTGGCCTTTCTGTTTTTCGCTACAGAAAATGGGTGGATTGATGCAGTTTTGTGCTGAGTTTGTGACCTAGACCTGCCTACAGCTCTCTTTAAAATAGTTGATTAACTGGTTGAGACATACTCATCAGTAATGTCATGTCATTTGAGAAGTATTTGAGGATTTTTGTCAAGTACTCAGTTTAGAATCATGATGAGGAATCTCCATTCAAGCTCTCAGAATACTGAGAGGCTTGGATAGAGTGGACGGGGAGATGATGTTTCCATTAGTGGGAGGAACTCGGACCTGAGAGCACAGCCTCGGAGTGAAGGAATGACCATTTGGAACTGAGATGAGGAGGAATTTCTTCAGCCAGTGGGTGATGAATCTGGAATTCGTTGCTGCAGAGGACTGTGGAGGCCAATCATTGAGTGATATTGAGACGCCGGTTCTTAATTAGTAGGTGGATCAGAGGTTACAGTATGAAGGCAGGAGAAATGTACCAGTCTTGATTGAATGGCAGAGTAGACCCAATGGGCCATATGGCCTAATTCTTCTGCTCTGTTATGGTTTTATGATATATATTCTTAATGCACCATCATCAGCACTGCGACATGATGGTAGTTTGACCTGTGCCAGGTGAATCAACCAGCAGGTGAAAATTCTTCACTCAGTGAAAATCATGGCCTACAAGCGGAAGGCCCAACAGAAGACCAGCCTCTGATGAAATGATATACAAATTCTATTCTCTTTGGTTATTCTGCTGATGTTTATCTTGGTGCAACTTTGCTCATTTAAACCTTTATTGAACTGCTCTGCCTTGGCCACCTGTTGTCATAATTGTCCTTTCTCCATCAATATCCTCTTGCAACAAATTTGTTTCCTGGCTCAAATTATGAATGTGTTTTGATGCTAAATACAAGTTAACTAGCTTTAAAGTTAACTGGGCTCACTGCCCATCTTATCATTTTATTTTGCTTAAATCCCTATATATCTAGACTGTGCTTCTCCACTGCTCCACACCAACCGCTGTGTTTCTGGTCACTTATTCAGCTGGTTAATTTATTACAAAACCACTTCTTTCTTATAGCTTATTCTCCCTGCCACTGTTAACTCCTGAGCTTGTGATTGTGTTACTGGATTTTCAGCTACACTGAGTCCAGACTGAAGTCCATTTTTCCGGTGTTTCTCAATGATAACTTCCAACTATCCCACTGTTCATTGTCAACAATTAATTTTAGCATGATACTTCAATCTTTATTTCCAAGGAAATACTTTCAGCAGCATGCACTGGCACCACCCTTCAGGTGTCTCAGGTTTCAGTCTCAGGTCTCACTTGAACTGCAGCTCTGCCTATTGAGGTGCAGGAGCAGAGAGGACCTGGTTGTCTGTCATTAAAGGTGGTGGGACCGATAGAAAGAGCTGTTAATAAAATATACAGTATTCTAGCCTTCATTAATGGGGCCAAAGAAAACAAGGACAGGTCAGCTATACTGAACCTGTACACATCACTGGTTGGACCTCAGCTGAATATTGTGCACACTTTTGGATGCTACACTTTTCACAGTGATCATTTTCAAGACTGGGGTACAAGGATACACAGGTCACTTTGTACATCAACCTTTTCCAGTTTAACACAATTTAAGTACTAACCACCAAAGTAGAAACTTCACACTTAACTACTTTATACTGCATCTGCATTTGCCACTCAGGCAACTTACTTAAAGTGCCACAATGCCTTTTCACATGCTCCTCACCATTCTCACTCCCACCCAATTTTGTCATGAGCAAATTTGGAAATGTTGCATTTAATTTTTCCTTTTTTCAGGTACTTTACCCTTTTTTGAGTTATAGCGATTATACAGCATGGAAACAGACCCTTCGGTCCCACTTGTCCATGCTGACCAGATATCCTAATCTAATCGAGATCCATTTTGCCAGCACTTGGCCCATATCCCTCTAAAGATAGTTCACTTTGGAAGAAGTAACAGGAATGTAGAGTACTGGACTAATGGTAAAATTCTTGGCAATACAGATGAACAGCGAGATCTGTGTCCTGGTGCATAAATCCCTGAAAGTTACCAAGAGTTGTTAAGAAGGCATATAGTGTGTTGGCATTTATTGGTAGGAAGATTGAGTTTTAGAGCCACAAGGTCATGCTGCAGCTGTACAAGACACTGGTGAAGCCACACCTGGAGTATTACAGTGACCGGAACTGCATGCGAATTAGAAAATATGTGGAAGATAATCAGTGTTAGGGTATACAGTAAGAGCCTATTTGCTCAGATGGTGAAGGCTAACATGAGGGACATAGCTTTAAATTGGGGGGTGGCAGATTTAGGACCGATATTAGGGATAGTTTCTTTGCTCCGGGTAGTAGGGGCATGATTGCAATAGCAATAGACTCGCCAACGTCAAGGGCATTTAAATGGGCATTGGACATACATGTGGATAATAATGGAATGGTGTACGTTAGATGAGCATCAGATTATTTTCGGAGGTTGGCGCAAATCAAGGGCTGAAGGGCCTGTACTGCGATGTAACATTCTATGTATACCCTTCAATCATATACCCATCCAGATGCCTTTTAAATGCTGTAATTGTACCAGCCCCTGCCACTTCCTCTCTGAGCTCATTCCATATATGCACCACCCTCTGCGTGAAAACGTTGTCTTTTCGGTCCCTTTTATATCATTTTCCACTCACCTTAAACTGACGCCCTCTAGTTCTGGACTCCCCTATTCCAGGGAAAAGACCTTGACCATGGTCCTCATGATTTTATAAACCTCTATAAGGTCACCCCTCAGCCTCTGATGCTCCAGGGAAAACGGCCCCAGCCTATTGAGTCTCTACCTACAGCTCAACCTTGGCAGCATCTTTGTAAATCTTTTCTGAACCCTTTCAAGTTTCACAACGTCCTTTCACTAGGAAGGAAACCAAAATTGTATGCAATATTCCAAAAGTGGCCTAACTAATGTCCTGTACAGCCCCAGGACCTTACCATTAAATGTATAAGTCCTGCTCTGATTTGCTTTTCCAAAATGCAGCACCTTGCATTTATCTAAATTTAAACTCCAACTGCCACTCCTCAGCCCATTGGCCCATCTGATCAAGATGCCGTTGTAATCTGAGGTAACCTTCTTCATTGTGCATTACACTTGCAATTTTGGTGTCATCTGCAAACTTACTAACTAAATCTACATTCACATCCAAATCATAAATGACAAAAAGCAGTGGACCCAACACTGATCCTTGTGGTACTCCACTGGTCATAGGCCTCCAGTCTGAAAAACAACCCTCCACCACCATCTGCTCTCTTCTACTTTCAAGCCAGTTCTGTATCCAAATGGCTAGTTCTCCCTGTATTCCATGAGATCTAACCTTGCTCACCAGTCTCCTGTGAGGAACCTTGTCGAACGCCTTACTGAAGTCCATATAGCTCACATCTACTGCTCTGCCCTCATCAATCCTCTTTGCTACTTCAAAAAATTCAATCAAGTTTGTGAGACATGACTTCTTATGCACAAAGCCATGCTGACTATCCCTAATCAGTCCTTGCCTTTCAAAATACATGTAAATCCTGTCCCTCTGGATTCCGTCAAACAACTTGCCCACCACTGATGTCAGGCTCACTGGTCTATAGTTCCCTGACTTGTCCTTACTGCCTTTCTTAAACAGTAGCACCACATTAGCCAAGCTCCAGTCTTCTGTCACCTCACCTGTACTATTGATGATACAAATATCTCAGTAAGAGGCCCAACAATCACTTTCCTAGCTTCCCACGGATATCTAAAGTACTGATCAGGTCCTGGGGATTTATCTACTTTTATGCATTTCAAGACATCCAGCACTACCACCTCCTATAATATGGACATTTTTCAAGATGTCTCCATTTATTTTTCATGTGAGCGAGGTCAACATTTATTAACTACCCCTAATTACCCTGGGAGAAGGTGGTGGTAAACTGCCTTTTTCAATCATTTATAGTCAATGTGGTGTCTGCATTAATTGTAGTGTTAGGGCATTCCAGGATTTTTCACCCTTCAGTGAAATTGCAATGATTGTAATTTGAAGTCAGGATGGTGTGTGACTTGGATATACCTTGCGGGTAGTGGTGTTAGCATGTATTTGCTGCCCTATCCTCCTAGGTCTTGGTGACATACTGTGGTGCAACTCCTAGAGATGGTATACAAGTCCCTGTGTTGGTGGAGGGACTGCATGTTGAAGGTTACAGATTAGGTGCCTGGTACTGAGCTTTGAGTATTTTTGGAGCTGCATCCATCCAGGCAAACAGAGTATTCCATCACATTCCTCATTTGTGTTTGCTAGATGCTGGACAGGTTGTGGAGACTCGAGAGGTGAGTTGCACTCCTGCCATCGAGAATCCTCATGGTTTACCATTCTCACATGCTGTATTGACTCTCTGTAAAGCAATTCATTTAGTCCCATTCTGCTGCTCCAACTCCATCATAAAGCTCTTTGGATGCTGTTAGTTTCAGTAATATTCAGCTTTAGAACCTAGAATGATACAGCACAGGGACACACTTTACCATTTCTATGCCAACCATGATGTCTTTCTAATCTAATACCACTTACCTGCACATGGTCTGTATCCTTTTATTCCCTGTTCACATGCCTCTCTAAATGCCTCTTAAACATTGCTATTTTGATATATCTAGATGACCCATATACCCAAATGCTGGCAAATGTGACTAGATTTATTTAGGATATCTGGTCAGCATGGATGAGTTGGACCGAAGTGTCTGTTTCTGTCCTGGATATCTCTGACTCTATCTGCTTCTACCACCTCCCATGGTAGACATTCCGGGTACCTGCCAGCCTCGGGGAAAAAAACTTGCCTCTCACTTCTCCTTTAAACTTTCCTCCTCAGAATGTAGAACGTAGAACAATATAGCACAGAACAGGCCCTTCGGCCCACGATGTTGTGCCGAACATTTGTCCTAGTTTAAGCACCTATCCATGTACCTATCCAATTGCCGCTTAAAGGTCACCAATGATTCTGACTCTGCCACTCCCACAGGCAGCGCATTCCATGCTCCCACCACACTTTGGGTAAAGAACCTACCCCTGACATCCCCCCCATACCTTCCGCACTTCACCTTAAATTTATGACCCCTTGTAATACTCTGTTGTACCCGGGGAAAACGTCTCTGTTTACTCTATTCCCCTGATCATCTTATAAACCTCTTATCAAGTCACCCCTCATCCTTCGCCGTTCCAATGAGAAAAGGCCTAGCATTCTCAACCTATCCTCGTACAACCTATTCTCCATTCCAGGCAACATCCTGGTAAATCTCCTCTGCACCCTCTCCAAAGCTTCCACATCTTTCCTAAAATGAGGCAACCAGAACTGCACACAGTACTCCAAATGTGGCCTTAACAAGATCCTGTAAAGCTGCAACATCACCTCACAACTCTCTTGAATTCAATCCCTCTGCTAACGAATGCTAATACACCATAGGCCTTCTTACAAGCTCTATCCACCTGAGTGGCAACTTTCAAAGAGCTATGAACATAGACCCCAAAATCCCTCTGCTCCTCCACCTTACTAAGAACCCTACCATCAACCTTGTATTCCGCATTCTTATTTGTCTTTCCAAAATGGACGATCTCACACTTGGCAGGGTTGAACTCCATCTGCCACTCCTCAGCCCAGCTCTGCATCATATCTAAGTCCCTTTGCAGCCGACAACAGCCCTCCTCACTATCCACAACTCCACCAATCTTCGTATCAACTGCAAATTTACTGACCCACCCTTCGATTCCCTCTTCCAAGTCATTAATAAAAATTACAAACAGCAGAGGACCCAGAACTGATCCCTGCGGAACTCCACTTGTAACTGGGCTCCAGGCTGAATATTTACCATTTACCACCACACTCTGACTTCGACCGGTTAGCCAGTTCTCTATCCAACTGGCCAAATTTCCCACTATCCCATGCCTCCTGACTTTCTGCATAAGCCTATCATGGGGAACCTTACCAAATGCCTTACTAAAATCCATGTACACTACATCCACTGCTCTACCCTCATCCACATGCTTGGTCACCTCCTCAAAGAATTCAATAAGACTTGTCAGGCAAGACCTACCCCTCTCAAATCCGTGCCGGCTGTCCCTAATCAATCTGTCTTTCCAGATACTCATAAATCCTATCCCTCCGTACCCTTTCCATTACTTTGCCTACCACCGAAGTAAGACTAACTGGCCTGTAATTCCCGGGGTTATCCCTATTCCCTTTTTTGAACAGGGGCACAACATTCGCCATTCTCCAGTCCCCTGGTACCACCCCCGTTGACAGTGAAGACAAGAAGATCATTGCCAATGGCTCTGCGATTTCCTCTCTTGGTTCCCACATAATCCTAGGATATATCCCGCCAGGCCCGGGGGACTTGTGTATCCTCAAGTTTTTCAAAATTCCCAACACATCTTGCTTCCTAACAAGTATCTCCTCTAGCTTACCAGTCCGTTTCATACTCTCCTCTTCAACAATACGGTCCCCCTCATTTGTAAAAACTGAAGAAAAGTACTCATTCAAGACCTCTCCTATCTCTTCCGACTCAATACACAATCTCCCACTACTGTCCTTGATCGGACCTACTCTCGTTCTCGTCATTCTCATGTTTCTCACATACGCATAAAAGGCCTTGGAGTTATCCTTGATCCTACCCACCAAAGATTTTTCATGTCCTCTCTTAGCTCTCCTAATCCCTTTCTTCAGCTCCCTCCTGGTTATCCTGTATCCCTCCAACGCTCTGTCTGAACCTTGTTCCCTCAACCTTATGTAAGCCTCATTCTTCCTCTTTACTAGACATTCAACCTCCCTCGTCAACTAAGGTTCCCTCACACAACCATCTCTTTCCTGCCTGATAGGTGCATACATATCAAGGACACGTCGTATCTGCTCCTTGAAAAAGTTCCACATTTCAATGACATCTTTCCCTGACAGCCAATGCTCCCAATTTATGCTCCTCAGATCCTGTCTTGCAGCATCTTAACACACACTATTAATATTTGACTTTTCCACTGTAGAGAAAAGACAGACCATCCATGTTAGCCATACCTCTCATAATTTTATATATTTCTACCAGGTCGCCCCCTCAGCCTCTGCTCTCGTGAAAACAATCAGTGTTTGTCCAATCTCTCCTTATAGCTGCTCCACTTCAATCCAGGCAACATCCTGGTAAGCCTCTTACCCCCTTCTAAAGCCTCCATATCCATCCTATAGCATGGGGTCCAGAACTGCATACAATACTTCAAATGTGGCCTAACTAAAGTTTTATAATGTGATAGACTCTCAACTACCTTCTGGGCAGTTAAGGATAACCAATAAATGCTGGCCTAGCCACCAGTGCCCTCATGTTGTGAATGAATTAAAAAATACAGATGTAACATGACTTGCCAACTTTTATACTCCATGTCCTGACTGATGAAGGCAAGCAATGCCATTTACCTTTACCATCTTATCCACCTGTGTTGCCATTTTCAGGAAGCTATGGACTTGCATCCCAAGATCTCTCTCTTTAAATACTTCTAAGGGTTCTGCCATTTACTGTGTACTTTCCTCTTACATTTGACTTCCACTAATGCATCACTTCACACTTGGAGTCAGAGAGATGTACAGCACGAAAACAGACCCTTCGGTCCAACTCATCCATGCTGACTAGATATCCCAACCCAATCTGGTCCAACCTGGCAGCACCTGGCTCATATCCCTCCAAACTCTTCCTATTCATATACACATCCAAATGCCTCTTAAATGTTGCAATTGTACCAGCCTCCTTCATATCCTGTCAGTTCATTCCATACACGTACCACTCTCTGCATGAAAAAGTTGCCCCTTGGGTGTCTCTTATATCTTTCCTCTCTCCCTAATCTATGCCTTCTAGTTCTGGACTTCCCCACCCCAGGGAAGAGACTGTCTATATACCCTGTCCATGCCCCTTATGATTTTCATAAACCTCTATAAGGTCATCCCTCAGCTTCTGACACTCCAGGGAAAACAGCCTCAGACTATTCAGCCTCTCCCTTTTAGCTCAAATCCTCCAACCCTGCCAACGTCATTATGTTTCTTATACATCTCCAACTTGTCTGGGTTTGACTCCATCTGCCATTTCTCCACCCAGCTTTCCAGCTGATCTATATCCTGTTATGTCCTTAGGCAACCTTCCTCACTGTCTACAACCTCTCCCATTTCTGTCATCTGCTAACTTACTGTTCAAGCCACCTACACTTTCTTCCAAGTAATTTATTTATATATAATTACTACAGAGATCCCAGCACTGGTTGCAGTCCTTCAGTGAGAAAAACACAGCTCCACAACAACCTGCTGAGGAAGCCAATTATCCCACTTATCAACTCTAATCCTCTGGACTAACCAACCATGAGAGACCTTGTCAAATGCATTAGGAGAGTGCATGGTGACAACATCCACTGCTCCACTCTCATTAATCATCTTTGTCACATCTCAAAAAAATTCATTCATGTTTGTGAGAGACCACCCCAGATTGATTTATTGTCACATGTACCTAAGTACACTGAAAAGCTTTGTTTATGAGCAGTACAGACAGGTCAATAGTAAGCAAGAACATACAGATCGTAAGGTGAATAAAAAAACTCGACAGTGCCATACAAGTGACATTGTACAGAATGTGCGCAGAGCATGATCAATATCAGCAAGATCAGCATTATTTAAAGTTCGAAAGTTATCCATCAGTCTAATAATGACCGGGAAGAACCTGCTGGTGGGTGTGTTCAAGCTTCTGTATCTTCTGCCTGATGGAAGGGGTTGTAGGAAAGCATTACTGGGGTGTAACGGGAAGTGTAAATGGAGTCTATGGATGGAAGGTTGGCTTCCATGATGGTCTGGGTTGTGCACACCACCACCTGAAGTTACTTATGGTCATTGGCAGCGCAGTTGCCATACCAGGCCATGATGCACCCGTACAATATGTTTTCATTGGTGCATCTTTAAAAGTTGGTGAGAGGCCTTGTGGATATGCTGAATTTCCTGAGCTGCCTGGGGAGAAAGAGACATTATTGTGCCGCTTGGCTGTCATATCTATGTGTCCAGTGCAGGATAGTTTGTCAGTTATCATCACTCCTAGGAATTTGATGTTCTCCACTCTCTCAACCTCAGCACTGCTGATACAGATGGGGGCATTTTCTGTTCTCTTCCTTCCAAAGTCAATGATCAGTTCTTTAGTTTTGCTTATGTTAAAGGAGAGGTTATCATTGCACCAGGTCACCAAGCCCCCCCTCTCCTTCCTGTATTCTGACTCGTTTCGTATCTGTCCCACCATGTAGGTGTCATCAACAAACTTGTAGATGGCATTTGTTTGGGATTGAGCACAAACAGTGATGGGTGTACAAGCAATTCAATAGGGGTCTGAGAATGCATCCTTGGGAGACTCTAGTGTTGAGTGTTAATCATGAAGGAGGTGCAGTTGTCTGTCTTCACTGCTTATGGTCTGTAGGTCAGGAAGCTGAGGATCCAGTTGCAGAGAGCGGAGCCAAGATCTAGGTCTCAGTTTTGAGATCAGCCCAGAGGAGATTATGGTGTTGAAGGTGGAGCTGTCGTCAATGAGCAGGAGTCTGACATAGGTATCCTTGTCGTCTGAATGTTTCAGGGATGAGTGCAAGGCTAGGGAGATGGTGGTCACCATGGACCTGTTACATTAGTAGGTAAATTGTAGGGAATCAAGGCAGGCTGGGAGACTAGGGTTGATGTGAGCCATCATCAGCCCCTCGAAGCACTTCACAATAATGGAGGTCAGAGCCACTGGGCAGTAGACATTAAGGCACTTTGCATATGCTTTCTTAAGTATATGGGATGATGGTGGTCGTCTTGAAGCAGGTGGGGACTTCGGTTTGTAGGGGGGAGAGGATGAAGATGTCAGTGATTATCTCGCCCAGTTTGTCCGCATACGATCTGAGTGGTCTGCCAGGGAATCGGCTCCAGGGCTATCACTTTCTTTGGGTTGACTCCCTGCACTACACCATGCTCACTATCTCTGATATGTCCACTCTTTTCCAAATGCAAGTAAATCCTGTCCCTAAGAATCTTCTCCAATAATTTCCCTACCACTGATATAAGGCTCACAGGCTATAATTTTCTAGATTATTCCTGTTGCCCTTAAACAACAATGGCTGGTCTCCAGTCTTCTGGGACTCCACATGCTGTTAAAGCGAATACAAAGATCTCTCTCAAGGCCTGGCAATCACCTTTTTTTCCCTCAGCATCCTGGGACTTATCAACCATAATGTTTTTCAAGTCCCAGCATCACCTTAATATTGATATGCCATGGAATATCAAAATACCCTTTCTCAATTTTGCAATCATCCATGTACTTCTCCTTGGTAAATATCATTGTGTCACTCGTTTCCTAGCCCTGAACTCTCCTCTTTCTCTACTTTCTGTCCTGGATTCTTTCATGACATCTGAGCTGCTTTCATTCAGGAGGTCAAAATCCTCTGACCACCCAACTCCCCTCCTGGTCGCTGTGTTAATTATATTATTAATGGCTGCATCCCACCGGCCACCACCTGCTTTCCAATGTACAGTCTCCACTCCTCTTTGTACAAAAAAAAGCTATTTGCACACCTGTTTTCCCCCTCCTTACCCCTACTAAATCCTTGCAGTTTACTGTTCCCAGCTCCCTTCTTTTATCCATTGTTATTTCCCAAATCTCTGCAATACTCCCCGACTGACCAGAGTAAGCCTTGTCTCTCTCAATCTATCTGCAACTTTTCACACAG
Source organism: Hemiscyllium ocellatum (assembly GCF_020745735.1). Classification (NCBI taxonomy): domain Eukaryota; kingdom Metazoa; phylum Chordata; class Chondrichthyes; order Orectolobiformes; family Hemiscylliidae; genus Hemiscyllium; species Hemiscyllium ocellatum. The sequence continues at coordinate 992,300 of NC_083414.1, read as the reverse complement.
TTGACCACCTCCTCTCCGCTGGTGTCCCACTGGGTGGGATTGTACTTTTGGTTCTGTTCTTTATTGATGTTAATCAGTGAATCCCCTGCAATGGCTTGTCTTCTCATTTCTGCATAAGATTCCTCAGGGGCTTGACAGGATAGATGTAGACAACTAGTTTCTATTTCGGGGGGAGTCTGGGATCAGTGAGCATAATCTCAGTAATGGATCATTCATATAGGACAAGAGATTAGGAGGCATTTCTTCTTTTGAGGGGAGTAGTGAATCTGTGGAGTTCTTTACCATAGAGGGCTATTGAGGCTCTGTCATTAATGTTATTCAAGGTGGATAGGCAGGTGTTTAATGAGTAACAGAATTGAGGGTTATGCCGATAAGACAGGAATGTGAAATGGATTATCAGATCAACCATGATTTTGTTGCATGGAGAGCAGATTCTATGGACTGAATGGCCTATTTCTCCTCCATCTTATGGTCTTGTCACTCGTGTTTGACATTGCAGAGGATTTCACGTTTATCTTTAGGATTTCCTGATCAATTTTTTTTTGAACGATTAATCAAAATGGTTTGATGATAAAACAGGACTGGTTTGTTTGTGTTCAATTTAAACTCTTGTGACAGTGGTTTGTTTGAGCTCCTTCTCTGGGTCGGTCAATGATTGCTAGGTAGTGTAGGTCAAATGATTAAGTGTCGAATTCATCTGTCTGTTTACAATTATACACTAGTTTCCAGCAGTATGCTTGGGTCCTTTATGAACTGTAACTGTGCTGTTGGTCATTGTCGAGTGGAATAACCATACCTGGTTTAAAAATAAATCCTATTATTTTGACCAGTTTTTTTTGTTCCATGTAAACAGGATCAAGTTTCCAACTTGCAAGTATATTTTATAGATGGCAAGATCAGTATTTAAGTTTGTAGAGTAAGCCAGTTTCAGTAGCGATGGGTCTTCAAGGTGAATATGGGTCAGTGGCTAGGCAAATAAGGCTTTTCAACTAAGCCAGCAGCTGGGAGGTTCTGCTCCTATCAAGAGTTCTACAGACTGAACATTTTGCGAAAGGAATTTGTCAGAAGTTATGGAGAAAGCTTAAGCAAGAATACAATAGGACAAGGAGTGGGGACAGACCATTTGACTTTTCAGGATCATGTCTGAAACAAGCAGAGAAACCCAGCAGGGCTGGAGATGCGATGGTGAGAACCAGCTTGCTTGTGGCTAATCCTGGGTTTCAACTGAACTTCTATGCCTGGCCAATGCAGTTATAAGAGAAATGCACAGGTAGTTCAGCGAGTTTTGAGAAGATCTGTAGCTCAGGCTGAGGCTCTGGATGTAAGTTTGCTCGCTGAGCTAGAAGGTTCATTTCCAGACCTTTCGTTACCATACTAGGTAACATCAGCAGTGAGCCTCTGGTAAAGCACTGGCAATATGGCCTGCTTTTTATTTGTTTAGGGTTCCTTGGATTGGTAATGCCATCTTCTGTAATGATGTCATTTCCTGTTCTTTTTCTCAGGAGTGATAAATGGGATTCAAGTCCGTCTTTGTTGATAAGATTCTGGTTGGGCTGCTATGCTTCTTGGAATTCTCGCACGTGTCTCTGTTCGGCTTGTCCTAGGATGGATGTATAGTCCCAGTTGAAGTGGTGTCCTTCCTGATCTATATGTAAAGATACTAGTGAGAGTGGATCATGTCTTTTTGTGGCTAGTTGATGCTCATATATCCTGGTGGCTAGTTTTCTGCCTGTTTGTCCAATATAGTGTCTGTTACAGTTCTTACAAGGTATTTTGTAAATCAATTAGCCACAGAAAGACGTGACCCATTCTCACGAGTATCCTTACTGGAAGGACAACACTTCCATCCTAGGACAAGCCAAACAAAGACACGCATGAGAATTCCTAGAAGCATGGTATTCCAACCGGAACTCTATCAACAAACACACCTGACTTGGATCCCATTAACTACTCCCTGAGAAAAAGAACAGGAAATGATATCACCACAGGAAATGACATAATCACATCCAAGGAACCCAAAACACACATATAAGAAGCAGACCATAGCTGTGCTTCACCAGAGGTTTACTGATGACGTTACCTTGTATGGTGATGAATTGTTTGAAAATGAACTTTCCAGTTCAGTGAGCAAACTTACATCCAGAGGTGGTCACTCAGTTACCCCAGCTTAGAATCCTCTTGACTGGAATCCAGATGCATCTTCCAGGTGAAGCTGTGCTTTACCTGCACTTCGGTCAATCTAGTCTACTGTATTCACTGCTCACAATGTAGTCTCGGGGTCATACAGCATCGAAACAGACCCTTCAGTCCAGCCAGTCTATGCTGACCATTATCCCAAACTAAACCAGTCCCACCTACCAGTGCTTGATCCCTATTCCTCCAAATATTTCTTTATTTGTGTAGTTATCCAAATGTCTTTTAAATGTAACTGTACCCATATCCACCACTTCCTCTGGAAGTTCATTCTACATACAAACCACTTTTTTAAAGCCCCTCTTTTTACATGGTAAATATTGTTAAATATCCATTTCAAACATGATCCATCTCCTGTCCACATGCAGATGGCCTTGTTGATTTTTAAGGGGGCCCTAGTCTCTCTCTCGTTATTCTTTTGCCCTTGATGTACCTTGTAGAATGTCTTTGGATTCTTCTTAGCTTTGGCACAGAAGGTGCTATCTCATTCCCTTTTTACCCCCAAATTCCCACATGTATTGATTCTCCCCCCCCATTACTCCTCAAAGGCTTCACTTGATTCCAGATGTATATACTGTTTGTGATAAATGTCTCCTTTTTCTTAATCAGATCTTCTATCCATAGTTATCCAGTTGTTCCTAGTCCCTGTCGGTTTTGCCCATCACGCTGGCAGGAGCATGCTGTTCCTGAACTCTTGTTATCTTCCTTGTGAAGTTATGATGTGGAGGACACTGGGGTGGACAAAGTTTCAATCCCCCACCACCAGGTTACTGTCCAACAGGTTCATTTGGAAGTACTAGATTTCAGGGCACTGCTCCTTTATCAGGTGGTTGTGGAGTATAGGATCATACCACACAGTATTTATAGATATAAATGATTTGGATGTGAGCATGAGAGGTACAGTTAGTAAGTTTGCAGATGACACCAAAATTGGAGGTGTAGTGGACAGCGAAGAGGGTTACCTCAGATTACAACAGGATCTGGACCAGATGGGCCAATGGGCTGGAGTGGCTGATGGAGTTTACTTCGGATAAATGCGAAGTACTGCATTTTGGGAAAGCAAATCTTAGCAGGACTTATACACTTAATGGTAACGTCCTGGGGAGTGTTGCTGAACAAAGAGACCTTGGATTGCAGGTTCATAGATCCTTGAAAGTGGAGTCGCAGGTAGATGGGATAGTGAAGAAGGCGTTTTGGATGCTTTCCTTTATTGGGCAGAGTACTGAGTACAGGAGTTGGGAGATCATGTTGCGGCTTGCAGGACAATTGGTTAGGCCACTGTTGGAATATTGTGTGCAATTCTGGTCTCCTTCCTATCAGAAAGATGCTGTGAAACTTGAAAGGGTTCAGAAAGGATTGACAAGGATGTTGCCAGGGTTGGAGGATTTGAGCTATAGGGAGAGGTTGAACAGGCTGGGGCTGTTTTCCCTGGAGAGTCAGAGGCTGAGAGGCGATCTTTATAGAGGTTTATAAAATCATGAGGGGCATGGATAGGATAAACAGGCAAAGTTTTTTCTCTGGGGTCAGGGAGTCCAGAACTAGAGGGGATAGGTTGAGGGTGAGAAGGGAAAGATATAAGAGAGACCGCAGGGACAACGTTTTCACACAGAGGGTGGTGTGTGTATGGAATGAGCTGCCAGAGGATGTGGTGGAGGATGGTACAATTGCAACATTTTAAGAGGCATTTGGATGGGTACATGAATAGGAAGGGTTTGGAGGGATATGGGCCGGGTGCTGGCAGGTGGAACTAGATTGGGTTGGGATATCTGGTCGGCATGGACGGGTTGGATTGGATTAGATTACTTACAGTGTGGAAACAGGCCCTTCAGCCCAACAAGTCCACACCGACCCACTGAAGCGCAACCCACCCATACCCCAAACCTAACACTACGGGTAATTTAGCACGGTCAATTCACCTAACCTGCACATCTTTGGACTGGGGGAGGAAACCGGAGCACCCGGAGGAAACCCACGCAGACTCGCGGAGAATGTGCAAACTCCACACAGTCAGTCACCTGAGTCGGGAAATGAACCCGGGTCTCTGGCGCTGTGAGACAGCAGTGCTAACCACTGAGCCACCATGCTGCCTGAAGGGTCTGTTTCCATGCTGTACATCTTTATGGATTAGTGGTGCTGGAAAAGCACAGCAGTTCAGGCAGCATCCGAGGAGCAGTGAAATCGACGTTTCGGGCAAAAGCCCTTCATCAGGAATAAAGGCAGAGAGACTGAAGGGCTTTTGCCTTTATGCCTGGGGGATTTAAACTTCCTTTTGAAAGCCTCCAAATGGCCAGGAGTCCCTGTTCCTGGAGATAGTCTTCCCGAATCATTATTCACCTCAATAAGCATCTTCTCCCAACTCCCTTACCCCTGCCCTGCCCCGCCCCACCCCACCCCTCACACATACCTTCCCCGCTCTCTCCCCACAGACTTGCACACTATGCCCTCACACCCCTGCCCCGGCCCAACCCCCACACACCTGCCCCGGCTCACACCCTCACACACCTGCCCCGGCCCCAACCCCCACACACCTGCCCTGGCCCCAACCCCCACACACCTGCCCCGGCCCCAACCCCCACACACCTGCCCCGGCCCCAACCCCCACACACCTGCCCCGGTCCCAACCCCCACACACCTGCCCTGGCCCCAACCCCCACACACCTGCCCCGGCCCCAACCCCCACACACCTGCCCCGGCCCCAACCCCCACACACCTGCCCCGGTCCCAACCCCCACACACCTGCCCTGGCCCCAACCCCCACACACCTGCCCCGGCCCCAACCCCCACACACCTGCCCCGGCCCCAACCCCCACACACCTGCCCCGGTCCCAACCCCCACACACCTGCCCCGGCCCCAACCCCCACACACCTGCCCCGGCTCACACCCTCACACACCTGCCCCGGCCCCAACCCCCACACACCTGCCCCGGTCCCAACCCCCACACACCTGCCCCGGCCCCAACCCCCACACACCTGCCCCGGCTCACACCCTCACACACCTGCCCCGGTCCCAACCCCCACACACCTGCCCCGGCTCACACCCTCACACACCTGCCCCGGCCCCAACCCCCACACACCTGCCCCGGTCCCAACCCCCACACACCTGCCCCGGTCCCAACCCCCACACACCTGCCCCGGCTCACACCCTCACACACCTGCCCCGGCCCCACCCCCACACACCTGCCCCGGCTCACACCCTCACACACCTGCCCTGGCCCCAACCCCCACACACCTGCCCTGGCCCCACCCCCACACACCTGCCCCGGCCCCAACCCCCACACACCTGCCCTGGCCCCACCCCCACACACCTGCCCCGGCCCCACCCCTCCACACCTGGCCCCACCCCCCCAAACCTGGCCCCGGCCCCACCCCTCCACACCTGGCCCCACCCCCCCAAACCTGGCCCCACCCCCCCAAACCTGGCCCCGGCCCCACCCCCCCCCCCCACCTGTCCTGGCCCTGGCCCTGGCCCTGGCCCCGCCCTCACCGTGAACGTTCCCTTCTCCTGCCTCTCCCTGTGGCCCCGCCCACCCTGAGGGGGCGTGTCTCGCGCCCGGCTGCACGTTCCCGCCGGATATCCGGTCACCCTCGTGCGCGCTAATGTCGGAGCGGCCTTCCCCTCAGCCCCTGGCCCCGAGCCCTGTCTCCCCCCGGCCCGGGGCTGACACCGAACCGGCTCCCGCTGAATTCCTCATCAGCGGCGGCACCGGCTACATCCCGGAGGACGGGCAGAGCGGTCAGCAACTGTTCGGGGCCGGAGAGGGGCTCACCTACAAGTGAGTGTGGGGGAGGGGTCACCCGGGGGCGGGGGGTGACGACCCGGGGTGAGGGGTCAGGGGTCGGGCTCACCCGGGAACGGGAACGTTGGGGAGAGGTCACCCGGGAACAGGGTGTGGGGGAGGGGTCACCCAGGAGGGGGAAGGGAGTGAGGCTCGTGGGGAGGCGGAACAGGGGCGAGGTGACTGTGGGGGAGGGGGCTGAGGGATAAAGTGAGGAAACTGCTGCCCAGCCTCTCATGTCCCCAGCCTCGTTCCTTCACTGTCCCTGGGTCAGAATCCTGGAATTCCCTCCCTAAGGGCAGTGCGGCACATGGGCTGCAGTGGGTCAAGAAGGCAGCTCACCCCCACCTTCTCAAGGGGCAACTAGGGACAAGATATAAACGCTACCCAGACAGCGACTCCAACATTGCATCTGATTTTGTTTCCGATTTCCAGCATCTGCTGTTCCTTAATTGTTTTTTGACTTAACCCTACCACCTTCACTCTTTCCTACATCACAAAGGCTGACAGGAGGCAAAGAGCTTTCTGTGCCTGCTTTTAACTTGCAGATTGATTGCTGAGGCTGCAAGTCGTATATTCATTCAGTGATCCTGTAAGGGTTACCTCACTAACAAATGCCACCTTTAAGAGCCCCACGGATGATTATTGAGGAACACCCTTACTTTGGAGAATTTGGCTTTTTAATTTTCTGTATCTCAAGTTTAGACCTTCACATCTCAGTAACTAGAGATAGAGAGGAATTTTTTTTAAGTGTATACAAGAAAATTTTCTGATTCAGTATGTGAATGCACCTACTAGAGAAGGTTTAAAACTTTTGGGAAATAAGGCAGGGCAGGTGACTAAGGTGTCTGTAGGGGAGAACTTTGGGGCCAGCAATCGTATTTCTATTAGTTTTTAAATAGTGATAGAAAAGGATGAGTTGTAATGTAAGAGTTGCAGTTCTAATTTGGAGGAAGGCTAATTTTGATGGTATTAGGTAAGAAATCTCAAAAGCTGATTGGGGGCAAATGTTCGCAGGTAAAGGGACAGCTAGAAAATGGGAAGCCTTCAAAAATGAGATAACGAGAATCCAAAGACAGTATATTCCAGTTAGGGTGAAAGGAAAGGCTGGTAGGCGTAGGGAATGCTGGATGATTAGAGAAATTGCGATTTGGTTAAGAAAAAAGAGGAAGCATATGTCAGGTGGAGACAGGAGAGATTGAATGAATTCTTAAGTATACTCCTACTACCTTTATACTCTAAGAGGGAAATCGGGAGGGCAAAAAGAGGACATGCGATAGCTTTGGCAAAAAGGGTTAAGGAGAATCCAAAAGGATTTTATAAATATATTAAGGGCCAAAGGGTAACTGAGGTTCAAAGATCAGCAAGGCAGCTTTTGTGTGGAGTTGCAGGAGACTGGGAGATACTAAACGAGTATTTTGCATCAGTATTTACTGTGGAAAAGGTTATGAAAGATATGGAATGTATTGAATACGTGGTGACATCTTGAAAAATGTCTATATTACAGAGGAGGAAGTGTTGGATGTCTTAAAATGCACAGAAGTGGATAAACCCCCAGAACCTCATCAGGTGTACTCTAGAACTCTGGGAAGCTAGGGAAATGATTGCTGGGCCTCTTACTGAAATATTTGTATCATCGATAGTCACAGGTGAGGTGCTGGAAGACTGGAGGTTGGCTAATGTGGTGCCACTGTTTAAGAAGGGTGGTAAGTACAAGCCAGGGAACTATAGACCAGTGAGCTTGATGCCGGTCACAGATCTGAGCCTTGAGCCCATGGTCTAGTTTCACAATTCAATGCAGTACTGAAGGAGTGCTGTACTATTGGGGCAGCAGGACAGAAGGCACACCTCATTCAAAGAGGCAGGTTTTGCAGATGTAAAATAAGATTTGGCCATTATTTCTGCATCAGTAACTAAGTGTATTTGACACTTACTGGACCTCGCTGTGCATAAACTGGCTTTTGTTTTAATGTATTTTAGGAATAGCACCTTTAATTGTAAGGTTGAGTGTCCTGAGGATTTGAATATAATACCTAATTGTTTGGGGTTATAAGGATGACTTAAAGTTCTGCCCACTTGAGGGTAGGGCTAGAGAGGTCAATCTATTTGAGAAAGTAGAAATCTGCTGAAGTTTTAATGATTGCTCTATAACTATGCTAACTGAATTAAATTTAGTTACAGTGCTGGGAATTGATTGGAAGCTGCTTGCATGTGTGCTGACTTGTGACCACCTTCTGTCACCCAGTAACCGCTGTCCCTGTGATCGTGCAAACAGGGTGCCTTTGTCCTCGTTCATTGTAGTGTGGGGGTCAGACAAATATATTTGAGCTCACTTCTGATCACTGCCACAGCCTGTTGTGCAGGGGCTGATTTTCTGGATCCACCCTCTGTGTGGGTTTTTCTTTCAAAGAAAAGAGACAAAAATGACGGATTTGGAGGTGTCACATGGTTCAGAGCTCGATATGACAGTTGAGAGGAGCCAAAGAGCTTTCTGGGCCTGTTCTAACTTGCAGATTATGAAGGCTGAAGTGGTGTGTAGGTGAGGATGCAAGTCGTAATTTCATCCATTGAGCCTGTACAAGCTAATTCACTAATGAATGTTACCTTTTAAGGCCCCACAGGTGAGACTGTTGACCATGTGTGGCCATCAGAGTGAGGTTCAGTCTCCAAATGAGAATATTAATTTGTTGGGGCAGTTCACTGCTTGATAGTACAAGTGATATTGTCAGGTAGCAGGACTGGGTGGAGCCCCTCATAGTTAAATGGCTTGCTAGTGCACTCCATGCGCCTGTAGTGTGCTTGGGGGGTGGGGGCGGGTGAAGGGCAGCCAGTACCTTTGGAACTCGCTCCCTGTCTCCATCTCTGGTTTGGAGCTCGCTGGCTGACAGATCGGATGGAAACTGTTTCAGTCACATGGTGAAGATTTGTCAGAAGAGTTGATTTGCTGAACAGACTGTTATTGAGTTTAAAATTGGCATGAACAGAATATTAATGAGAATTGAAAACACGAGAGGAAGCTAAATTTGTTCAATTCCAGTTCAGGCAGAAAACTGATTCTGCAGTTTGATAATCTGTACCATGAGAATTCCACAGGATCTGTCACAGGACAGCAAGATTATGGTTATTTCCTGTCCTGGAAAAGAAGGCACCGAACCACTTTCTTGAACTGCTAGAGTCCTTGGTGGAATGGGTCCATCTACAGTGCAGTCCTTTGAATACACCCAGTAGCTCCTGTGTTTGGATCCATGCAGCCTTACTCCTGCTGAAAGTCTGGGTTAGAATTGATTTAAGGAGTAAAGGGTTACAGATGCAACACTCGTGATGTCAGTAAAGCCATCAAAATGGCGAAAAAAAAACACTGGCTTTCATTTGTAGAGGAATGGAATAGAAAAGCAGAGAAGTTATCAAATCATATTGAATCTTGGTTCGACCACAATGGGCGTGACTGTCAACAGCTCTGATCCATGTCCTATTAGAGGATATAGGGACACTGGAGATAGTGTAGAGATAATATACTGAGATGAAGTATTATAATATTACTGTCAGGGAAAATTGAACAGGTTGGGGCTCTTTAATTGAAAAATGAGAAAATTTGGAGTGATCATAATGAAGGCTTCTTAATGAAGACTGTGTTGCTAATGTTGATATTGAGAAGATGCTTTCAAGTGTGGGATTGAGACCGGGTCGCTAGGGGCTGAGACCGGGTCGCTAGGGGCTGAGACCGGGTCGCTAGGGGCTGAGACCGGGTCGCTAGGGGCTGTTGAGGAAAGAGAACCAAGAGTAAACTCAGTGGGAAATTCAGGTGAAACCCTGTCATTCAGAGAGTGGGGAGAACATGGAACTTTTTCCCAAAGGTAGTGTTCAAAGTGACTAGTGTCAGTATATTTAAGGGAGAAGAGGGTAGACATGAGGAAGAAAGAAAGGGAAGGATATGCTGGTACTCATTTTCATTTCACCCAATCATCAACTTAGAGCTGAATGGCCTCATCCTGTGCTATCCCCTCTGGTCAGTCCATTGGACCCCAGGGGACTGACAGCAACTCTGCCTCTGGGGTTGAATCCCATCTCAACATCATGTCAAACCAATCAGCACTTGCTGATTGCTACAGCAATGACTCGTGAGTCTCCAAGGGAGAGGGTGAGTGTTGCTGATGCTTTTGAACCTGGATGTGGAGCTGGGAGAAGATGAAATATGAGGGTTAGCTAGTGAATAATGTTGACAATTGCAAGACTTTTTTGAATTAAAAGATGAGAGAGAGGAGAGAGTGGACACTGGAAAATGAGTCTGGGGAAAAAAGAAATGGTGGAGGAAGTAAATTGGTATTTTACATCAGTTCCCATGATGGAAGACACCAGCAGCGTACCAGAACTTTGAGTCAGGGAGCAGAGGTGAATGTACTGGCCATCGCTAAGGAGAAGGTGCTGGGGAAGCTGCAAAGTCTGAAGGTGGATAACAAAACCGGACCACATGGACTACACCCCAGAGTTCTGAAGGCGGGACTGAGGGCATGGTTGCTAGGGTTGCAGATGACGCAAAGATAGGTGGAGGGACAGGTGGTGTTGAGAAGAAGGGAAGACTGCAGAAGGATTTGGATGTGTACAGAGTGTGAACAAGGAAATGGAAGCTGGAATAGTGTGTGAAATGGTGAAGTTATGCACTTTGGCAGGAATAAGTAAGGTGTTGACCATTTTCTAAACAGGGAAAGCCTTCAGAAATCTGAAGCACAAAAGGACTTGGGAGTCCTAGTTCAGGATCTATTCTGATTTGAACATGCAGTTTCATTCAGTAATTAGGAAGCAGATTTGCATTCACTTCAGGAGGGTTCGAATACAGGAGCAGGGGTGTGCTTCTGAGGCTGTATATGGTTGTGGGCAGACCACATTTGGAATATTGAGAGCAGTTTTAGAGCATAGAACATTACAGCACAGTACTGGCATTGGACGGGTTTGCAAGAATGATCCTGGGGATGAAGGGCTTGTCAAGTGAGGAGCAGTTGAGGACTCTGGGTCTGTACTTGGAGTTCAGAAGGATGGGGGAGCGGAGGGGGGGGATCTGATTGAAACTTGCAGAATATTGAGAGGCCTGAGTAGATTGGACATGGAGAAGATGTTCCCAACAATAGGAAAGACTAGGACCCCAGGGCATAGCCTCAGAATGAAGGGTTGACCATTTAAAACTGAGATGAGGAGGAATTTCTTTAGCCAGAGGGTGACTAGACTGTAGAACTCATTACTGCAGAGGGCTGTGGAGGCCAAGTCATTGTGTGTCTTTAAGGCAGAGATAGGCTGTTGATTAGTAAGGGGATCAGGGGTTATGGTGAGAAGGCAGGAGAATGGGTTGAGAAATAGGAGTCCTATTTGAATGGCAGAGCAGACACGATGTGCTGAATGGCCTAATTCTGTTCCTATATCTTATGTTGCTGATTTTTTTTTTGCTTTCTCTCTTCCCTTTCAGTGATTTCCTCATCCTGCCTGGATACATCGATTTCACCTCTGACGAGGTGGTGAGTATTAAGATTAAACTTCAGAATAAAGCTGTTGGAAAAGTTTAAACATTGGACTTGCTTATGAATAGATCAAGTAACTTCAAGATCATAACTTTGTGTCAAAAACACCATTCTCTCCACTTCCCCTCTGGTTACTGCCCCAACTGCTGCTGGAATCAAATGCTCTTTATTCACCCCTGATTTTAAACCCGTCTATTAAATCTCCCCCATAAACATCTGTGCTCAGTTTAAACCCACTCTTTCTATACTACTTGAAACCCTGCATGCCTGGTGCTATTTTACTTCATCTCTGCAACTTGTCTGAGGCTTGAACATCCTTGCTAAGATGTGGTGCTCAGAATTAACCACAGTATTCCAGACTGGACCTGACCAACAATTTGTAAAGATTCAGCATAACATCCACCTATATGCTGTCTGCCATCTTAATGTGTGACTCTTGATGCTTTTTAATGTTCTTTGGAGATTGTTGAGAGTAAACTGTTTGTATCGAAGCTCAGAAACTGCTGTCGTCTTCTGAGTTGTTTACAGTGTTGCTGACAGAGCCAGGATGGTTATAAATTTTGGGGAAGAGGGTGGCAGTCATAGTAGTGTTTTTATTGTTGGGGAAAGATGGCTTATAGAAAGAATAGGAATTCACTGGGTAATTCCCACAGACTGTGTCTGTTATTTACCCCTCTGTCTCTTTGTAGGATCTCACCTCCGCACTTACAAAGAAGATCACTTTAAAAACCCCACTGGTCTCTTCTCCAATGGACACAGTAACCGAATCTAATATGGCTATTGCAATGGCGGTAAGTGGCACTGAACCTATCCCACAGTTTCTCCCCACCCCCGATATGATAATGCTGCTAATGTACAGAGTGAGAAGCCATGTCCTCACTGTGGGATCTGATGCACTTGTCTATAAAATGATTGCTGTCTTTACTGCAAACCTCTGAGCCGCTGCTCTGCATGGTTGATGGTCTAACTGGATGTTGCTGCAGAATAGAAGGTGGCCATTCAGCACATCATCCTTTACCAGCTCCACTATGTAGTCCAGCTCTATTATTTAGTGCCGATATCCTGCCTTTTTCCCATATCCCTGCACAGCATTTGCTATCCAAAAAAACCTATCCAATAGCCTCTTTAAATGCCTGACTTGAACCTGCCTCCACCACAATTCTAGGTAGTACATTCTATACCCTAACTATGCACTTTAAATCCATGCCCTCTCCCGTGGTTCCTTTTATGTGCTGAAACAGGTTCATGCTGTCTGCTTTGTGCCTGCTCATAGTTTTGACAACCACGATGAGATTTCTTCTTAGCTGCCTTCTCTCTCAGGAAAATAGTTCCAGCTTCTTCAATCTATCCTCATAGCTGAAGTTTCTCATTCTTGGCACCATTCTAGTAAATCACTTCTGTGCACTCTCCAATGCATTTGCATCTTTCCTCTAACGTGGCACCCACAACTTCAGCTGACGCCTAACAAGTGTCTTGTACAAGTTCAGCATCACCTTGCTCTAGAACACTGTATGCTGTATTTACAGCTTTCTCCCTCTGTTTCTGCACACCTTTTACAATTATACCTCCTGTTTTCTGATACCATTGTGTTCTTCTGAAAATAGTGCATCACCTCACATTTCTCTGCATTGAACCTCATCTGTCCATTCCACTAACTTGTCAATGTCCTTTTGAAATTTCACACTGACCTCGCAGTTTACAATTCCGCCAAGTTTTGTGTCATCTGCAAACTTTGAAATTGTCCCCTGGATACCAAAGTTGAGATCAGGAACATGGTGGTGAGCTGCCTCCTTGAACTTGAGTGCTGGTCTTTCTGTATGAGACCCTTTGCTGAGCAGCTGCATGCCATTCTGACTGAGCTGAATTATGTTTGAGGTTAATGCGCTGCAAGTGAAATGGGTGCTGTTTGGTGTAACTTGGTTCCTGACAGCGAGTGCGGTTACTGATCCAGAATTTCTTTATCCAATTGTCTTACACCCTCTTGAGTTTTTCACAGTGCTTTTAGTTATTTTACAGGTTAGATGCACTTATGTCTGTGACTTGTGTGTGTACGTGAAACAGTTTCAGTACAGCTTGTGAAGAGTTAGGTTCTCTTTTTGAAATGGAAACGCTGCAATGATTGTGTCGGTGGAGTTATTGCTGAGCCTGTGTTTGGCTCCTGTTCAGAGTGTGCTGCTAACTCCTGTTATTTTCTCTTCAAACCACAGCTGATGGGAGGAATTGGCTTTATCCACCACAACTGTACCCCAGAGTTCCAGGCAAACGAAGTCCGCAAAGTGAAGGTACAAACTCAGAATATTAGCACCCTGTGATTTCTGCCCATCGGGCTAATGGATCAATTCCAGAATTTCCGTACCTCTCTTCCAAAGAGAGGTCTTTAGACAAATAGGGAAGTAAGCTGCTGGAGAGTCGACAGAAATGCCCGAGGAAATAGATTACTAGGCCGAAAGACTCATGTCTTATGTTCTTAAAAACGCAGGAAAGATCAGTGATGCAGGCAGACTCCATGCAGCCAGCAGCAAATTCACTGTATTCCTGAGAGAAAATGGGACAGACTAATTGGGAGGGTAGGGATTGAGTTTGGAGAATGGGGTTGTTGGCGGTCAGTTGCCAGTGTTTTCCAGTTGATGTAACTATTGTCTCCATTTGTCTCTGTCCTCACAATTTATTTCTGTTTTAAATCTTATAGAAATATGAGCAGGGATTCATCATTGACCCAGTTGTCCTGAGCCCCTCGGATAAAGTGCGGGACGTGTTTGAAGCCAAAGCTCGCCATGGATTCTGTGGAATTCCGATCACAGACAGTGGAAAACTGGGTGGGAGGCTGGTGGGGATTATCTCCTCTCGTGACATTGACTTCCTGACGGAAAAGGAGCACGATCTTTCCCTGGCTGAGGTAGGCTCGGTGTGTTTGTCCATCATGGTGGATGGAGCCTGGCCTTGTCTAAGAAGATTCCTGACTCCCAGGTTCTCAGTCTGTGTATCTGTCTCTAAATAGTCAGGGGAATGAGTGATTTTCCAAGTTCTTCCTGGGATCTTTATTCTTTCATGAAATGAAGTGCCAGCATTTGTTGTCTTTTAAACTGAATAACTTACTAGGCCATTTCAGAGGGCAGTTAAGAGGCCAAAGGTAGGCCAGACCAGGTCAGGATAGCAGTTTCCCAAAAGGACGAGTGAACTAGACGGGATTTTACAACAATCAATGATGATGTTATGGTCATCATTAAGGTAGCACAGTGGCTCAGTGGTTAGCACTGTTGCTTCACATCGCCAGGTATCTGGGTTTGAATCCAGCCTCTGCCGACTGTCTATGTGGGGTTTGCATGTTCTCCCTGTGTCCGTGTGGGTTTCCTCTGAGTGCTCCAGTTTCCTCCCACAGTCCAAAAATATGCAGGTTAGGGTGAATTGTCTGTGGGAAATACAGAGTTATAGTGGGTTGGGTCTGGTCGGGATGCTGTTAGGGGGGTTGGTGTGGACTCGAGTAGCCTGCCTCCACACCATACGGACTCCGTTTGTTTGGACTAGCTGTCAATTCCAACTTATTAATTGAATTTAACTTCTAACCAGCTGTTTTGCTGGGATTTAAAGCTGTGTCCCTGGATTATTGGTCCAGTGAAATAAATACCACCATCTTCCAGGAATAAAGGTTTCCGATGTGAAGACAATGTGATAACTGTGACTGGTCCCTGTAGACTGTGGAAGGATGAGATTGGTGAGATGAATTCTCGCTGATTGGAATGATATTAACATTGACTCGTTCGTACTTCAGACAAAACAGGGGGACCTTGAGTGAGAGAAGCAAAATGGTCAGGGCCCATGGAAAACATAATGGCAGTTGTAACAGTTGGGGGGGGGGAGAGAGAGAGGGGGGGGTGGTGTGTGTGTGTGCGTGCACTGCCCGCACCCCAGTGGCCATCCCTCTTTGAATGTTCCACTGGATGTTAACCTATTGCTGAGACTGTGTTTCCCTGTTTCTGCACCAGGTAATGACAAAGAGGGAGGATCTGGTGGTTGCTCCAGCAGCTGTCACTTTGAAAGAAGCAAACGAGATCCTGCAGCGGAGTAAGAAAGGTAAAAGGAGCAGCTGCACCCAATCAGACTGAGCCCAAACCATCAGCGATGACAGGTGTCTTCTGTCTGAATTTGGAAACTGTGTCTGCTGGTTTCTTAAGCCTGTGGCTCAGTGTGCAGGCAGTGAGTGGATTAGTCAATACTGAGAGGATCAGAGAATTGCAGAATGTATAAATTTGTACCAAAGCAGAATTTTATACATTTTGAAATTGTTCTGATTGAAAGGGTTTGAATAACTCTGGGATAATCAGTTACGGTTATTGGACAGTGAGATTACAGGGCGCTATTTGATTGGGTAGCATTAGAGGAGTGGGCTGAATGGACTCTTTTGTTCTATAGTTCTGTGATCCAGGAAGAGCTTTATGTTGGTACTGATGACTGTCACACAGTTGAGTTGTTAGAGATTGCATTCTGACTGAGCGAGAAGCTGCTGTTAACTATCACTTGTCCATGTGGACCCAGGACCCCTGACTGTCTGTCTCTGTATCTCAGGGAAGTTGCCCATCGTTAATGATAATGACGAGTTGGTGGCTCTCATTGCCCGAACTGACCTGAAGAAGAATCGTGATTATCCACTTGCATCAAAAGACAGCAAAAAGCAGCTGCTGTGTGGAGCAGCAATCGGTACTCATGCAGACGACAGGTACCGGCTCGACCTCCTGGTGCAGGCTGGTGTGGATGCTGTGGTCCTGGTGAGTTTCTTTGGTGCTAATTCCCACAAATCAGCACTCACTCTGGTTAGGAAATGTCTGCAAATCGAACACAACTTCTCTCACTTTTCCTAAAGAATGTTTTGCATTCCTCAAGCACCTTCCACATCTTCTGTATGTCCCCATGCAAACTGCGGCCAACAGAATACTTTGGAAATACAATTACTGCGGTAATGTCAGAAACAGCTGCTGGCTTGCTCTATGATGGCTTGCTCCACTCTGCAGGAACCCTGCCCCTATTCCTGATGAAGGGCTTTTGACCGAAACGTCAATTTTCCTGCTCCTCGGATGCTGCCTGACCTGCTGTGCTTTACCAGTACCCTAATCTAGACTCTGGTTTCCAGCATCTGCAGTCCTTGCTTTTACCTTTCTGAACGGGTGCAGGCTGTTCTAGAGATGTTTGTTCAGGTTAAAAGATTTCCAGGACAACTCGTCTCCCTCCTGTACCACCATCAGCCCAACCAGCCTCCCTCTCCCCATCCGCTGTGCATACCGCCCTGTCCCCACACCCTGATCACAGTTCCTTTTGGGATCATCTACGTCAGAGAATTTTAACATGACATGCAATAAATATTTGGTGTGACTTGAACACAAACTTTTAACAGGCACAAGTAAACAAATTGTAGAAATGCGTGCTTGGGACCCGTACCCAATGGAGGTTCAGTTTGTGACGAGGCGGGAGAGACATAATTAGATGCTGGAAGCTAATACGCTGTTCTTGCTTTCTCTATCTCTCTCCATGCCTTCTTTCTTACTACTTCCCCATTCTCTCTCTGTTTCCCTTCCTCCCTACCCCTCTCTCTCCACAGGATTCTTCCCAAGGGAATTCCATCTTCCAAATTGAGATGATTAAACACATCAAAGAGAAGTATCCGGACCTGCAGGTTATTGGTGGAAATGGTAATTTGCGGTCACTTATCTGAGCTCCTCAGTTTGCTCCTTCTGTCACTGTTGGGGAAATTCAACAACTTATCACATGATTGGACCTCCTCAATAACACTCACTTGAAGTGCTGTGATGTGATTCTTCATGTATTGTCATCAAATCTGATAAAGTGGGATGCCATTTAGCCCACTGAGCCTGCATGCATTCTTGGAAAGACCTAGCCAATTGGTCCCACTCTCCTCCTCTGAATCAGGACTTTATCTGATTCCTTTAGAAAGTTTTCTTCTTGAATCTCTTTCTATTGCCCTTTTAGGCAGCATACTCAGGATTGCAAGAACTCACTGTGGCAAATAAATCCCATTTCCCCCCACTGCTGTCCCTTACAGCAGCGTGGATCAACCTACAGCACGTGGACTGCAGTGACTTTGTGACAGCAGCTCACCACCACCTCCTTGAGGATGATTGGGGTGGGGCAATAAATGCTGGAACAACAGGGATATCTACATCGTTGTGAATATGAACAATGAAACAAACATCCCCAAAATGTTTGGACAGACTTGCATTTTGTGTTTTAGTGAACATAGAAAAGTTAAAGCCCAGAAAGAGACCATTCACCTCTGTGTCTGTACTGGCTGCCCATTCCAATCCCACTTCCCAGCATGTGGTCCATCAACATGTCAGGGACAGGTGATGATGTCACCATCTTCCCACTCAGTACATCTTCCCTTTAAATACTTGAATCACCAAACTGGGCACTGTTCCACACCCACTACCTTTTCCTTATGTGCTCTTGAATCCTTCTACCGCTTACGTTAAATATGTGTCCCCCCCCCGACCCCCTCTCTCTCTCTCACACACACACATATATCGGTAACTGACCTCTCTCCTAACAGAAACACACGTTCCCTGTCCATTCTGTCAGAGTCTCATTATGTTGTATGCCTCCATTAAGTCACCCCTTTGTTTTACAGAGAACATCAAACCTATCCAATCTTTCTTCATAGTTGCAATTTTCAAGCCTTGGAAAAATACATGAAAATCTCGTGTGTACTCTCCCTGGTTTTGGGGCATTAACAACAATTGATGATAGATTCATGGTCACTGTCACTGAGACTAGCTTTCAATTCCAGATTTAATCATTTAACGTGAATTCCGTCAGTTGTCATGGATGGATATGCCCATCTCCCTGGGAGCTCTGAATTACCAATCCTGTGACAGTACTGCTACATCACCACCTCCCCACTCAGTACACAGTAATCTCCCACTACCCTCCCCCTGCTAATGACTGGGTAATTGGTATAGATGATGTTGATTGTGCGATTAAGTATTGGCTGGATATTGGGGTATTTTTGAAAAGTGCCATGGGGGAATACTTCCTCCTAGTTTTTTTGCTTGATGCAAAGGCCCTATCCCTGGTGTGTTTGAGGAAATTTTCTCTAGACTTTTTTAAAGCAAATGATCAATATTCTCTAATGGCAAAACTTACCATTTTCTCCTGTTTCTCCCCACCCTTATCTCTCTCAGTTGTAACTGCAGCACAGACCAAGAATCTGATTGATGCTGGTGTGGATGCCCTGAGAGTCGGAATGGGAAGTGGTTCCATCTGTATCACTCAGGAAGGTAATATTCTGAATCCTGACCCAAACCAATTACTGAATGTCCATCAGCTCAGCACCTGTTTGTTTCTCTTTATACTGATTCCTGAGATCCACCTATGCTTGTGAGGCAGCTTCAGTGATAGGTGCCATGATCTCTCAGCTGCAATTCCTATATTTTGGTTTGTGTCTGGACAGTACCTTGTTACAACCCCTGCACTATCCATTAGATCCCAGCAGCTCAGAACTTTACCCATTCTGAAATTCTTGCTTGTAGTTCATACCTCATACTTCTGTAAGTCATCAGATTTCTTGAATTGTTGAAAATTATTTCTAGCTTTACAAGGTTTGGTTCTAAGCACTTCCAAAATAATGAGAGCAGTACTCGTAGGTCGCCTACATGATGGACCAGTGACTGTATCAGTACGTTTCAGTGTTTCCATCCACCGTTTGACTGATTTCATAACTATATCAATGGATTTTCATAGCTTGCATTTTTCCTCCTTTTGAAGAACTGAAGTGTGAGAATTCTTCAGATTCTCACTGACCATGAAAATTCTCTGCCATGGGCAATTTCAAGAATCTGCTCATCTCCCCAAGAGCTGCTGAGGGGGTTGGGGCTGAAGGCACAGAGTGATCACCTTGCTGCTGGGAAGGCACAGGCTTTATTGAAATAGCTGTGCTGTCTGCAGTGTTAGGGGGAGCACAGCCTGATCTTCCAGTTGCTGTGATTTCTTTTAACCAAGTGATAATAGAAAAATGGAGAAAGGGAATAGGAATTAGGAACAGATTCTAAAAGGACAGGGGCAGATTGAAATGATCAACAAGTGGTAGATGAAATTTCAGTAATGGTTGGACGGAAGTGGGGACAGTAGAGACAGTTCTGATTGCGAAGCAGAGAGATGCATCGTCGCAGGATAGGTAGAGAGCAGATAATAAATCATACAGTCTTGTGGGCTTTATTAACAGGAATATTGGGTACAAGAGCAAGAAGGTGATGCTAAACCTGTACAGGTGCTAGTTCAGCCTTAAGTGGAGTACAGTGCTGCGCTCAATTCTCGGCACCTCACTTCAGCAAGGATGCAAAGACATGGGAGAAAGTGCAGAGGAGATTTATCAGACCAGGACCAGAGATGAGGGACTGTAGTGTATGTGGAGAGAGACTGGAGAAGCTAGGATTGCTTTCCTAAGAATGGAAAAGGTTGTGGGTGGATTTAATCTGGGTGTTCAAAACCATCTTGGGTTTTGAGAGCAGGATTATTGAGAATCTGTTTCCCAGTGGCAGGAGGAACTGTAGTAGCAGCATAACACAGATTTAGGGTGATTGATGTGGGAGGAGAAGGTGTGGTCTGGATTTTAGCACTGGGCTTGAGGAGCTGTGTATCAAATGTAGAGGACAGTGAGCACAGTAGTCACTTTGTGTTGGGAGAATGAGATTGCTAATGCAGTGTGGCACAGTTGTCACTCCACTCCCTCCAGCTTTGCTTTCAGTCTTGCTCACTCTGTGGTGTGGCTTTCCATTATAATCTCCATCTCTCTCTGTCTCTCTGGTCTTTAGCAGCACCCAAGATTCCTCCAGATTTTAAAACACTCAGCCCCAAACTCCCAACGACAATCTCGGGCTCTTTCAGTAAGTTTCTTTTCAAGCCTGTTGTGTTGGAGGTCGGAACGTGATTGGCTGTGCTCTGACAATTTGCTTCTCTGTATCCCACCTACTCCAGAACTAGACCGAATAGACAAGAGAAAACCCTTTGTGGTTACGATTGGAGTTCTGTGGCTGATTTAACTTCTCTGTTACTGTCTGAAGCAGCTAAACTTTGCAAGGACCAGTGAGCCTGAAGTTAGGAAACAGAGGGGCCCACACTTTGTCACTAGTTTTGGTGAGATTGACTGACTGACTGTGCATGAGACACATACCCCAATGACAGTCTGTTGCTGGGGTATGGGTCTCACACATACACATGGCTCCACATACGTCTACCCACATGCAACCATGCATGCGTGTGCACACACACACACACTCTGCTCACTCTATCTTCCTGTTTCTCTCTCAGTTTCCACAAACCCCTCCCCCACACATTCTCACTGGGATACAGTCTCTCTCTCTCACACACACACACACACACACACACACACACACACACACACACACACACACACACACATTCGCTATAGGGACCCTGCTTGTAAGCGAAACATCATTTTTTTTTTCTGTATGAAAACTCATCTTTGATACAGCAAGCCAGAATGAAGTATGAGAGTTCATATTGGGTTTGGGAGACTGAAATAAATTTGGCTAGGATCTTGTTCTGCTTTAGCCATTTCAGCGAGTTCGGACTGTTTCAGTTACGAGCACGTTTATATCATTTCTCAATCTCTTGTCCACTCGATCTACTTGCAGTTGAGGTAACTGGGCTTAATGACTCACTGATTCCTGGGATTGAAATACTACTGCCTGCATGACGATTTTAACCCCATTCTTTCGTGGGATTTGGGCATCACTGGCAAAGCCAACATGTGTTACTCACCCCCAATTTGCAATGTTTCTTGCTTCCCACATCCATGAAGGGAACAGCCAGAGGATTAACTACCTCTGAGGCCCAGTCCATCTACTAATCCTGTAAAAACGCTGTTTGGGCATGGGCTTTATCCAACTGTATGGGCTGCCTTCAGAGTGTTTGGGGACTGTGTGGAGGGAGGTTTACTCTGTATCCAACCCTGTGCTGTATCTGTCCTGGGAGTGTTTGATTTGGACAGTGTTGAGTTATGAGAGTTCTTTTAGCAAGTAACATTCACAGTGGATAATGGGGAACCCACACTGTTCTTGGATATTTCCAAAAAGCATTTGATAAGTTTTGACATGAAAAGTTATTACGTAAAATAAGAGCTTATAGTTTATGGGGTAACACACTAGTATGGATAGACGTATGGTTAGTTAACAGGAAGTAGAGTTGGATGGATGAATCTTTTTCAGGTTGATAGGATGTAGTTGGTGAATGGAACCTTGACAATGTACAACAAGTACGGTTGCTAGATTTGCTCAATAGATTGTGAAGAGAGTTAAGAGTCTGTAAGAGGGTAAGGATTGGTGAAGTAAGTGGGTAGAAACCTTGGCAAATGGAGCAATGTGTGGGAAAATGTGAACTTGTCCATTTTGGCAGGAAGGATAGGATAGGATAGCAGCATATTGTTGAAATGGAGATTGCAGTGCTCTGATCTACAATCAGAAATCTGGATGTCCTGGTACATGAATCACAAAACTTTAGAATGCATGTTCAGCAAGCGCACAGCAAGGCAAATGGAACATAGCCATTTAATTCAAAGGAAGTAGCAAATGTAGAAAACTGGCCAAGGTAAATAAATTGTTGATAATTGCCAGGAGTCAAGAATTTGGGGATGAGAATGGACAGCTGAGTTGTGTTGGGACTCCAATCAGATCAGCCAATGGCCTTATGGAATGGAAGAGCAGATCGAGGGGCCAAATGGACAATTCCTAATTCTTGTGTGTCTAACCCTGTGCTGGGAACATTTGGGGACAATATAGAGGGAAAGTTACTCAATATCTAATCCTATGCTGTCCCTGTCCCGAGAGTTTTTGATGGGGGACAGTACGCAGAGTTTTACTCTATATCTAACACAGTTCTGTACTTGTCTAGGGACTTGTTTATGGGACAGTGTGCAGGAAGTTTTATTCTGTACCTGTCCTGAGTGTGTTGCACATTTCTGCAGTGATCGGCTGATTTGCAAAGGGTTTGTCCTTATGTTGTGTTTATTCTAATCTTGTTATTCATGGATACTTTACAGATTCTGAATCTACAGTTTCCAGTGTGTTTCAACAATCTGTGTTTGACATTTTGTGTTTGGAATCTGAAAGAATGATGTGTGGTATTGCAATAACTTGCAATATTGCAGGAGCTATTATAACTTAAGCATGCCTTCATAAACATGTCATGTTTTATAGCTAAACGTTTATGGTGATGTTTGGGTTTTGGAAAAATAGGACAGTTGAAGCACCACCAAAACTAAGTGGTCTTGATATATACACATGTATACATGGATGAGCCTCCACACACAGTCCCTGTCCCGTAGAGGACTGACAAATACGCAACTCTCAGCGAGACCAGTTGTGTGGATTGCACAGAGGGCTGTCACCATGAGGCAGATGGTGTTTATTAGCTATCTGTCGAAATGTGTTCAGGTTCAAATTGCTTCAATTCCCACACATTACTAACAGAACCTCCCATTCGTTGTTACAAATCAAACAACATTTTTCTCCTCTTTAACTGTCCAGTAGCTGATGTGGGTACAATGAGGTCTTGGTTTAACTCCTTCCTGGTACAGAGGTGTGTTACAATCTCTTGAATAGGTTAATTTAAAATGTTATTTTGAATTAAATGATACAGGGATCAGCAGTTTCATATTCACCTTTGGAAATTCAGTTTAAAAAAATAAACTGGTTTGGGTTAAACTGATCATGAAGTTATTGATTTGTTGTGAAAATCCATCTGGTTCACTAGCGTCCTTCAGGGAAGGAAACTGCCATCTTTACGTGGTCTGACATACGTGTGACTCCAGATCCTGAGCAATGTGGCTGATTCAGAACTGCCCTCTTAAGTACCTGACTGTGAGGTTTGTTGGTTAACATCTAGGCACCAGGATGTTAAGTGGTTGGCTCAGTTTCTCCTTTGTGGAAGTGGAGAAAGGCAGTAATTGCTGCAATTGCCAAGAATTATATAATATGTGATGGTCTGAGCTGCGTGAGCGCTCTCGCTGTCTTTTTTAAAAAAATATTCATTTGCTGTCAAGACCATTCACTGCCTAGAGAACAGTTAAAGACAAGCAAATTGTTGTGGGTCACATGTATGGCATGAGTGAACCAGAGATTTTTTTTTTCTAACAGTGGTTTCATGGTCACTATTAAACTCTTAATTCTGGATTTTTTTTACTGAATTTAAATTTCACCAACTGCCATGGCAGGATTCGAACCCAGGTCCGCAGAACATTACCGAGTTTTTACGATTATTCTAGCAATAATACCATTACACAATTGCCTCCCCTACTGACTTTTCTTTGTTTCTTGTCCAGTGCTGGCTGTGGGGAGACCTCAGGCCACTGCGGTTTACAAGGTTGCAGAGTATGCCAGGAGATTCTCCGTGCCAGTAATCGCAGACGGCGGGATTCAGACTGTTGGCCATATTGCCAAAGCTTTAGCATTGGGAGCATCGACAGGTGGGTGAATAACTGACACCTGGGAGACAGGAACAAGCCTTTCTGGTACTCTCTCAGTAAATTCCTATCAAACCGTGCAAGAAAGCCCCCAGGACCCAGTCCTTGCTGATTTATTGATCCCACAAAGCAGATGGCCAGGTCTGACTGTGTTCCTGCTCTAGTCCAACAATGATGCCACACTCACCCAGTGGGTATCCAGCTCTGGATGAGAGTTCCACTTCTGAAACATAAGCACAGATGGATGTTGGCATAGCTGGCAGGGGCTACCATTTACTGCCCTTGAGAAGGTGGTGATGAGCTGCTTTCTTGAACCACTGCAGTCCATGTGCTGTAGGTTGACCCACAATGTCCTAGTGGAGGGAATTCCAGGATTTTGACCCAGCGACACTGAAGGAATGGAGATATATTTTCAATTGAGGATGGTGAGTGGCTTGAAGAGGAACTTGCAGGGTTGGGGGGGCGGGGTCTGGTGTCCTGAGCATTATTGGAGCCAGTACTGAATTGAGGGAGGACAGGTGCTGAGATGAGGGAGGTTGGGCTGTGTTTTCCGATGAGAGGTCCGAATGTCAAAGGTTCATATAATGATGTTGAAGAAAAGGTGGTTCTCCTCGGGGTCATAGAGCTCATGTTTGTCCCAAAGATGTCAGACATCGCTAAAACAGATTGTCTGATCGTTATTATTTTGGTTGTGGAAGCTTGCTGACAGCATATTGATTGCTACATTTCCTATATTAGAAGAGTGACTGCACTTTGCTGGAACCTTGGGATGTCCTGAGATTGTGAAAGGCACTATATAAATCCAAGTTCATTGTTAGATGCTGGTAGAAATTGCTGTTTCTCAGGATTGGTTGGGTAGAAATGGCTTGGTTTGTGATTGCTGATCCTTGTTCTTTTCCTGACAGTGATGATGGGATCTCTGCTCGCTGCTACTAATGAAGCCCCTGGTGAGTATTTCTTCACCGATGGAGTGAGGTTAAAGAAGTATCGGGGGATGGGCTCCTTGGATGCAATGGACAAGCACTTGGGGAGTCAAAGCCGCTACTTCAGGTTAGTTATGAATCTGAAAGGTTGATATATTTGTAAAAATGTTTCAAATGTCCATCTCTGACAAAATATAGCTGCCAAGTTTCTCTTGGCTACAAAATAGGGGGCAGGTCTGTGTTATTGATATCATCTGAAGCTGTTAGAAATTTAATTTACTGATTTACAACATGTCACAATGGACAGCAGATTAACAGTTAGGGAGGAGATAATTTAGCAGGGCATTTAACTTGGATGTAAATACCGTAATTAAAAGTTTAACCCTGACTGTAACAGGTTGTGGAAGTGAATTTGATTTCTGTGGCAGTAGCTCTGAGGAAGTGCTGGATGCGAGTTTAAAAGACATTTGGATGGATATATGAACAGGAAAAAGTGTGAAGGGATGTATGTCAGGAGCAGGCAGGTGGGGCTAGTTAAGTTTGGGATTATATTCGGCATGGACTGGTTGGACCGAAGGTCTGTTTCCGTGCTAAGTGACTCTGTCTATAAGTCTTATTATTGCTGTTTTATTTGTAAAATTAGACATTATGACTTGGCCTTCAATGAAGGAAGCTGGGGTCCAGTAACATTCCTTAAATATGGGATATATGTACAGGTTGAGGACCACTGTGACTAATGTGGAGTTGTCTATTGATTGACCCAAAGTAATTCTATTCTTTCTTTCCAGCGAGTCAGATAAGATCAAAGTGGCTCAGGGTGTGTCTGGTGCCGTCCAGGACAAGGGCTCCATCCACAAGTTTGTTCCATATCTGATTGCTGGGATCCAACATGGCTGCCAGGATATTGGAGCCAAGAGCCTAACACAGCTCAGGTACAACCATGACTCTTCTTGTTGCCTCTCCTGCCATCCTCTCCCTTTCCAACTTCACTCACTTTACCCTTACTAAGGTGATCTTATGTCATTGACTGACTTTGTGCTGTTCCTAGAGCGATGATGTACTCTGGGGAGCTGAAGTTTGAGAAGAGAACATTGTGTGCTCAGCTGGAAGGTGGTGTCCATGGACTGCACTCGTAAGTGTTCCTTTACTACTACTACTCGCAGTTTTTATGGTCACTTTCCGGTATATCTCCTCCTTTCTTTCCTTTACCAGACACTAAGGGCCGAGCTTCACTATAACAGGGTATGAGTAACATTCCAGAAGCAACAGTAAATCAGGAAATGGAATCACCTGAGAACTGATGCTGAGTATATGGCACAGCAGCTCAATAGTTAGCACTGAACACTAGCCTCAGCACGAGGGACCTCTGTTCAATCCCAGCCTTGGGTGACTGTATGGAGTTTGCATGTTCTCCCTATGCCTACATGGGTTTCCTCCAAGTAGTTTGAATACCTCCACAGTCCAAAGGTGTGAGGTTAGGTTGATTAGCCATGTTAAATTACCCATTGTATGCAGGCTGGTGGGTTAACCATGAGAAATAAGAACTTACAGGGATAGAATGAAGGTCTGGATCTGGGTAGGAAGCTCTTTGGAGGGTTAGTACTGACTGGATGGGCTGAATGGCCTCTTTGATTACTGTAGAGACTCCATGATTCAATATTGTTGGAGCTGTGGGTTGACAGTTGCCCAGATTCTGGTGGACTTTATCCTTGGATCTGAAAAGAAGTGACTAGTGAAATGGTTGATATCCTGGTTTTAATTTTATAAGATTATTTAATTCAGGAACGTCCCATTACATTTTCAAAATAAACAATGTAAGTACTTCCTTCAAACAGGGAGAGAGATAGAAAGCAGTAAACCACAGGGTTAACATGTATCATAGGAGAAATGAAAAGGCCATTTGACCTAGCATATTTGCATGGTCAAAAATATCTATTCCAATTCTGTATCTAGCACTTGGCCCATAGTTTTATATTCCTTGTTTTAAAAAAAAGTTAGAAGTTATTATTAAAGAAGTTAGAGCCAGGCACTTGGATAAGTTCAAAATGATTAGACCGAGTCAACATGGTTTTGTGAAAAGAAAATCATGTTTAGCCAACTGTTATGATCTCAGCTGATGTTATTAATGGACAAGTCAGACCTCAGACTGAAATCTGGCTTGATAGGTTTTTTTATTTAACGAGGTGGTTTCTCACTGGAAAACAAACCAATCTGCAGCATTATGCGCTTAACAATAAAACACACAAAAATTATCAAATAATGTAAATAAATATTTTTATATGTACACAATTTTAAAGATTTTTGAAAAGTGATAAATTACAATATTCCATCTATTCCTTTGTAGTACTCAAACTCCAGAGAAAATTCTCTTCTCTATCAAATCCATTGGTTTAACTGAACCGTGTCTGAGTTCATGAACTTGAGAGTTTGTTCACCTTTTCCTTGATTATTCACAATTGAGTTTAGACTTTCTCAGCTTCAAACAATCCCTTCAGCAAGGTTCTAACCAAACTTCTGTTATGGAACTTTCAAACCATAAGACCATAAGAATGGAAGTAGATTATAAGAGGTGACTTATTTGAACAATATAAGATCTTTGAGGGACTTTGACAAAATAGATGGGAGAGAAGATGTTTCCAATGAGAAAATCTAGATTTAGAGTCCACTATTTAAAAATCAAGGCTGTCCTTTAGAAAACAAATTTTTTTCCTCAAAGGTCTTAGTCTTTGAAAATGTTCTTCCTGAAAAGTTAATGAAAGGAATTCTTGAACATTTTTAAGACCAAGGTGAATAGATTCTTGATAAATGAGGGACTGAAAAGTTATAAGGATGGGTTCAATATGGAATAATCAGATCGGCCACTATTTTATTGAATATTGGAGCAGGCTTGAGGGGCCGAACGGCCTTCTCCTGCCTCTTGTTTGTATCTGATTGGATAGTAATAAACATTACAGTGCAGTACAGGCCCTTCAGCCCTCGATGGTTTCACAGGGTGGCGCAACAATCTGAAGACCATCTAACCTACACTATTCCATTCTCGTCCACATCCCTATCCAATGATCATTTAAATGCCTGTAAAGTTGGCGAGTCTACTACTGCTGCAGGCAGGCTGTTCCACGCCCCTACTACTCTGAGTAAAGAAACTACCTCTGACATCTGTCCTATATCTTATCACCCCTCAATTTAAAGCTATGCCCCCTCGTGGTAGCCATCATCATCTGAGAAAAAAGGCTCTCACTGTCCATCCTATCTAACCCTCTGATTATCTTATATGTCTCAATTAAGTCACCTCTCAACCTTCTTCTCTCCAATGAAAACAGCCTCAAGTCCCTCAACCTTTCCTCGTAAGACTTTTATAAAGAGCCACTGAGTATGTAGATTGAACCTGTGATTTTTCTTCTCTTTCAGATATGAGAAGAGACTTTTCTAAGTCCTTCTAGAGAAATTCCAGGATTCTGTTCCTTGTTAATCACCTCCAGCCAAATTTGCAAAAATCTTTGTTTCAACCTCTCAGTATTGGAACACCGTGGGAGAGTGGTCTGTGCCTCCGGCATTCACCCTATAGCTGTTTGGTTCTGCATGTCTGATACCTCTGCTGCGTGTGCAGTTAATTTTACAAGATATGTTTCATTTTTGTTAAAAATGAAATGAGATTGTTTGGTGTAATTTAATCTGCACCTTTAAATCTTAAAGCGATGACTGAGTATGGCACTTAACAGTGAGAATCTCAGTGACCATTTCACTGCATCAGTTTGTGTTTGCTCTCAGATAGAGGATGGTGTGTTAACACTGTTTATTACTTTGACTGGTGCCTTTGCATCTGTCACTGTGACTTTTGCACTGACTTTCTGAAATGTTGTGGAACAGATTGTGAAAAACACAAAGCTCAGACATGTCTGTGTTGCTGTTTAAGGAGAAAAACCTTTTTTGTGCAGAATAATGAATGGTTCAAAATGTTTGCAGAGCATGGTATTGGTTTCACAGATTGGATTATTGGATGTGTGATAACTGATTCATTGTCTTACACAGGGTTCTGATTGTGATTGAAAGTGCTCAAGTACCTGCTGTTTCAGGCAGAGAACTTTATACATAAGCCTGTGATGACACTGTTACAACTTGTATTAAAAAATTTGGTTGAAAGGACTTGATTCTGACACTTTCTACTTTGACCTTGGCTTGGCTTATGTGAGAAAAAAAGAACAAAGTCCCCTCCCCAGTGACCCTCCCACCACCAAGCCTCCTTTTCTCCCAGACCCTCCTGTGCCAGTTGTAGAGAATTATTGTGGGATACAGAGGTTTCAGACTGGCCAGTGCAGATCAATACTCGGACAGTCTTCATCCATGAGAGATTATTGGGCTTGGTGATAGTTGCATAGCCAGATAGCCCGTAAATACTTTCTAATGTTGGTTTATGATGGACTGTTATAGGGTCTCAAAACATAGCATACAGAGTAATCAAATATACTAGCAGAAAAAGGACTTCATCATGAGGGCTGAATGAAAGGAGAGGCAATGAGACTCCACTATCCCTGCTTTCTCTCCAGATCTTTAGCCCTTAGGTTCTGGACTCCCTAGTCAATGGGAACATACCAATACCATGTTAACCCTGTCTAGTCCTGTGAAATAAATATTGAAATGGAAAATTGTCCCCAGAGAGTTTGTCCACTTTCCCCAAACAGAGCATCAAATTTGCAAAGTTACAAAGAGAATATATAGAGTTAGGCTATTTTGTTCTTTGAATCTTTACTGCCATTCAGTGACCGTGGACTTTGTTCCACCTAGCTATCTTCACACCCCCCCCACCACACAAAAACCAATAACACTAACGCAATCACAATAATTGCTGCTCTTTCCTGACATGAAGAGTTTAATTATTCTGTACAATCTAAGGAACTGCTTCTCAAACACGGCCATGAATTACTCTTGCTCTCCTCTGAGGTAGTGAGGGGGGATAAGTGCTGCTGCTGTGTGCCTTTTCTCACTTGTTAAGAAGTTAAAGGTTGCACAGGCATTTGGCTGTGGAGTAAAGAAGAGAACAATCAGTACAACAGGAACTGTAAGGTCAATCATGAAGACCCTTTCGTGATGACCTGGCAACTACAACCCACACTGATGCATATCTCCTTTAAGCAGAGGCCAAAATCACCTCAGCACCACACGTTACTGCTTTAATATGTAGCGCTCGGAACTCCAAACCATCACTAGTGTATCATGAACTGGAACCTGCTGGGAAACCTGTGGACCCATAAGCCAGTGAAAGTGTGTGTATGTCCGCACGCGCACAACCTTTGACCCAGTGAAAGTCCGCACGCATGTGGGACCTGTGCCCTAGTGAGCGACTGTTTGTGTATACATGTGGGACCCTGTACCCCAGTAAGAGTCTATATGTGTGCATGCGGGTGTGACCTGTGCCCTAGTGGGATTCTGTCTATGTATGCGGTTTGTAGGACCTGAACCCAGTGTGTGCGCGCATGTGTCGGAGGGACTGTACCTCAGTGTGAGCTTGTGAACTGTGCCCCAGTAAGAGCCTGTGTGTGTGTGTGTGTGTGTGTGTGTGTGCGCGCGCGCGGCCAGTGCCCCAGTGAGAGCGTGTGTGCGCGTGCGCACGGGACCCTACCCCAGTCAGGGTCAGTGTGTGACGGAGTGACCTGCAACCCAGCAAAATGCAGTGCAGCATTTTCACTCAGACCCGAATGTGTTCCAGGTTACTCCACAGCCTGGTGCCATTTGTCTATTTTGAGTCACTCACCGTGTCTTGGACCTCCACAGCAATTCCCTTGTTCTTCATAAGCAACAACAATTTAGGATCCAGCCTTTGCATTCTCTCACCTAGCCCCAAAACCAGAATCTCTGCAACACAACAGAATCTAGCTGGTGAAGCAGGAAGGGCAGCACATGCAGTTAGTAGATTCTTATGATATTACTGATATTCCCAGAGTTTACTTTTCATTCATAACTGCCCGGGAGATGGTGTTGGTGAGCTGCTTCTTAAACCACAGCACCACATTGATATTTTCAATCACATGGACAGACATACTATATTATATCAGTTGAGCAAGACAGACTTGAACCTGGACTTTCTGGCTCTGGGGTAGTGACATTACCACTGTGCCACAACAATCCTAATCTGTCTAATATATAAATGTATATAGGGTGATGTTCCTGATTCTTGCCCAATCCCTAGTCTTTAAAATTAAACAAAACACATACCAAGTTCTTGTAACTCTGTCTTCACAAAATAAGCACTGCTGGTTTGATAAAATATTTCCATTGAGTATTCTTTTACCTATTTTGGGTTCCAACATATAAAACAAAGCAAGGCTATCCTCGGTGATGTCTTTGTAACTTCCAACCTAGATAGAGGGGGAAAAAAAACCATTAGAGTGTTAGTTCTTACACCTGATTCTTAACTGACTCTTTCCCCCACTGCCTCACGAGTCTGCTCACAGACTGAAGCAGTTGCCCACTGAGGTTATGCCCTGAGGCTGAACAAAACAGGTTGTGGCTACTCATGACCCCTATCACAGTTTAAAGTATCAATGATGGAGAAAAGACTGATTTTACTGGCTGAGTATTCAATTATCAATGGATATGTTTTGATCATCAAGTAGAGAAGTTTAGTGTCAGATGGGACTCTTCAGAGCAGCATCTCTGAAATGCTCTGTGAAGAGGAACTGTTCCCTTTCGGTTTGATGTATCATTGCGACTTGTACCAAGATAGTGAGAAGTATTGTATCATGTGCTAACCAGACAAATGTTACAGCTACAGAGAAGGTGCAGAAAAAGATCAACTTTAACATATGAGGGGTCTGTTCTAAATCTGATAACAGCGGGGAAGAAGCTGTTCTTTAATTTGTTGGCAACAAAATCAGAGATTGCTGGAAAAACTCAGCAGGTCTGAGCAGCATCTGTGGAGAGAAATCAGATTTACTGGTTTGGATCCAATGACCCTTCAGAAGTAGTAGGCTTGTTGCAGTGGATCAAGGTAATCTGGGAGGCTAGAGTTGATTGTGCCATTATTTATCTCTCAAAGCACTTCATAAGCCAGAAGACTGGAGGATAGCAAATGTTATTCCCTTGTTTAAGAAGGGGAGTCTGGACAACCCTGGTAATTATAGGCCAGTGAGCCTTCCTTTGGTTGTGGGTAAGGTGTTGTTAAAGGTTATAAGAGAGAGGATTTATAATCATCTGAAAAGGAATAATTTGACTAGGCATAGTCAATATGGTTTTGTGAAGGGTAGGTTGTGCCTCACTAACCTTATTGAGTTCTTCAAGAAGTTGACAAAACAGGTGGATGAAGGTCAAGCAGTTGCCATGGTGTATATGGATTTCAATGAGGCGTTTGATAAGGTTCCACACAGTAGGCTATTGCACAAAATACGGAATTTCGGGATTGAGGGTGATATAGCGGTTTGGATCAGAAATTGGCTAGTTGAAAGAAGACAGAGGGTGGTGGTTGATGGGAAGCCCTTCCTGAAGAAGGGCTTATGCCCAAAACGTTGATTCTCCTGCTCCTCGGATGCTGCCTGGCCTGCTGTGTTTTTCCAGCACCACATTTTTCAATCTTGATGGGAAATATTCATTCTGGAGTTCAGTTACTAGTGGTGTACCACAAGGATCTGTTATGGGTCCACTGCTGTTTGTCATTTTTATAAATGACCTGGATGTGGGCGTAGAAGGATGGGTCAGTAAATTTGTGGATGTCACTAACGTAGGCAGAGTTGTGGAGTGCTGATAGATGTGAGTTACAGAGGGACATAGATAAGCTGGACAGCTGGGCTGAGAGGTGGCAAATGGAGTTTAATGCGGAGAAGTGTGAGGTGATTCACTTCGGAAGTAGTAACAGGAATGCTGAGTACTGGGGCTAATGGTAAAATTCTTGGTAGTGTGGATCAGCAGAGAGATCTCGGTGTCCAGGTGCATAAATCCCTGAAAGTTGCCACCAGGTTGACAAGGTTGTTAAGAAGGCATATGGTGTGTTGGTGTTTATTGGTAGGGGATTGAGTTTTGGAGATACAAGGTCATGCTGCAGCTCTACAAGACACTGGTAAGGCCGCACCTGGAATATTGCTTACAGTTCTGGTCACCGCATTATAGGAAGGATGCGGAAACTTTGGAATGGGTTCAGAGAAGATTTACTAGGAAGTTGCCTGGTATGGAAGGAAGGTCTTTTGAGGAAAGGTTGAGGGAACTGAGGCTGTTTTCGTTGGAGAAGGTTGAGAGGTGACTTAAGTGAAACGTATAAGATAATCAGAGGGTTAGATAGGGTGGAGAGTAAGAGCCTTTTTCCTCTGATGGTGAAGGCTAACATGAGGAGACATAGCTTTAAATTGAGGGGTGATAGATATAGGACAGATATTAGGGTAGTTTCTTCACTCGGAGAGTAGTAGGGGCATGGAATGGCCGGCGTGCCTGCAACAGTAGTAGATTCACCAATAGAACATAGAACACTACAGTACAGCACAGAACAGGCCCTTCAGCCCACGATGTCATGCTGACCACTGATCCTCATGTCTGCACCCTCAAATTTCTGTGACCATATGCATGTCCAGTAGTCTCTTAAATGTCCCCAATGACCTTGCTTCCACAACTGCTGCTGGCAATGCATTCCATGCTCTCACAACTCTGTGTGTAAAGAACCTGCCTCTGACATCCCCTCTATACTTTCCTCCAACCTTGTGTTAGTCATTCCTGCCCTGGGAAATAGTCTCTGGCTATCGACTCTATGTATGCCTCTCATTATCTTGTATACCTCAGTTAGGTCCCCTCTTCTCCTCCTTTTCTCCAATGAAAACGTCTGAACTCAGTCAACCTCTTTTCATAAGATAAGCCCTCCAGTCCAGGTAGCATCCTGGTAAACCTCCTCTGAACCCTCTCCAAAGCATCCACATCTTTCCTATAATAGGGCGACCAGAAATGGACGCAGTATTCCAAGTGCAGTCTAACCAAAGTTTTATAGAGCTGCAACAAGATCTCACAACTCTTAAATTCAATCCCCCTGTTAATGAAAGCCAAAACACCATATGCTTTCTTAACAACCCTGTCCACTTGGTGGCCATTTTAAGGGATCTATGTACCTGCACACCAAGATCCCTCAGTTCCTCCACACTGCCAAGAATTCTATCCTTAATCCTGTACTCAGCTTTCAAATTTGACCTTCCAAAATGCATCACCTCGCATTTATCCAGGTTGAACTCCATTTGCCACCTCTCAGCCCATCTCTGCATCCTGTCAATGTCCTGCTGCAGCCTACAACAGCCATTATACTGTCAACGACTCCTCCAACCTTTGTGTAGTTTGCAAACTTGCTGACCCATCCTTCAATCCCCTCATCCAAGTCAGTAATAACAATTACAAAGAGTAGAGGCCCAAGGACAGAGCCCTTTGGAACACCACTCACCACAGACTTCCAGGCAGAATATTTTCCTTCTACTACCATTCGCTGTCTTCTGATGGCCAGCCAATTCTGTATCCAGACAGCTAAGTTCCTCCTGATCTTCTGAATGACCCTACCATGGGGAACCTTATCAAGGACATTTAAATGGGCATTGGGCATACATATGAATAATAGTGGAACGGTGCAGGTTAGACGGGCATCAGATTATTTTCACAGGTCAACGCAGCATCGAGGGTTGAAGGGTCTGTATTGCGGTGTCACGTTCTATATTCTATAAGTCTGTAACTGGCTCTCCACGGAGTGACGTGATTAACAGCTCTGCCATAGTGCAGGTTTGCCAAATAATTCCTGTTCAAGGTGAAGTTCACAAGTTCAGCAAATCAGATCAGGAGTAGGCCATTCAGCCCATCAAGCATCACTCAGCCATTTCATATGATCGCAGCTGATAGATTACGTTATTGCCTTTGAGACATATTTGTCAATGCCTTGAAAGCAGGGGAGGGTCACCCTTACATGCTCCTTCAAACAATCATTAACATATCTTGATGGAAAATGTTAGTGTTAATTCTCTGCCAGGTTTAAGCATATTATTGTCTTCTTCCAATGAAACACAATAAATGGCACTGAACCCTGTCAGAAAATCAAAAATTAAGTTTCCACAAAAACCAACTCAATACTCACATTCCACTGAAGTAATGCCTGTGGGATCACTGCACATGGGCCAACAACTCGGTTCCCATTGATGGTGAAGCCCAGCTTGCTGTACCCATCAATGAAGAGAGTATTCAGCGACTCTCGTTCCAGAGCGTTCACTCGGGTGCGCTGGTACAGCTCATCATCCGACGGTGTCATCTTGTAACCCCGACAGGGCTGCCTGCCGAGAAACAGATTCAAATCTCGGGGTCAGTCACAAAATGGGAGCCTCCTCAGATATCACAAACTATCTCAACACTTGCAACACAGAAAGTGCCCGGTTACTCTGCTAAATCCTCTCATACACATTCCTCCTTTCATATGCTCTTTAATACCCAGCCCCCGCCACCACCTTCCTCACTCACAAAACTGTTGTTCATCTGAAGATTTGAAATGATACAGTCAAACCTTGTTCATGGATTATTGTAGAAATGAACTTGGTAGGTTCTATTATTCAAAAGGTGCTACATCAATGTAGAGTTATTGCATTCCATTATAAGTGTATCAGTCGTTCGCTCTTTAACATCAGTCACACTCAGAGAGGTGTTCACACTGTCACAGGGTCAGCGCTGAGGGAGTGCCGCACTGTCGGAGGGTCAGTGCTGAGGGAGTGCCGCACTGTCGGAGGGTCAGAGCTGAGGGAGCGCCGCACTGTCGGAGGGTCAGTGCTGAGGGAGTGCCGCACTGTCGGAGGGTCAGAGCTGAGGGAGCGCCGCACTGTCGGAGGGTCAGTGCTGAGGGAGTGCCGCACTGTCGGAGGGTCAGTGCTGAGGGAACGGGCACTGTCGGAGGGTCAGTGCTGAGGGAGTGCCGCACTGTCAGAGGGTCAGTGCTG
This sequence comes from Hemiscyllium ocellatum, assembly GCF_020745735.1. Classification (NCBI taxonomy): domain Eukaryota; kingdom Metazoa; phylum Chordata; class Chondrichthyes; order Orectolobiformes; family Hemiscylliidae; genus Hemiscyllium; species Hemiscyllium ocellatum. The sequence goes on along the minus strand of NC_083414.1, from coordinate 956,489 downwards.
GGATCTTGCTGTGCAATTAGTTGCTCAGTTTCCTCCGACACTGATTTTAAAACCCGTGGATCTGACCGGCGTCACAGAAATGCAGCTCCTGACCTTCCCCGGGCCGTCTCCCGGAGCCTTGCGCCAATTCCCCGCCAAACCGCTGCCGCCATTGCTCTCCGCCCCGGGTCAGAGGTCAGGCCTAACGACAATAATCCTTGCGGCAAGAGGGGTCCCTTCTCGGCGCTGCCTCTGCCGCCACCTGTGGCCGCTCCCCGCCAGTGCAGTACCATCTCCCTCCAGCCTGCGGCTGTCTAGGCACCAGCCTCCCTGACCCACCCTGCGGACAGATTCAGGTCCAAACCTACTGCCTTTCTGCCCCTCAAACCTACTCAACCATTCAATTACATCATCTCCAGTTCCTTGTCTGCTCCACTTCCCAACCAGCTCCACACTGAAAATATCTTTTGTCAAAAATCTCATTGTATCATCCCAGAAGCTACTTCATCAATGAGCTTCCCTCCACCTCTGGTTAAAAGTGAAGATGATTGCACAGTGTTCAGCACCATTCATAATTCCTCAGACATAAAAGCAGTCCATGTTTCAAATGGAGCCAGACTTGGACGATACATCACCTAGATGAATGCAGCTCTAAAAAACAAGACAAGCAGCATAATGTACTGTGAGAGTCTATTCATGCCAATAGCAGTGGTGGGCTCTCCCTCTTTATGGACATTTAAACAGGCATTGGATGGACATATGGAGGATAGTGGGCTAGTGTAGGTTAGGTGGGCTTGGATCGGCGCAACATCGAGGGCCAAAGGACCTGGACTGCGCTGTATTTTTCTATGTTCTGCTCCTGAATTTGACAAGTTTCCCCATAAAAGTTTTTATTCCACAAAGTAAGAGCTAATGGTTTATTAGGTAACAGATTGTCAGAAACCAGAGACAATGCACAAATGGTTTCTTTGCCTGATTATCAAAATGTCATAAATGGGATCCCACAAGGGATCCATTCTGGGACTTCAACATTTTATAATTTACTTCAATGACTTTAATAGAGGAATCATAGATATGATATAAATTTTCAGAAGACAAAGATAATTGGGAAAATATGTTGCAAATATGATGATTCAAGGATGTAAACATGTAAGTAAGTTAAATCAGCAATACCTGGAACATGGTGAATATTGTCAGAAAACATAAAGTTATTTACTTTGGGCAAGATGAATAAAAAAGCAGAATATTATTTAAATAAGAGAGTAACTGCAGAATTCTTAAGCACAGACACAGGTGTTCTAATGCATGAGTATGCAGGTGTAGCACATAATTAAGGCTAAAGGGATGCTATCCTTGATTACAAGAATTGATCATAGAAGGTAACTATCTTTCAGAGATATTGGGCATTAGTCATCTTGAATACACTGCAGATTGGGTCTCCTTGTTGAAGGAAGCCTGGGTGTTGGTTAGCTGGATGACTGGTTTGTGATGCAAAGTGACACTTACAGCATAGAGTCAATGTACTGACTGAGTTTATCATGAAGGTCTAGTCTTCTCAAGAGATGTGGTGACCCTCAGGTTAAACCACCACTCATCATCTCTCCCTGAGTCTGGAACTATGATGACTTCATTTATTTTAAAGGAAGGATATAAGTGCATCAGGCATAGCCCATAAATTCACTAGACTGATACCTGGAATGAGTGGGTAGTCATGTGAGTTTAGGAAGGCTTGTTCCTCCCACAATCCAAAAATGTGCAGGTCAGGTGAATTGGCCATGCTAAATTGCCCATAGTGTTAGATGCATTAGTCAGGGATAAATATAGGGTAAGGGAATGGTCTGGGTGTGTTACACTTCGGAGGGTCAGTGTGGACTTGTTGAGCCAAAGGGCCTGTTTCCATACTGTAGGGAATCTAATCTAAAAGCTTGGGTGGCAGCTTTCAGGGAGCTATGCACACAGACACCAAGATTCCCCTGCTGATCCACATTACTATTACCCCAGAACTCTGTATTCCTGTTTCTCCTTCAAAGTGAATTACCTCACACTTTGCCCCATTCAACCCCACTAACCACCTCTCAGTCAATCTCTGCAGCTTCCATACTGTTCACAAATCTGCCTACGTTAATGTTACTTGCAAATTTACAAACCATCCTTCTACGCCCACATCCAGATCATTTATAAAAATGACAAACAGCAGTTGCCCCAAAACAGATCTTTGTGGTACACCACTAGTAACTGAATTCCAGGATGAACATTTTCCATCAACCACCACCCTCTGTCTACTTTCAGTAAGCCAATTACTGATCCAAACTATGGTATACACGTAATGTGGAGGGAGGTGGAATCAGGTTGAATGAGAGCGGTCAATGTGGTTGTTTTGCCGTGTATTTCTCTATTAACATTTTGCTGGGCTGTCTGGGCAAGCAATGAGGGATAGTGCCATTGTTCAGATTTCTTTCAGGGCTAGCACAGGCACAATGAGGCATAATCCTCTGTCAATGCTGTATGATAAAATAACTGCAGGAGAATCAGTGCGTATCTTCTGTGATCAACAGGTATTACAAGATATATTCTGCAGGGTGACCATTCTGAAGAATCAAGAAAGAGGGGTACTCTCAGTCCTACAGCAGAGTTCATGTTCCATTATGCTTTAAGGATCTCCCCATCAATCTCTGTTAAATAAAAAGGCACACCTCCCACAGCACTGTCAGTGAACAAACTAACCCGAGGTAATAATTTCTGTTGCAATTCACACATTACAGCCAGGATTTCAGTTAAACAGACACCTTTATATGTTCTGTACAATTGGGTTACAGAGATCACTTTAATAACTCTCCTACATTTCAAACAAGTTGTCCGCCATTTCAAATTTACAGCACAAAATCGATGACCGAGCGAATGGGTGAGGCTGCTCTGAGACCGAGGGCTCAATGTAGGAAACAGCTTCACTCCTGGAGCTGGCTCACAGACGCAGCCAGTACATAGCGCTCCGGATTCGGTTATAATCTGGTAACTGCTCTATTGGACCTGTCGGAGACAGAGATAGAAGTCAGTGAACAAATTGGCAAGTTGCCACCAGCAGGAGCAGAAATATCAATCTGAGTGATGCTGTGCCATTTCCCAAGTCTGATTTAAAAAACAGGTTCAAAGAACACACTTGTGTTGAGGTGATGGAGTGATGCAGTGGTAATAACAATAATCTAACCTCAAGTAATGCCCTGGGGGCATGGGTAAAAGTCCCAGCGTGGCAGAACATGACATTTGAATTTGATTTAAGAAAAGGAACAAAAAGGGCTGATTGATGGTGTCCATATAACCCTCGTTACCGGTCAGTTAATACCCATCTGGTTCACTAATGTGGAAAGTGTGTGCACGTTCAGCTACTGACAGAGCATATTGCAGCACTGATGACAGAACTCGGGGACCAGCATTCTGGCAGGCAGGTTTGCTACTGCAACACAGCTGCGTTTAAACTAAGTAGTGGCGGGGGGGGGAACAACAAACTGAATATTGAAGAAGGAAATTGGAGGGAAAGTTAGAACAAGGGAAGTCAAGAAAGACAACTGTATCAATGAGGCAGAAAACTCAGAAAGGGATTATGCTGTAAGGTTGAGTGAAATAGGAGTTGATAGGAAGGGTGAGGGCAGTAACAAATTAAAAATACTATTTTTGAATGCACAAAGCATTAGAAATAGGATGGATGAGTTTAAGGCTCTTTTGGAAATTGGTAGCTACGATATTGTGGGGATAACTGAGACGTGGCTTCAAGTGGACAGGGCCTGGGAAATGAATATTCAAGGCTACACGTGCTATCGTAAGGACAGACTGACGGGCAGAGGGGGTGGGGTGGCCATTTTGGTAAGGGATGATATTCAGTCCCTTGCGCGGGGGGACCTAGAATCAGAGGATGTCGAGTCAGTGTGGACAGAGCTGAGAAATACTAAGGGTAAAAAGACCCTCTTGGGAGTTATCTACAGGCCCCCAAACAGTAGTCTGGATGTTGGATGTAAGTTAAATCAGGAGCTGAAATTGACCTGTGGTAAAGATGTTACTACAGTTGTTATGGGGTATTTCAACATGCAGGTAGACTGGGAGAATCAGGATGGTATTGGACCTCAAGAAAGAGACTTTGTGGAGTGCCTCAGAGACGGATTCTTAGAAAAGCTGGTGCTGGAGCCGACCAGGGAGAAGGCAATTCTGGATCTGGTATTGTGTAATGAACCAGAATTGATCAGGGACCTCGAAGTGAAGGAACCATTGGGAAGTAGTGACCATAATACAATAAGCTTCAATCTGCAATTTGAGAGGGAGAGGGTACAATCGGAAGTGACAGTACTTCTGTTGAATAAAGGGAACTATGGAGCTATGAGGGAGGAGCTGGCCAAAGTTCAATGGTGCAATACCTTAGCAGGGATGATAGTGGAGGAACAATGGCAGATATTTCTGTGTATAATGCAGAAGATGCAGGATCAGTTCATTCCAAAAAGGAAGAAAGATCCCAGGAGGAGGCATGGGTGGCCGTGGCTGACGAGGGAAGTTAAGAAACATATAAAGTTAAAAGAGAAAAAGTATAACATAGCAAACATAAGTGGGAAAACTGAGGACTGGGAAGCTTTTAAAGAACAACAGAGGATTACTAAGTAGGAAATACGCAGAGAAAAAATGAGGTACGAAGGTAAACTGGCCAATATAAAGGAGGATAGTAAAAGCTTCTTTAGGTATGTGAAAGGCAAACAAATGGTTAAGACTAAAATTGGACCCTTGAAGACAGAAACAGGGGAATATATTACGGGGAACAAAGAAATGGCAGAAGAATTGAATTGGTACTTCAGATCTGTGTTCACTGGGGAAGACACAAGCAATCTCCCTGAGGTAACAGTGGCTGAAGGACCTGAACTGAAGGGAATTTATATTTGCCAGGAATTGGTGTTGGAGAGACTGTTAGGTCTGAAGGTTGATAAGTCCCCGGGGCCTGATGGTCTACATCCCAGGGTACTGAAGGAGGTGGCTCGAGAAATCATGGATACGTTGGTGATTATTTTCCAGAGTTCGATAGATTCAGGATCAGTTCCTGCGGATTGGAGGGTGACTAATGTTATACCACTTTTTAAGAAAGACCAGTTAGTCTGACCTCAGTGGTGGGAAAGATGCTGGAGTCTATTATAAAGGATGAAATTACGACACATCTGGATAGCAGTAACAGGATAGGTCAGAGTCAGCATGCATTTATGAAGGGCAAATCATGCTTGACTAATTTTCTGGAATTTTTTGAGGATGTAACTCTGAAGATGGATGAGGGAGATCCAGTAGATATAGTCTGTACCTGGACTTTCAGAAAGCTTTTGATAAAGTCCCACATAGGAGGTTAGTGAGCAAAATTAGGGCGCATGGTATTGGGGGGCAAAGTACTAACTTGGATTGAAAGTTGGTTGGCTGATAGGAAACAAAGAGTAGTGATAAACGGCTCCATTTCGGAATGGCAGGCAGTGAACAGTGGGGTACCGCAGGGATCAGTGCTGGGACCGCAGCTTTTTACAATATATGTTAATGATGTAGAAGATGGTATCAGCAATAACATTAGCAAATTTGCTGATGCTACTAAGCTGGGTGACAGGGTGAAATATGAGGAGGATGTTAGGAGATTACAGGGTGACCTGGACAGGTTAGGCGAGTGGTCAGATGCATGGCAGAGGCAGTTTAATGTGGATAAATGTATGGTTATCCACTTTGGTGGCAAGAACAGGAAGGCAAATTACTACCTAAATGGAATCAATTTAGGTAAAGGGGCAGTACAGAGAGATGTGGGTGTTCTTGTACACCAGTCAATGAAGGTAAGCATGCAGGTACAGCAGGTAGTGAAGAAGGCTAATAGCATGCTGGCCTTCATAACAAGAGGAATTGAGTATAGAAGCAAAGAGGTTCTTCTGCAGCTGTACAGGGCCTGGTGACATCCCACCTGGAGTATTGTGTGCAGTTCTGATCTCCAAATTTGAGGAAAGACATTCTGGCTATTGAGGGAGTGCAGCATAGGTTCACGAGGGCAATTCCTGGAATGGCGGGACTATCTTAAGTTGAAGGACTGGAGCGACTGGGATTGTATACCCTTGAGGAAAAAGTGAGAACTGCAGATGCTGGAGATCAGAGCTGAAAACGTCTTGCTGGAAAAGCGCAGGTCTGGCAGCATCCAAGGAACAGGAGAATCGACGTTTTGGGCATGAGCCCTTCTTCCTGAAGAAGGGCTCATACCCGAAACGTCGATTCTCCTGCTCCTTGGATGCTGCCTGACCGGCCACGCTTTTCCAGCAACACATTTTCAGCCTTGTATACCCTTGAGTTTAGAAGTCTAAAAGTGAATCTGATTGAGACATATGATTATTAAAGAATTGGACACTCTGGAGTCAGGAAACGTGTTTCCGCTGATGGGCGAGTGCCGAACCAGAGGACACAGCTAAAAAACATGGGGTAGGCCATTTAGGACAGAGATGAGGAGAAACCTCTTCACCCAGAGAGTGGTGGCTGTGTGGAATGCTCTGCCCCAGAGGGCAGTGGAGACTCAGTCTCTGGATTCATTTAAGAAAGAGTTGGATAGAGGTCTCAAGGATAGTGGAATCAAGGGTTATGGAGATAAGGCAGGAAGAGGATACTGATTAAGGATGATCAGCCATGATCATATTGAATGGTGGTGCAGGCCCGAAGGGCAGAATGGCTTACTCCTGCACCTACTGTCTATTAAGGAAAAGAATCTGATATTCCCCCCCTGATATGGCCTGCATGTGACTCCAGACCCACAGCAATGTGCTTCACTCTTAACTTCCCTCTGAGAAAATAGGAATGGGCAATAAATGCATCTAGCCAGCGACAGCTACATTCCATGAGTGAATAAACAAGGAGTGTTAATGGCTCTTACACCATCACCCACCTGCATGATTCAAGTCAGCTCATGGATGAAGAGGTCAGCCTGGGCACCACCCCCCCACCCCAACACCACCTCCCAGTACCAAACACCACCCCTGCCCACTTTCTACCAGCACATGCCCTCCCAGCACTGCACCAGCATGGAAGAGGGCATTAATCCTCCTTAAGAGCAAACAGAACCCTCAGAGGGAAAAACATTTCGGTCACAACAATAAACCAAGCCCCAAATAATCTCGACCCAGACACAGGTGAAAGCAGCAATACCTGGAAAGATTTCCATGTCTCCTGATAGCTGTTTACAATCAGGGACCCCTCTTTAATTCACGCCCACAGGTTTTTAGTACCCACACTCTCAATATTCGAACTGGACGTGACTCGAAACTGGACTCTCACTCTCACCACAGGTTTGCAAAGTTTCCTTGGGCTTGTTAAACAACGCAGCATGTTCAGGCACTAAAACACAGGCACGGAGCTATTGCTGGAGAAGGACTGAACTTACCGACTGCAGCGACAGCTGGACACTTGTCATAGATATACCGGGTACAAACATCACGCAACTTCAGGGCATCAACATCCTGTTCCAGAAAACAGTGCAACATCCCAGTTACACAGGAAAAAATGGGAATGATAATGAGAGAAGCAACTCAAATGCAGCCAATTCATCAGCCATGAGGCAGTAAAACTTACTGGTGTACAGGGTTTCAAACAGACTCTCACTGGGGCACGGGGTCTCACACACACACACACACACAGACTCTCACTAGGGTACAGTCCCATACACTGATTCCCATCAAACGTAGAACACTACAGCACAGTACAGGCTCTTTGGCCCTCAGTGTTGCACCGACCTGTGAAACTAATCTGAAGCTTTTCTAACCTACACTATTCCATTTTCATCCATATGTTTATGGAATGACCACGTCCAATGTTTATTCCACACCCCTACTACTCCAAGTGAAGAAGCTACCTCTGACATCTGTCCTATATCTATCACCCCTCAATTTAAAGCTAAGCCCCCTTTTGCGAGCCATCACCATCCGATGAAAAAGGTTCTCACTGTCGACCCTACATAACCATCTGATTATCTTATATGTCTCTATTAAGTCACCTTTCAACCTTCTTCCCTCTAATGAAAACTGCCTCAAGTCCCTCAGCATTTCCTCATACGACCTTCCCCACATACCTGCCAACATTCTCGTAAATCTCCTCTGAACCCTTTCCAAAGCTTCCACATTCTTCCTGTAATGCAGTGACCAGAACTGTACACAGTACTCCAAATGTGGCTACACCAGAGTTTTGTACAGCTGCAGCATGACCTCATGGCTCCGAAACTCAATCCCTCTACCAATAAAAGCTCACACACCGTACGCCTTCTTAACAACTTTCAGGGATCTATGTACCTGGACACCGAGATCTCTCTGCTCATCAACATTACCAAGAATCTTACCATTAGCTCAGTAGTCTGCATTCCTGTTACTCCTTCCAAAGTGAATGACCTCACACTTTTCCACATTAAAATCCATTGCCACCTCTTAGCCCAGCTCTACAGCTTATCCATGTTCCTCTGTAACCTGCAATATCCTTCAGCACTATCCACAACTCCACCAACCTTAGTGTCATCTGCAAATTTACTTCCACATCCTCATCCAAGTCATTTATAAAAATGACAAACAGCAGTGGCCCCAAAACAGATCCTTGCAGTCCCTACTCATAACTGAACTCCAGGATAAATATTTCCCATCAACCACCTCCCTGTCTTCTTTCAGCTAGCCAATTTCTGATCCAAACCGTCAAATCTCCCTCAATCCCATGTCTCTGTATTTTCTGCAATAGTCTACAAAAAAACAAGGAAAATTTAGAGCCCAGGAACAGGCCCTTCGGCCCTCCAAGCCTGAGCTGATCCAAATCCACTGTCTAAACCTATTGCCCAATTCCTAAGTATCTGTATCCCTCTGCTGCCCACCTACTCATGCATCTGTCCAGATGCATCTTAAAATGAATCTACTGTGCCTGCCTCTACAACCTCTGCTGGTAACGCTTTTCAGGCACCCCCCCACCCTCTGTGTAAAGTACTTTCCAAGTGTATCCCCCTTAAACTTTTCACCTCTCATCTTGAAAGCGTGACCTCTCATTACTGAATCCCTCACCCTGGGAGAAAGCTTATCTCTGTCCACCCAGTCTATACCCTTCAGGATTCTGTAAACCTCAATCAGGTCCCCCTTCAATCTTCTTTTTTCTAATGAAAACGAATCCTAACCTACTCAACCTCTCTTCATAGCTAGCACCTTCCATACCAGGCAACACCCTCGTAAACCTTCTCTGCACCCTCTCCAAAGCATCCACATCCTTTTGGTAATGTGGTGACCAGGACTATACACCATATTCTAAATGCGGCCGAACCAATGTCGTGTACAATTTTAACACGACCTGCCAGCTCTAATACTCAATATCCCACCCAATGAAGGTAAGCATACCATATGCCTGCTTGACCACTCTATCCACCCACGCAGCAACCTTCAGGGTACAATGGACCTGAACTCCCAGATCTCTCTGCTCATCAACTTTTCCCAAGGCTCTTCTGTTTACAGTATAGTTCACTCTAGAATTTGAGTTCCCTAAATGCATCACCTCACATTTGCCTGGATTGAACTCCATCTGCCACTTCTCCACCTAACTCTCTAATCTATATTCTCCTGTATTCTCTGACAGTCCCCTATGCTTTCTGCTACTCCACCAATCTTCGTGTCATTTGAAAACTTACTGATCAGACCACTAATGCCCTCTTCCAGATCAGTTATGTATATTACAAACAACAGTGACCCCAGCACTGACCCCTGTGGAACACCCACTGGTCATCTTTCTCCATTTTGAGAAACTCCCTTTAACTACTCTGCCTCCTGTTGCTCACCCAGTTCCTTACCCACCTAGCTAGAACACCCTGCACACCACGTGACTTCACTTTTTCCATTAGTTTACCATGGGGAACCTTATCAAACACCTTACTAAAGTCCATGTATATGACATCTACAGCCGTGTACCGTGGGGAACCTTATCAAACCCCTTACTGAAATCCATATATACCATATCAACCACTTTACCCTCATCCACCTGTTTGGTCACCATCTCAAAGAACTCGATAAGGTTCGTGAGGCACAACTTAGCCTTCACAAAACCATGCTCACTATCCCTAATCAACTTATTCCTCTCTAGATGATTATAAATCCTATCTCTTAAAACCTTTTCCAACACTTTACCCACAACTGAAGTAAGGTTCACTGGTCTATAATGACCAGGGTTGTCTCTACTCCCCTTCTTGCTGTCCTCGACTCTTCTAGCACTATTCCTGGAGACAGTGATGACATAAAGATCAAAGCCAAAGGTTCTACAATCTTCTCCCTGGTTTCCCAGAGAATTCTAGGATAAATCCAATCCGGCCCACAGCACTTACCTATTTTCTACTTTCCAGAATTGCTAACACCTCCTCCCTGTGAACCTCAATCCTGCTTAGTTTAGCAGCCTGTATCTCAGTATTCTCCTCAACATCATCTTTTTATAGTGCAAATACAAACGAAAAATATTAATTTAGCGCTCCCCCTATCTCGTCAGACTCCACGCAAACTTCCCACTACTGTCCTCAATTGGCCCTAATCATTCTTTTATTCCTGATACACCTAAAGAAAGCTTTAGGGATTTCCTTGATCCTATCTGCCAATGACTTCTCATGTCCCCTCCTGGCTCTTCTGAGCTCTGTCTCTTTCCTGGCTAACTTGTAACTCCCAAGTGCCCTGAGTCTTTTTTATCCTCTTGACAAGAGATTCAACTTCTTTAGTAAACCACTGCTCCCTCACTTGACAACTTCCCCCCCTACCTGACAGGTACATACTCATCAAGGACACGCAGTAGCTGTTCCTTGAATAAGCTCCACATTTCAGTTGTGCCCATCTCTCCCCACCCTATGAATCCTAAATCTTGCCTAATCGCAGCATAGTTGTCCTTCCCCCAGCTATAACTCTTATCCTACGATACAGAACATCGAACAATACAGCGCAGAACACACCTTTCGGCCCTCGATGTTGCACCGATCTATGAACTAATCTAAGCCCATCCCCCTACACTATCACATCATCATCCTTGTCCTTATCTGAGGACTGTTTAAATGCACCTAATGTGGTTGAGTTGACTACATTGGCAGGCAGGGCATTCCACGCCCTTACCACTCTGAGTATACCTGTCCCTTTCCATCACTAAAGTAAACATCACCAAAGTGCTCACCTACCTTCAACTCTAAAGGCTAGCTGTATTCATTACCAAGTACCAAATCCAATGTGGCTTCACCTCTTGATGGCTTGTCTACATACTGTGTCAGCAAACCCTCTTGCATGCAATGGACAAAAATTGACCGAACTAAAGTACTTGAACTATAGTATTTCCAGTCAATATTTGGGAATTTCATCATTGCTATCCTATTCTCTACATCTCTGGAACTATTCAGAGGGCTATAGAAACCTCCCAACAGGGTGACCTCTCCTTTCCAGTTTCTAACCTCAGCCCAAACTACCTCAGTAGACGAGTCCTCAAACATCTTTTCTACTACCGTAATACAGTCCTTGACGAACAATGCCACACCTCCCTCCCTTTTATCATCTTCTCTGTTCTTACTGAAACATCTAAATCCCAGAACCTGCAACGACCATTCCTGTCCCTGTTCTATTCATATCTCCGAAATGTTCACAACATCGAGCTCTCACTGGGGTACAGTCCCACACACACACACCGACTCTCACTGGGGTACAGTCCCACACATACCTACTCTCGCTGGGGTACAGTCCCACGCGCACAGACTCTCGCTGAGTACACGCTCACACACGCACACACACTGGACTACAGTACCACACACATACTGACTCACAATGGGGTACAGTCCCACACACACACACACACACTGACTCACACTGGGGTACAGTCCCACGCGCACAGACTCTCGCTGAGTACACGCTCACACACGCACACACACTGGACTACAGTACCACACACATACTGACTCACACTGGGGTACAGTCCCACACACACACTGATGCTTGCTAGGGTATGGGTCCTAGATACACTGACTCTTACTGGGGGATAGGCTCCTGTATTTAGTTACTAAGTATGAGTACTTCAGGCGATAAGCATCCAGTGGGCTCTGTTAGGCAGAGTGTTTCTAGTGTTTCTGAGCTATCCACAGAAATAGTTATGGTCAATCAATACATACATCAATCCTGGCATTCCACTCTGCCAGTGAGATACGTCGGCCGTAACTAAGGATTTGCCTCCCGATATCTGCACATGCTGGTGTCGTACCTGTGAACGAACATGGATATTAGTAAGCTCCAACACCATGGGCATTGCACACACCTCACTGTTCTCCCTGGGGTTTCCCTGGAGTCTGGGCCTGGGGCTAAGTGCCTCTGCTAGATACTGGGGTTCTGTCTGTGGACAACTGTCTGTTTGGCTGTTGAGCAGGTCTAGCCTGAATGACAATCAGGAAAACACCTTTGCTTAATCCTCTTCACTGCCCCTCAACATCCAGTCAGGAACATAATTCCTGAGGCAATGTCCCCTTCACAATCAGACTCGAGGCTGTTTGTCCCCTCCACTCAGTACCCTCTCTACCATGCATCCACTCCCCTCTGGTCACAAACCCCACCCCCACCACAGATCAATTCCCTTCCAGTCAGCACCACCTCCATGGATCTATTCCCCTCCAATCAGTAATTCCCATCTCCACTCCACCACAGATCAATTCCCTTCTGGTCAGTAACACACCTCCCCCTCCCAAAAGTGTGATTCCCCTCCAGTCTCTTCCCTGGTTGATGCCCTCAGTCAGGCCCGGCTCGGCCCGGCCCATCAGAACGGCCTGATTGGTATCCAATGGAACACAGCGAACACACCAAAGAGACTAGAGTTCCCACACTGCACTGCCTCACCGCATATCTCAGGCCCAGTGAACAGGATTGAGGTCAGTATCCAATCTGCAAAGAAAAGTCAGTCACAGGTCCTGGGCTATACGACAGCAGCCCATACAGAGCTCAGGACGGAGGGCAATGCAGAGGCTCGACTGGCACTGGGTTGGTTCAGGGCTGCACTAACTATGCCTGTATTTCGTACTGCTTTGATCAATGAATTTTGAATATTAAAAGGGTTCTGATAATGAGGTGAAGATGGGTGGGGGACAGGAGCATTCAGAACACATCAAGATCCAAGGGAATTAGATCCGGAGTGACGCTAGGATACACTTGCTCACACACCCGGAGGGGAAATCTGGGACCTTCTCCCTCCAAACACTGTGGTGTGAAAGTCAGTTGGCTTTAGGCCCTGGATTAAAGCAGACTCACTTTGCTGAGAAATGTTAACAAGGAACATGAAACAAAGCTGGGAAAATGAAGTTAAGACACAGATCAACCATTATCTGAATGAATGACAAGTAGGATGAGGGGTTGAATAAGACCATAAGACATAGGAGTGGAAGGCCATTCGGCCCATCGAGTCCACTCCGCCATTCAATCATGGCTGATGGGCATTTCAACTCCACTTACCAGCATTCTCCCCACAGCCCTTAATTCCTTGTGACATCAAGAATTTATCAATCTCTGCCTTGAAGACATTTAGCGTCCCGGCCTCCACTGCACTCTGTGGCAATGAATTCCACAGGCCCACCACACTCTGGCTGAAGAAATGTCTCCGCATTTCTGTTCTGAATTGACCCCCTCTAATTCTAAGGCTGTGTCCACAGGTCCTAGTCTCCTCGCCTAACGGAAACAATTTCCTAGCGTCCACCCTTTCTAAGCCATATATTACCTTGCAAGTTTCTATTAAATCTCCCCTTAATCTTCTAAACTCCAATGAATGCAATCCCAAGATCCTCAGCCGTTCCTCATATGTTAGGCCTACCATTCCAGGGATCATCCGTGTGAATCTCCGCTGGACACGTTCCAGCGCCAGTATGTCCTTCCTGAGGTGTGGGGACCAAAACTGGACACAGTACTCCAAATGGGGCCTAACCAGAGCTTTATAAAGTCTCAGTAGCACAACGGTGCTTTTATATTCCAACCCTCTTGAGATAAATGACAACATTGCATTCGCTTTCTTAAACACGGACTCAACCTGCATGTTTACCTTTAGAGAATCCTCGACTAGCACTCCCAGATCCCTTTGTACTTTGGCTTTACGAATTTTCTCACCGTTTAGAAAGTAGTCTACGCTTTTATTCTTTTTTCCAAAGTGCAAGACCTCGCATTTGCTCACGTTGAATTCCATGAGCCATTTCCTGGACCACTCTCCCAAACTGTCTAGATCCTTCTGCAGCCTCCCCACTTCCTCAGTACTACCTGCCTGTCCACCTAACTTCGTATCATCGGCAAACTTCACTAGAATGCCCCCAGTCCCTTCATCCAGATCATTAATATATCATGTGAACAGCTGTGGCCCCAACACTGAACCCTGAAGGACACCGCTTGTCACCGGCTGCCATTCCAAAAAAGAACCTTTTATCCCAACTCTCTGCCTTCTGTCAGACAGCCAATCCTCAATCCATACCAGTAGCTCACCTCGAACACCATGGGCCCTCACCTTGCTCAGCAGCCTCCCGTGCGGCACCTTATCAAAGGCCTTTTGGAAGTCCAGATATACCACATCCACTGGGTTTCCCTGGTCTGATGTACTTGTCACCTCTTCAAAGAATTCCAACAGGTTCGTCAGACACGACCTCCCCTTACTAAATCCATGTTGACTTGTTCTAATCAGACTTTGCTCTTCCAAGAATTTAGAAACCTCATCCTTAATGATGGATTCTAGAATTTTACCAACAACCGAGGTTAGGCTAATTGGCCTATAATTTTCCATCTTTTGTCTTGATCCTTTCTTGAACAAGGGGGTTACAACAGCGATCTTCCAATCATCCGGGACTTTCCCTGACTCCAGTGACTCTTGAAAGATCTCAACCAATGCCTCCGCTATTTCCTCAGCCACCTCTCTCAGAACTCTAGGATGTATCCCATCGGGGCCAGGAGATTTATCACGTTTAAGACCTTTTAGCTTTTCTAACACTTTCTCTTTTGTAATGGCAACCATACTCAACTCAGCCCCTGACTCCCTTTAATTGTTGGGATATTACTCATGTCTTCCACTGTGAAGACTGATGCAAAATACTTGTTAAGTTCTCCTGCTATTTCCTTATGTTCATATTTTCACAATCTGCTTTTCATCTCACCATCCAACTGAGCAATCAAACGGGTCTTCAGCGCATTCTTGGCTCTGGTCACCTCACTCTCAGTCACACTGGTGCAAAGGCGCATCCTGAACACAAACAAAGACCAAACAGTTACATTGCCTCCTTGATTATTTTTCTGTTGGTGCCCACCCCAGCAGGGTTTGGGAGGGGGGTGGGGTGGGGGAAGTGACATCTGGGTGCTTGCTCCAGCAGGGTGGGGAGGGGTGTTATCTCAGTGCCCGACCCAGCAGGGCAGTGGTTATCAGGGGTAACACAGTTCCTGCCCCAGCAGGATGGGAGGGGTACCTGTATGTCTGGTCTGGATAAAATCAATCATGCAGATACAGCACCAAACATCATTGAGTCTTTGTTTGAACCGCTCTCAATAAAGGTTTAATACTTAGTTTAATTTGAAAAAACTGGACCACTTCAATGTTTTCACCAGCAGATTGCAGTAAGTGATGCTAAAAGGACAAGCAGCCATCACAGGACGTGCAGCAGCACACTCACCATTCTCCCTGGGCAAAGTGCAGCATGTCTTCAATGCTCATTCCATCACAGACAAAGTATATCCCCCAAAGGCCTGTGTCGGAGTAACATGTATTGAAGGATTGGAAACTGTGACCAAGCTTATTCTCAACAGAAATCTGGGCCAGGCGACTTGACTGGTTCTGTAGAGATAAACAAGAAATAAGCAATATCATCATCACTAACCACACTTTTCCCCATCAACCACTCCCAGGGACAGTATGGGGTTAGATACAGAGTAAAGCTCCCTCTACACTGTCCCCTTCATCCCTCCCAGGACAGGAACAGCACAGGGTTAGATACAGAGTAAAGCTCCCTCTACCTTGTCACCATAAACACTCCCACGACAGATGCGGAACAGGGTTAGATACAGAGTAAAGCTCTCTCTATCTCGTCCCCATCAAACACTGGTTCTTTTGGGGTTAGAAGTGACCTGTACAAGAAGGACGGATTGTATTGAAATTGGAAGGGGACGATTATATTGGCAGGGAGATTTGTTCGAACTGCATGGGAGGATTTAAACTAGTAAGGTGAGGGGGTGGGACCCAGGGAGATAGTGAGGAAAGAGATCAATCTGAGACTGGTACAGTTGAGAACAGAAGTGAATCATACAGTCAGGGCAGGCAGGGGCAAGGTAAGACTAATAAATTAAACTGCATTTGTTTCAATGCAAGGGGCCTAACAGGGAAGGCAGATGAACTCAGGGCATGGTGAGGAACATGGAACTGGGATATCATAGCAATTATGGAAACATGGCTCAGGGATGGGCAGGACTGGCAGCTGAATGTTCCAGGATACAAATACGACAGGAAGGATAGAAAGGGAGGTGAGAGAGGACGGGGAGTGGCATTTTTGATAAGGAATAACATTACAGCTGTGCTGAGGGAGGATATTCCCGGAAATACATTCAGGGTGGAACTGAGAAATAAGAAAGGGATGATCATCTTATTGGGACTGTATTATAGACCCCCTAATAGTCAGAGGGAAATTGAGAAACAAACTTGTAAGGAGATTCCTCGTTACAGATGTTTCAGTAAGATTAGCGAGGGTGGTAAAAAAGGAGGGGGGGTGGCATTGCTAATTAGAAATGGTATAACGGCTGCAGAAAGGAAGTTTGAGGGGGATCTGCCTTTGGAGGTAGTATGGGCTGAAGTCAGAAATAGGAAAGATGCAGTCACCTTGTTTGGTGTTTACTATAGGCCCCCCAATAGCAGCAGAGATGTGGGGAAACAGATTGGGAAACAGATTTTGGAAAGGTGCAGAAGCCACAGGGTCGTAGTCATGGGCGACTTCAACTTTCCAAATATTGATTGGAAGCTCTTTAGATCAAGTAGATTGGATGGGGTGGTGTTTGTGCAGTGTGTCCAGGAAGCTTTTGTAACTCAATATGTAGATTGTCCAACCAGAGGGGAGGCCATATTGGATTTGGTACTCGGTAATGAACCGGGACAAGTGATGGGCTTGTTAGTGGGTGAACATTTTGGTGATGGTGACCACAATTCTGTGACTTTCACCTTGGTTATGGAGAGAGATAGGTGCGCACAACAGGGTAGATTTTACAATTGGGGGAAGGGAAATTATGTTGCTGTAAGACAGGATTTGAGGAGCATAAGTTGGGAGCATAGGCTGTCAGGGAAGGATGTGGTGGAAATGTGGAACTTTTTCAAGGAGCAGATACGACGTGTCCTTGATATGTATGTACCTGTCAGGCAGGAAAGAAATGGTCGTGTGAGGGAGCCTTGGTTGACGAGGGAGGTTGAATGTCTAGTAAAGAGGAAGAAGGAGGCTTACATAAGGTTGAGGAAACAGTGTTCGGACAGAGCAGTGGAGGGATACAGGATAGCCAGAAGGGACCTGAAGAAAGGGATTAGGAGAGCTAAGAGAGGGCATGAAAAATCCTTGGCGGATAGGATCAAGGATAACCCCAAGGCATTTTATGTGTATGTGAGAAACATGAGAATGATGAGAACGAGGGTAGGTCCGATCAAGGACAGTAGTGGGAGATTGTGTATTGAGTCGGAAGAGATAGGAGAGGTCTTGAATGAGTACTTTTCTTCAGTATTTACGAACGAGAGGGACCGTATTGTTGAAGAGGAGAGTGTGAAACGGACTGGTAAGCTAGAAGAGATACTTGTTAGGAAGGAAGATGTGTTGGACATTTTGAGCAACTTGAGGATAGACAAGTCCCCCGGGCCTGATGGGATATATCCTAGGATTATGTGGGAAGCAAGAGAGGAAATTGCAGTACCGTTGGCAATGATCTTTTTGTCTTCACTGTCAACGGGGGTGGTACCAGGGGACTGGAGAGTAGCGAGAGTTGTGCCCCTGTTCAAAAAAGGGAATAGGGATAACCCCGGGAATTACAGGCCAGTTAGTCTTACTTCTGTGGTAGGCAAAGTAATGGAAAGGGTACCGAGGGATAGGATTTATGAGTATCTGGAAAGACACTGCTTGATTAGGGACAGCCAGCACGGATTTGTGAAGGGTAGGTCTTGCCTTACAAGTCTTATTGAATTCTTTGAGGAGGTGACCAAGCATGTGGATGAGGGTAGAGCAGTGGATGTAGTGTACATGGATTTTAGTAAGGCATTTGATAAGGGTCCCCATGGTAGGCTTATGCGGAAAGTCAGGAGGCATGGGATAGAGGGAAACTTGGCCAATTGGATAGAAAACTGGCTAACTGGTCGAAGTCAGAGAGTGGTGGTAGATGGTAAATATTCAGCCTGGAGCCCAGTTACAAGTGGAGTTCCGCAGGGATCAGTTCTGGGTCCTCTGCTGTTTGTAATTTTTATTAATGACTTGGATGAGGGAGTCGAAGGGTGGGTCAGTAAATTTGCAGATAATACGAAGATTGGTGGAGTTGTGGACAGTGAGGAGGGCTGTTGTTGGCTGCAAAGGGACTTAGATATGATGCAGAGCTGGGCTGAGAAGTGGCAGATGGAGTTCAACCCTGCCAAGTGTGAGGTTGACCATTTTGGAAGAACAAATAAGAATGCGGAATACAGGGTTAACGGTAGGGTTCTTAGTCAGGTGGAGGAACAGAGGGATCTGGGGGTCTATGTATATAGATCTTTGAAAGTTGCCACTCAGGTGGATAGAGCTTGTAAGGAGGTCTATGGTGTATTAGCGTTCATTAGCAGAGGGATTGAATTCAAGAGTCGTGAAGTGATGTTGCAGCTGTACAGGACTTTGGTTAGGCCACATTTGGAGTACTGTGTGCAGTTCTCGTCGCCTCACTTAAGGAAAGATGTGGAAGCTTTGGAGAGGGTGCAGAGAAGATTTACCAGGATGTTGCCTGGAATGGAGAATAGGTCGTACAAGGATAGGTTGAGAGTTCTCGGCCTTTTCTCGTTGGAACAGCGAAGGATGAGGGGTGACTTGATAGAGGTTTATAAGATGAATAGAGGAATAGATAGAGTAGACAGTCAGAAATTTTCTCCCCGGGTACAACAGTGTGTTACAAGGGGACATAAATTTAAGGTGAAGGGTGGAAGGTATAGGGGAGATGTCAGGGGTGGGTTCTTTACCCAGAGAGTGGTGGGGGCATGGAATGCGCTGCCCGTGGGAGTGGTAGAGTCAGAATCATTGGTGACCTTTAAGCGGCAATTGGATAGATACATGGATGGGTGCTTAATGTAGGATAGATATTCGGCACAACATTGTGGGCCGAAGGGCCTGTTCTGTGCTGTATTGTTCTATGTTCTATGTTTTATGAGATCTCAGCTATCTGTAAGAATAATAGGGTTGTTATGGGAGGGGATTTTAACTTTCCAAACATCGACTGGGACTGCCATAGTGTTAAAGGTTTAGATGGAGAGGAATTTCTTAAGTGTGTACAAGACAATTTTCTGATTCAGGATGTGGATTTACCTACTAGAGAAAGTGCAAAACTTGACCTACTCTTGGGAAATAAGACAGGGCAGGTAACTGAGGTGTCAGTGGGGGAGCACTTTGGGGCCAGCGACCATAATCCTATTTGTTTTAAAATCGTAATAGAAAAGGATAGACCAGATCTAAAAGTTGAAGTTCTAAATTGGAGAAAGGCCAATTTTGACGGTATTAGGCAAGAACTTTCGAAAGCTGATTGGAGGCAGATGTTCGCAGGTAAAAGGACGGCTGGAAAATGGGAAGCCTTCAGGAATAAGATAACGAGAATCCACAGAAAGTATATTCCTGTCAGGGTGAAAGGAAAGGCTGGTAGGTATAGGGAATGATTAAAGAAATTGAAGGTTTGGTTAAGAAAAAGAAGGAAGCATATGTCAGGTACAGACAGGATAGATCGAGTGAATCCTTAGAAGAGTATAAAGGAAGTAGGAGTATGATTAAGAGGGAAATTAGGAGGGCAAAACAGGAACGTCAATATTTACTGTGGAAAAGGATATGGAAGATATAGACTGTAGGGAAATAGATGGTGACATCTTGCAAAATGTCCAGATTACAGAGGAGGAAGTGCTGGATGTTTTGAAACGGTTAAAGGTGGATAAATCCCCAGGACCTGATCAGGTGTACCCAAGAACTCTGTGGGAAGCTAGAGAAGAGATTGCTGGGCCTCTTGCTGAGATATTTGTATCATCGATAGTCACAGGCGAGGTGCCGGAAGACTGGAGGTTGGCAAACGTGGTGCCACTGTTTAAGGAGGGTGGTAAAGACAAGCCAGGGAACTATAGACCAGTGAGCCTGACCTCGGTGGTGGGCATGTTGTTGGAGGGAATCCTGAGGGACAGGATGTACATGTATTTGGAAAGGCAAGGACTGATTAGGGATAGTCAACATGGCTTTATGCATGGGAAATCATGTCTCACAAGCTTGATTGAGTTTTTTGAAGAAGTAACAAAGAAGATTGATGAGGGCAGAGCAGTAGATGTGATCTATATGGACTTCAGTAAGGCATTTGACAAGGTTCCCCATGGGAGACTGATCAGCAAGGTTAGATCTCATGGAATACAGGGAAGAACTAGCCATTTGGATTCAGAACTGGTTCAAAGGTAGAAGACAGAGGGTGGTGGTGGAGGGTTGTTTTTCAGACTGGAGGCCTGTGACCAGTGGAGTGCCACAAGGATCCGTGCTGGGTCCTCTACTTTTTGTCATTTACAGAAATGATTTGGATGTGAGCATTAGAGGTACAGTAAGTAAGTTTGCAGATGACACCAAAATTGGTGGTGTAGTGAACAGTGAAGAAAGTTACCTCAGATTACAATAGGATCTGGACCAGATGGGCCAATGGGCTGAGAAGTGGCAGATGGAGTTTAATTCATATAAATGAGAGGTGCTACATTTTGGGAAAGCAAATCTTAGCAGGAGTTATACACTTAATGGTAAGGTCCTAGGGAGTGTTGCTGAACAAAAAGACCTTGGAGTGCAGGTTCATAGCTCGCAGGTAGATAGGATAGAGAAGGCGGCTTGTGAAGGTTTGTAGCTCAGGTTGAGGTTTAGGGTGTAGGTTTGCTCGCTGAGCTGTAGGTTTGATATTTGGACGTTTCATTACCTGGCTAGGTAACATCACCAGTGGCGACCTCCAAGTGAAACGTAGCTGTTGTCTCCTGCTTTCTATTTATATCTTTCTCCTGGATGGGATTTGTGGTGATGTCATTTCTTGTTCGTTTTTGGAGGGGTTGATAGATGGTATCTAGATCTGTGTGCCTGTTTATGGCGTTGTGGTTGGAGTGCCAGGCCTCTAGGAATTCTCTGGCATGTCTTTGCTTAGCCTGTCCCAGGATAGATGTGTTGTCCCAGTCCCAGTCGAATTGGTGGGTTTTCTCATCAGTGTGTAGGCCTACGAGGGAGTGAGGGTTGTGTCTTTTTGTGGCTAGCTGATGTTCGTGTATCCTGGTGGATAACTTTCTTCCTGTTTGTCCTACGTAGTGTTTCTGGCAGTCCTTGCATGGAATTTTGTAGATGACGTTGGTTTTGTCCATGGGATGTACTGGGTCTTTTAAGTTTGTTAGCTTTTGTTTGAGAGTGTTGGTGGGTTTGTGCGCTACTAGGATTCCAAGGGGTCTTAGTAGTCTGGCTGTCATTTCTGAAACTTCTTTGATGTATGGTAAGGTGGTTAGGGTTTCTGGCTGTGTTTGGTCTACGTGTCGTGGTTTGTTCTTGAGGAATCTGCGGATTGTATTTTTTGAGTATCCGTTCTTCTTGAATACATTGTATAGGTGGTTCTCCTCTGTTTTGCGAAGTTCGTCTGTGCTGCAGTGTGTGGTGGCTCATTGGAATAGTGTTCTGATACAGCTTTGTTTGTGTGTGTTGGGATGGTTGCTGGTGTAGTTGAGTATTTGGTCAGTGTTTGTCGGTTTTCTGTATACGCAGGTTTATAGTTCTCCGTTGTCCTTTCTTTCGACTGTGACACCCAGGAATGCGAGTTTGTTGTTGGTTTCTTCCTCCTTGGTGAACTTTCTGCCTGTGAGGGTGTTGTTGATGATGTTAAATGTCTCTTCTACCTTGTTTCGTTTTGTGATGAAAAAGGTGTCATCTACGTAGCGGACCCAGATTTTTAGTTTGATGGTTGGTAGGGCTGTTTGTTCTAGTCTTTGCATTACCACTTCTGCTATGAATCCTGATAGTGGAGATCCCATGGATGTGTCGTTGGTTTGTTTGTAGATTATGATGTTGAAGGTGAAGTGGGTGGTGAGGCACAGGTCTACTAGCTTCATGATGTCTTCGTTGGTAATGTGATTGATGGTGGTTGGGGTGTGTGTGATGGTCTCTTCTAAAAGTGTGGTGAGTGTTTCCTTTGCCAGGTCGATGTTAAAGGAGGTGAATAGTGCTGTTACGTCGAATGAGATCTTCCTCTATTTTGGTATTTTTAATGATTTTTAGGAATTCCTGGGTGGAGTGGATGGAGTGCTGTGACCTTTCTACTAGGTATTTCAGTCTTGCGTGTAGTTCTTTGGCCAGTCTGTAAGTTGGTGTTCCGGGTAGTGAGACTATAGGTCTGAGGGGGGGCTCCTGGTTTATGGATTTTTGGTAGTCCGTAGAATTGTGGGGTATTGGTCCCGTCGAGTTGCATTTTCTGGAATTCCGTCTTGTTTAATTGTCCGGAATTGTGTAATTTTCTTCGGAGATATGTAATTTTGTTTCCTTATTGTGGGGTCGGGTCTAGCTCCACCTGTTGGTAGGTGTTGGTGTCTGCGAGTAGTGCATTGGCTTTCTCGATGTAGTCCCTTCTGTTCAGGATGACTGTGAGCCGACCTTTGTCTGCAGGTAATACAACGATGTTTTTGTCTTTTTTGAGGTTTTCTAGGGCTTTCTTTTCTTGTGTGTTCAGTTTGTTTCCTTCCCTGGGACTGGGACAACACATCTATCCTGGGACAGGCTAAGCAAAGACATGCCAGAGAATTCCTAGAGGCCTGGCACTCCAACCACAACGCCATAATCAAACACATAGGTCTAGATGCCATCTATCAGCCCCTCAGAAAACGAACAGGAAATGACATCACCACAAACTCCAGGAAACCCATCCAGGACAAACATCTAAATAGAAAGCAGGAGACAACAGCTTCGCTTCACTTGGAGGTCACCACTGATGATGTTGCCTAGCCAGGTAATGAAACGTCTGGATATCAAACCTACAGCTCAGCGAGCAAACCTACACCCTAGAGAAGGCGGCGTTTGGTATGCTTTCCTTTACTGGTCAGTGTATTGAGTACAGGAGTTGGGAGGTCATGGTGCAGCTGTACAGAACATTGGTTAGGTCAACGTTGGAATATTGCATGCAATTCTGGTCTCCTTCCTATCGGAAAAATGTTGTAAAATTTGAAAGGGTTCAGAAAAGATTTACAAGGATATTGCCAGGGTTGGAGGATTTGAGCTATAGGGAGAGGCTGAACAGGCTGGGACTGTTTTCCCTGGAGCGTCGGAGGCTGAGGGGTGACCTTATAGAGGTTTACAAAATTTTGAGGAGCACGAATAGGATAAATAGATAAAGTCTTTTCTCTGGGGTCAGGGAGTCCAGAACTAGAGGGCATAGGTTTAGGGTGAGAGGGGAAAGATATAAAAGAGACCCAAGGGGCAACTTTTTCACGCAGAAGGTGGTACGGGTATGGAATGTGCTGCCAGAGGATGTGGTGGAGACTGGTACAATTGCAACATTTAAGAGGCATTTGGATGGGTATATGAATAGGAAGGGTTTGAAGGGATAAGGGCCAGGTGCTGGCAGGTGGGACTAGATTGGGTTGGGATATCTGGTCGACGTGGACAGGTGGGACTGAAGGGTCTGTTTCCGTGCTGTACATCTCCATGACAGACATAGCATGAGGTTAGATACAAAGTAAAGCTTCCTCTACACTGTACCCCACCAAACACTCCCAGGAACAGAAGCAGGGACAGCATGTGGTTAGATACAGAGTAAAGCTCCCTCTACCCAGCCCCAATCAAACCTCCTGAAGACAGGTGAAGTACAGGGTTAGCTCCCCCTACCCTATCCCCATCAAACCTTCTGAGGACAGGTATAGCACAGGGTCAGACTGAATTCAGATTTCATGAAGGAGAAGGCTGGCCAGTCCATCTCCACCTTGTGGAGTATTGGTGTCTGACTGCTTCATAGTGCAACTGGTAATCCTTCAAGGGCCCGAGCCCGGACTCTTCATCAACTAGGGCTAACGTAATGTCTCCATTTTGAAGAGAGCGGCGAGGAGAGAAGGCAGTGAGAAACGAGGACAGCCGGGAAGTTTTGAAGTGGGTGAGATCTAAACCCATGACCCTACACCATAGGGCCTCCCTCCCACCCACCTCCCCTAACCTTACTGAAAGTCTGTAAACTTGGTAAGTTTTCAGGGTTTCTCTCTTCCTTGTTTAGTTCTGTGCGGGCTTTCAGAGTGGCAGGATGTGGATGTTAGGGCATTGCATGTTCCTCCTGCATAATGTGGCAGGTGAGGGACACGGCACATGTCTCTGCCGACCACATCTACGGGAAGTGTACCCAACCCCAGCCCCTCGAAAATCGAGTTGAGGAACTGGAGCTGGAGCTGGATGAACTGTGGATCATCCGGGAGGCTGAGGGGGAAATTGAGAGGATGTACAGGGAAGTGGTCACTCCCCAGACACAGGGTAAGGACAGCTGGATTACAGTCAGGGGGAGGAAAAGGCATCAACAGACAGAGCAGGGATCCCCTGTGGCCGTTCCCTTCAGCAATAAGTATACCATTCTGGACACTGCTGGTGGGGACGGCCTACTGGGGAAAGCCATAGTTGTCAGGTCTCTGGCACTGAGGCTCAGAAGGGAAAGTTGGGGGGGGGAGGAGGAGGATAGAATAGCACGAGTCAGACAGATTGACAGAAGATTTTTCTTCCCAGGTGCCAGGGTCCAGGATGTTGCCAATCGGGTTTACAAGATTCTGAAGGGAGAGGATGAGCAGCCAGACATTGTGGTACATATTGGCACCAAAGATATAGCCAGGAAAGGGATTAAGGATCTGAAATGTGACTACAGAGAATTAAGTTGGAAGCTGAAGAGCAGGACAGGTAGAGTAGTGATCTCAGGTTTGCTACCGGTCCCACGAGATAGTGAGGTGAGGAACAGTCAGCGAATGCAGCTTAACATGTGACTGAGAGGCTGGTGCAGGAGGGAGGGCTTCAGATATTTAGACCATTGGGATACCTTCTGGGAAAGGTGGGACCTGAACATGAAGGACGGGTTGCACCTGAACTGGAGGGGTACAAATGTCCTGGGAGGGCAATTTGTTTGTGTGGTTTAGCAGGGTTTAAACTAGTTTGGCAGAGAGTTGGGAACCAGAGCTACATATCTGAGGGGGGGGCAGGTGTAGTTAGGGCAGTGACAGGATGTAGTAAATCTATTGGGAAGGTTTTTCACGCGATGAAATAAAGGGAAAGTGTGCCTGCATTAACATAAGGAGTGTCAGAAATAAGAGTGAGGAATTTAGAGCATAGATCAGTAGTTGGGACTATGATGTTGTGGCCATATCAGAGACATAGGTTTCACAGGGGCAGGAATGGTTGCTTGACGTTCTAGGGTTTAGAACATTTAAGAATAACAGGGAGGTGGGAAAAAAGATGTAGCATTGTTAATCAGAGAGTGCATCACAGCTACAGAAACAAAGGTTGTTGAGGAAGGTTTGTCTACTGAGTCAGTATGGGTGGAAGTTAGGCACAGCAAGGGAACAGCCACCTCAGAGGGTTTTCTACAGACCTCAGAAATGGACTGAGGAGCGCCAGGAAAGGGTCACGAGAAAGGCTTGGCAGGAAGGATTAGGGAGAACCCAAAGGCATTTTACTCATACGTGAGGAATAAGAGAATGATCAGAGAGAAGGTAGGGCCGATCAGAAATAGCGGAGGTAACTTGTGCGTGAAGTCTGAGCAGATAGGGGAAGTCCTAAATGAGTCTTTTGCTTTGGTTTTCACTAAGAAAAGGGACCTTGTTGTGAATTATAACTTTGAGGAGCTGGGATACAGGCTTGAACAGATCAAGATTGATGAAGTTTATGTGCTAGAAATTTTGACAAAGATTAAGATTGATAAGTCCCCAGAGCCAGCCCAGATTTATCCTAGGCTGGTCCGTGAAGTGAGAAAAGAGGTTGCTTAGCCACTGGTGAAGATCTTTGCCTCCTCACTCTCCATGGGAGTCGTACCACAGGACTGGAGGGAGGCAAAGGTTGTTCCTCTTTTCAAGAAGGGAAATCCCTGGTAACTACAGACAACAATCTTACATCTGTGGTCAGTAAAGTTATGGAAAGAATTTTCAGGGATAGGATTTATGACTATTTGGAAAAGCATAGATTTGGCTATCTGGATTCAGAATTGGCTGGCTGACAGAAGGCAGAGAGTGGTTGTAGATGGAAAGTATTCTGCCTGGAGGTCAGTGTTGAGTGGGGTCCCACAGGGCTCTGTTCTTGGGCCTCTGCTTTTTGTAGTTTTTATAAATGACTTGGATGAGGAGGTTGAGGTGTGGGTTAGTAAATTTGCAGATAACACAAAGGTTGGAGGTGTCATCGATAATATAGAGGGCTACTGCAGGCTACAGTGTGACATAGACAGGATGCAGAGCTGGGCTGAGAAATGGCAGATGGAGTTCAACCTGGATAAATGCGAAGTGATGCATTTTGGAAGGCCGAACTCGAATGCTGAATATAGGATTAAAGGCAGGATTCTTGGCAGTGTGGAGGAACAGAGGGATCTGGGTGTCCAAGTGCATAGATCCCTCAAAGTTGCCACTCTCAAAGTTGGATAGGGTTATTCAGAAAGTATATGGTGTTTTGGCTTTCATTAACAGAGGGATCTAGTTTAAGAGCCGGGAGGTTTTGCTGCAGCTCTACAAGTCCCTGGTGAGACCACACTTGGAATATTGTGTCCAGTTCTAGTCGCCCTACTATAGGAAAGATGGAGAGGGAGCAAAGGAGGTTTACCAGGATGCTGCCTGGACTGGAGGGCTTGTCTTACGAATAGAAGTTGACTAAGCTTGGACTTTTCTCTCTGGAGAGAAGGAGGAAGAGAGGTGACCTGATCGAGGTATACAAGATAATGAGGGGCATGGATAGAGTCAATAGCCAGAGACTTTTCCCTGGGGCAGGATTGACTGGTATGAGGGGTCATAGTTTGAAGATATTAGGAGGAAGGTATAAAGGAGATGTCAGAGGTAGGTTCTTTACGCAGAGAGTTGTGAATACATGGAATGCGTTGCCAGCTGTGGTGGTGAAAGCAGAGTCATTGGGGACATTTCAGCAACTGCTGGACATGCACATGGATAGCAGTGAGTTGAGGGGTGCATAGGTTAAGTTATTTAATTTTAGATTACGAATAATCCTCGGCACAACATCGTGGGCAGAAGGGCCTATTCTGTGCTGCACTTTTCTATGTTGTCTATGTCTTCCATGTCCAAAAGCAACCCAGGTACTTTACAGAGTGTTTGACATAAAAAAGAGAGTGGAGGGGTTTCGGGTGTGATCCAGAGATCTCGGGGGCCCCAGCAGGTGATGGCAGGTCTGCTAATAATACAGCAGTGGAAGCTGGGGAAAAGGCCAGAGCTATACAGGCAGGGACATCTCAGAGGGTTATCAGAATAGAATGCAGGAGGTTAGAAGGGAAGAGTGGTGACCTGGAAGGGATTCCAAAATAAAATTGAGATTTATTGAAATGAAGATTTTGCTTCCATTGAACAAGACAGATGTGGCTGGGGTCCACTATCTGCACAATGAGGCCCATCCAGCCCGAGCAAGGCCCTGCCACTGATCCACAGCTACTCACCACTCCTCCCCCGTAAGTGCGATCCCAGTTTCCAATCAGTGTACTGGCAATCAAGAGAGGAACCACATCAGGATTAGATGATCCAACTCCCTCCACAGCAAGTGCAATGTGTGCTAATGGCATAGCATCATCTCTCACAAGAATCTGAAACCAAAGAGAGTGACAATTCAACCTCGCACAACAGAGTGACTAACCCTTCGGCTAAAGCAGCTGGCTGATGACTGGGGGGTGAGGCCCTTCTGTTTATATTCAAGGTCCTCATACAGAAAGTACTAGATGACCCACGGTCCCAGTGTGGATGAGGCAGCTGCAAAGGTGGCCATGTACAGTAAAGAAAGGAAAACCTGAATGACTGAAGACCAGCCACCTTCTCCCAAACACCAGTCTACGTTCCAGCTGCTCAATAATCAACCTTTCACACCTCCCAGTCTGTAATACTGATTAATCCACACTGCCACTACACCTCCAGTTTAAGCCTTGGCTCTAGTCCTGTGGTTTGATTCAATCTCTTACACACTCAATTTATTCAATGCCTTAACCTTCTTAACACCCCAGAACCAATCCCAGTTTCTCAGTCCCTCACCACTAACCAATCCCAGTTCCTCATCTTCCTCCCAGTGACCAATCCTCATCCTCCAATTTACTTCAACGCTCTGGTTTAACCCTCCTTCCTGATTGGGTGCCTAGAGCCAAGTCCTCCTGAAGTCACATCTCCAATAACAGGTGCTTCCACTTTGTCGAGTCCTGCCCCTAAAACTTTACTCTCTTCTGACTGATATTTCAAATGACCGAAGTGTCCCCTTTCTTTAAGTCAGAGGAAATAGCACAGCATGAAGGTAGAGGCTGGGCTCTTTCAGTTCCAGGCTCAGTGTCAGTTAAGGCAGGTACTGAAATATCTAACAGGCTGCTGCTCCTGTGATTAGTGACCATACTAGACGAGGTCATACTGACCTGACTTCCTGTGAAGCGACATGGGGCCAGCATTGGGATCGTATCATTCTCGTATTTGAAGGAAACGCCACCAAAGTGCTCCCGGACCAGCCTCAGCACCTCATCATGCTGAACACCTGAGGAGACAAGCACACACATCACTGTCATTATCCAAAACACCAACCCTCAAACACTAAAACTCTTCACCTTACTATAATAATTAGAGAATTACGGGAAAGGAGGCCATTCAGCCTTGAGTCCATACTGGCCCTCCAGCAGAGCTACCCCAAACACCTACAGGAAGTTGGCCATTTGACCTCTCAATCCTGCTCTACCATTCAATAAGATCATCTGATTGTAACCTCAAATCATGCCTTCACCCAATAACCTGCCACAATCCCCAGTTCAACATGAATTTACCTAGCTCAGTCTTGAAAACATTCACGGACTCATCTCCTACCACCTTTTCAGGAAGAGAATTCCCAAGACTCACGAGTCTCAGCAAAGATTTTTGCCGTTCCTGTTTGAAACTGGGGACTCTTGATTTTTAAGTAATGAGCTTCAGCTCTAAATTTGTCCACAGGAGGAACGCATCCCTTCCACATCCACCCAGTTGCTTCATCATCTTTCATGCTTCAGAACCCCTGATAATAAATGCTTAACCTGCTCAACCTTTCCCCATATTATTCATCTGTTAAACCTTCTATAAACTGCTTCCAACGCATTTACATCATTGCTTAAATAAGGAAATTAGCACTCCAGATAAAGTGCCATGAATACGATGAAGCATAACCGTTGCATTCAATACCCTTTGTGATAAATGCTATGAAATTTCTATGAAAATGCTAACATTATTAACATTCCTAATTTTTGCTTCATTTGCATACTAACCTTGTGAATATTGAACTATGACACCCAAATCCATCTGCAATCTCCCACAAGTTAGATCACGCTCATCTCTTCATTACAGAGTCAGAGATGTACAGCACGGAAACAGACCCTTCGGTCCAACCCATCCATGCCGACCAGATATCCCAACCAAATCTAGTCCCACCTGCCAGCACCCGACCCATATCCCTCCAAACCCTTCCTATTCATACACCCAGCCAGATGCCTCTTAAATGTTGTAATTGTACCAGCCTCCACCACATCCTCTGGCAGCTCATTCCATACATGTACCACCCTCTGTGTGAAAAAGTTGCCCCGAAGGTCTCTTAGATCTTTCCCCTCTCACCCTAAACCTATGCCCTCTAGTTCTGGACTCCCCGACTCCAGGGAAAAGACTTTGCCTATTTACTCTATCCATGGCCCTCAATTTTGTAAGCCTCTATAAAGGTCAGCCCTCAGCCTCTGACGCTCCAGGGAAAAACAGGCCAGAGCCCTTGAACAGCCCCTGTTCAGCCTCTCCCTATAGCTCAAATCCTCCAACCCTGGCAACATCCTTATCAATCTTTTCTGAACCTTTCAAGTTTCACAACATCTTTCCGATAGGAAGGAGACCAGAACTGCACGGAATATTCCAACTGTGGCCTACCCAATGTCCTGTACAGCCGCAACATGACCTCCCAACTCCTGTACTCAATACCCTGACCAATAAAGGAAAGTATACCAAATGTCTTCTTCACTATCCTATCTACCTGTGACTCCACTTTCAAGGAGCTATGAACCTGCACTCCAAGGTCTCTTTGTTCAGCAACACTCCCTAGGACCTTACCATTAAGTGTATAAGTTCTTCTGCCAAAATAGACAATTTCACAATTTTCCATATACTCCACATGAGACATCTTAGTCTCACTTCCATTCTCTTTCTCCACAACAATGGAAGTTGTCTATTCCACTATTTATTCAAGACCTTCCCAAAGTTATTATTCAATCTGCTTCCACTACCCTTTCAGGCAGCTGTTCAGGATCACATGGTCAAAAATACTGCCCCCCACTGGTTACTGACCCTCCTACCGTTAGAAAAGGTCTGTCCTTTACTCCAATCAAAACCCATCATCATGCTGAATGCCTCAAGTTAATTAAGCCTTAACCTTTCTCCTGCCTTTCCAATCATCCAAATAAACAAACCTTATTCCTCACTATTGTAATAGTTCTCCTCTGCACCAACTGCAAGACCTCAATATCCTTCCTAAAGTAACACAAACTCCAGCTGAGTTTGGAGCTGATCATATTCTCACCTCCTGAGGCAGCCACGACTATTCTCGGAGCTTTGTAATGATTGTTCATGAACTCTTTGAGGCTGCTGCGACTCAATGACCTGAACAGCAAAAAGAAAATTGATTAATCATTAACAATCAACATCTTGGTATTAGAACCTCAATTTAGTAAAGGATTATGCTATTGGCAAATCCAGTAGGTTCATCCTCTGTTGCTGAAAGTCAATCATTTCATTCTCAGGTCCTAAGGGGAGATATTTTCTAACACAATCATTCAGAAATGTTACTACACACCTCTGGAACAGGTAGGACTTGAAACCAGGCTCTGGCTCAAAGGCTCATTTATTGTCACTGCATCTAGAAGGACCTTCAGTTCCTTAAGAGAGCATCCTATTTCCAACCATAGTCAGCTGCTTCAAAAATGACCTTCCCTCCATCATAAGTTCAGAGAGAGGGATGTTCACTGATGAACGCACCATGTGCAGCACCATTCACAACTCCCGGCTTGGGCTGACAAGTGGCAAGTTTTTTTTTGATTCACTCAGAGGACATGGATGCTGCTGGCTGGTCAGCATTTACTGCCCGTCGCCTTCCCTTTGACCTGATTGATTTGTTAAGGCAGTCGTGAGTCAATCACACTGCTGCAGGTCTGAAGTCGCATGTGGGCCAGGACAGGATGGCAGGTTTCATTTCTTGAAGGACATCAGTGAACTGGATACATTTTTCCAACAACCAGCAAT
Organism: Hemiscyllium ocellatum; assembly: GCF_020745735.1. Taxonomy (NCBI): domain Eukaryota; kingdom Metazoa; phylum Chordata; class Chondrichthyes; order Orectolobiformes; family Hemiscylliidae; genus Hemiscyllium; species Hemiscyllium ocellatum. Next base: position 924,794 of record NC_083414.1, on the reverse strand, counting down.
GGTTTCATGGTGATCAGTAGATTCTTAATTTCTGATTCTCTTTTTCAAATTCCATCATGTGCCATGGCAAAACTCAAACCCAGCTCCCAGGAACATGAGTTGAGTTTCTGGATTAATACTCTAACGATATTACCACTAGGCCATCTCCTCCAAACTAACATTTATCCCCCACAATTGCCAACCAATGACCATCTCTCACAGACATTCAGTGGCAGCACTATCAACAGCCTGAGAGTTACCAATGACCAGAAACTGAATTGGACCAGCCATATAAATACAGAAACTAACCTGCAGCAAGTAATTCACCTCCTATTTCCCCAAACCCTGTCCACCATGTACAAAGCACAAGTCAAGAGTGTGATGGAATACTCCCCACTTGCTTGAATGGGTGTAACCCCAACAACACAAGAAGCTTGACACCATCCAGGACAAAGTAATCTGCTTGATTGGCACCACATCCAGAAACATTCACTCCCTCCCCCACAGGCGTTCAGTGTTAGCTGGTGCATTGCAGCAACTCAAAGCTCCTTAGGCTGCAGCTTCTAAACCTATCATTGAGAAGGGCAAGGGCAGCAGATCCATGGGAATACTTCTCCAAATCATTCACCGTTCTGGCTTGGAAATATATCCTCGTTTCTTCACTGTCGCTGGGTTAAAATCCTGGAATTCCCTCCCTAACCACTTTTTAAAGAAAGGTGGGAGAGAGAAAGCAGGGAGTTATAGACCAGTTAGTCTGACCTCGGTGGTGGGAAAGATGCTGGAGTCTATTATAAAGGATGAAATTACTGCACATCTGGATAGCAGTAACAGGATAGGTCAGAGTCAGCATGGATTTATGAAGGGGAAATCATGCTTGACTAATCTTCTGGAATTTTTTGAGGATGTAACTCTGAAGATGGACAAGGGAGATCCAGTAGATGTAGTGTACCTGGACTTTCAGAAAGCTTTTGATAAAGTCCCACATAGGAGGTTAGTGAGCAAAATTATGGCGCATGATATTGGGGGCAAAGTACTAGATTGGATTGAAAGTTGGCTGGCTGACAGGAAACAAAGTAGTGATAAACAGCTCCATTTTGGAATGGCAGGCAGTGACCAGTGGGGTAGCGCAGGGATCAGTGCTGGGACCGCAGCTTTTTACAATATATGTTAATGATATAGATGATGGTATTAGTAATAACATTAGCAAATTTGCTGATGATACTAAGCTGGGTGGAAGGGTAAAATGTGAGGAGGATGTTAGGAGATTACAGGGTGACCTGGACAAGTTAGGTGAATGGTCAGATGCATGGCAGATGCAGTTCAATGTGGATAAATGTATGGTTATCCACTTTGGTGGCAAGAACAGGAAGGCAAATTACTACCTAAATGGAATCAATTTAGGTAAAGGGGCAGTACAGAGAGATCTGGGTGTTCTTGTACACCAGTCAATGAAGGTAAGCATGCAGGTACAGCAGGTAGTGAAGAAGGCTAATAGCATGCTGGCCTTCATAACAAGAGAGATTGAGTACAGAAGCAAAGAGGTTCTTCTGCAGCTGTACAGGGCCCTGGTGAGACCACACCTGGAGTATTGTGTGCAGTTCTGGTCTCCAAATTTGAGGAAAGACATTCTGGCTATTGAGGGAGTGCAGCGTAGGTTCACGAGGTCAATTCCTGGAATGGAGGGACTACATTACACTGAAAGACTGGAGCGACTGGGCTTATATACCCTTGAGGTTAGAAGACTGAGAGGGGATCTGATTGAGACATATAAGATTATTAAAGGATTGGACACTCAGGAGACAGGAAACATGTTTCTGCTGATGGGTGAGTGCCGAACCAGAGGACACAGCTTAAAAATATGGGGTAGACCATTTAGGACAGAGATGAGGAGAAACTTCTTCACCCAGAGAGTGGTGGCTGTGTGGAATGCTCTGCCCCAGAGGGCAGTGGAGGCCCAGTCTCTGGATTCATTTAAGAAAGAGTTGGATAGAGCTCTCAATGATAGTAGAATCAATTGTTTTGTAGATAAGGCAGGAACAGGGTACTGATTAAGGACGATCAGCCATGATCATATTGAATGGTGGTGCAGGCTCAAAGGGCAGAATGGCCAACTCCTGCACCTATTGTCTATTGTCTAACAGTATTATTGATTTACTGACAGCACATGGACTGCAGTGGTTCAAGGAGGTCGATCAAGGGCAGCTAACAAAAGGCCATAAATCAGCCAGTGACCCCCCTCACAAAGGAACAAGAACCAACTTACTTGACATTCTCAGTGGGCCCCACCACAGGGAAGGCCAGGGGTGTCCCCTGAAAGGCAGTGGCGTGAAGATAATCAAACACCACCTCATCCAGGTTGCTCTCCATCTCCTGCATCTCCCGTAGGATCAGCTTCCGTCCTTGTTCCAGCTCTGGTTCTGATAGTGAGCTGTTCTGTACCAGGTCACCAAGGATTTCCACAGCTGTTAAAGAAAAATGCATCAATTCAAACAGATGCGTGTGACCATTTTAACTAGCAGCATAGAACCAATGTAGCAGCAGTAGTAACTAGCAGAGTTTGACAATGCTAAACTATGGCAGTAACTAATTCTGCATTGTTTAACAGGGCTTTAACTAGCAGTTTAAGATTAGGCCATTCACAGGCAGCTAAACTGTTTCCTACATGTCACACTCATTCGTTCTTCACCACATCATCATACCCACTCACTGTTAACTTGCAAAGATAGAGGAAGGGTTCCTATGGTAATCAAGACCCCCTCAACCTCAAGGTCGTCCATAATAAATTTATGAATACACATTTATCAGCAGGTTTGCCATCAAAATCCTTCCATCCAATTGGTGTGAAGGCATTGCTCAGCTCCATTCCCTCGAATACCTTTTCGCCAAAGGTCTGATTTCAATACAGCCACTAACCCAGGACGCTGTGGATTCACTGAGAAGTGGGTTCAGCACAAACCAGGGTTCACATTGACCTAACTGGAATGTATAATGGGACAAAGGAATCCATGCCAAAAAGACATATCAAAATGCTGAAGGATTCTCACGATAAATACAGGGAAAGGAACTGAGTAGCAGCTTCAAAGACTTCAGCATCGTCACAATGGGCCAAATCAACGTCTTCTGTGATGCTGGGTTTGTATTTAACATTGCAGACCCTCTCTCAGGGTAAGGAAGTGGAGTTCATACAAATTCAAATCCTGCACCCTAACTTACAGACAAAAGCACCAAATAAACATTTGAATAATATCCAAAAGTCTGTGAAATGTTCAGTACCTTTTGGTAAATCCTTAGCCAATGATTTCATGTAGTAGGCAGTCTGCTCACGAGAAGTGTATGCATTCAGATGAGCCCCAAGGCTCTCCACCTCATTCTCCAAAACATGTTGCGGATGTTTCTTCGTTCCCTGGAAAACACAGTTTCACATTTCTCTAAAATACTCAATATTTTGCAACCTTCCTCCCTCACCCAATAAACATGATTACTCATGATAAAAGCAAATTACTGCGGATGCTGGAATCTGAAACCAAAAGAGAAAAATGCTGGAAAATCTCAGCAGGTCTGGCAGCATCTGTAAGGAGAGATCACTACCAGGGACACCAGCATACAAACTGGCCAAAGAACTACAACAAAAACTGAAACACCTAGTCAGCGGATCCAAACACTCCATACAATCAACACAGGAATTCTTGGACGTCATCAGGAATACACACATAGACAAAGAAGAAACCATGGTATCATTCGACGTGACAGCACTGTTCACTTCAATTGACAAAACCCTAGCCAGAGAAACAATAGCCAACCTACTGGACATACATAACAGAACACAGGAGGCCGAACCTATCAACAAGGACGGCATACTTAAACTACTGGACCTGTGCCTCACCACACACTTTACATTCAACAATCAGATATACGAACAAATCAACGGAACACCCATGGGATCACCAATCTCGGGACTCATAGCAGAGGCAGTTATGCAAAGGTTAGAACATACAGCCCTACCACAAATCCAACCCAAACTCGGGATCAGATATGTTGATGACACCTTTGTAATCATCAAAAACACAGATATAGAAAAAACACACCGAATCATCAACGCCACACTCACAGGAATCCGATTCACACGAGAAGAGGAAAAGGATAGCCAACTCCCATTCCTAGATGTGTTAGTAGAGAGAACACCCAACGGAGAATTCACCACAAGGGTACACAGGAAATCAACACACACAGACCAAGTCTTAAACTATGAAAGTAACCACCCCAACACACACAAACGAAGCTGCATCAGGACACTATTCAAAAGGGCCACAACACACTGCAGTACACCAGAACTGCGAAAAGAGGAAGAGGAACATCTATACAAAGTATTCGCCAAAAACGGATACCCACGCAACTTTATCACCAGATGCCTAAGAGATAGACCGAGGAACGAGGACATGCCACAACCAAAAGGACTAGCCACTCTACCATACGTCAGGAGCGTCTCAGAACTGACAGCCAGACTACTGCGACCCTTAGGACTCATAACAGCACACAAGCCAACATCCACGCTCAGACAACAACTCACTAGAACAAAGGACCCAATACCCAGCATGAGCCAAACTAACGTAGTTTACAAAATACCATGCAAGGACTGCACAAAACACTATATAGGACAAACAGGAAGACAGCTAACAATCCGCATCCATGAACATCAGCTAGCCACAAAACGACACGACCAGCTATCTCTAGTAGCCATACACTCAGACAACCAGCAACATGCATTTGACTGGGAAAACACCACTATCATAGGACAAGCCAGACAGAGAACAGCCAGAGAATTCCTAGAAGCATGGCATTCATCCCCAAACTCCATCAACAGACACATTGACCTGGACACCATATACAAACCGCTACAGCTGAAACTGACACCCGGAAACGGCAAGAACATCCATCAACAGAAACATCGACCTGGACCCCACATACAAATCACTGCAGCTGAAACTGACACCCGGAAGCGGCAAGAACAAACCAATATAAATACCGGAAGAAACATCAAAGCTGCGCTTCACACGAGGCTCCAACAGCACTGATGATGTTCCCTAGCCAGGGAACGAAACGTTTGCAACAAAAACTTCCAGCTCGGCGAGCAGAACCACAACAACGGATACCCGAGCTACAAATCTTCAATCAGATTTTAAAGGAGAGAAAAAGCTGACATTTTGAGTCTAACTGACCCTTTGTCAAAGCTGACAAAGATTACTCATGTCCCAAGTACCCATTCCCAAGTATGACACAAAATTCAAACTCTACACACTACTGTTTAGCAACATATGATGAGAAAAATCTCCTCAGTTTTGAGCTTCTCTCTCTGTGATTATTGTTATGGTCCAGTCGGAGAATGAACTGCTTTGTGTCTTTGTCCCACTCGTCCACTAGTTACAACAAAGTTTCCCCAACTCATCCCAGATCCAAGTCTCCAACTCAACATCGCCCTCTTGAACTGTCCTACGTGTCCATCTTCCTTCCCAACTACCCGCTCCGACCTATCACCATCAACCCCCACCGGCAACCACCTATCATCTTCCCAGTTACCATCCCTCCAGCCCCACAACCACCCCATTTATCTTTCAGCCCCCTTCCCCACCTTTCACAATATTTCAACTCTCCTGCTCCTTGGATGCTGCCTGACCTGCTGTGGTTTTCCAGCACCACACTTTTTGACAAAAGTTTGAAATTGGTGATATTGACAATTAGATACATTAATACAGATACTGTGAAATGATACAGTATCGGAAGACATAAAAGTTGAGAACCCAAAAAGATGATCCCGATGGGAGTTATGTACAGGCCTCTTAGCATTAGTCAAGATGTGGGGAAAATAAATCACAACATAGAAAAGCTATGTAAGAAAGGCACTTACAATAATCACGGGAAACTTCAATATCCAGGTGGACTGGGAAAATCAGGTTGGTAGTGGATCTCAAAAAAAAAAGGAATTTGTGGAATGTCTACAAGATGGTTTTAGGAGCAGCTTGTGGTAGAAATCACTAGGGAACAGGCAGTTCGGGATTTCAAATGGACAATGAGGCAGACTAGATTAGGGAGCTGGAGTTGAAGGAACCCTTAGGAGATAGTGACCATCACATGATAGAATTTACCTTGCAGTTTGAGAGGGAATGAGATGTAATAGTATCACAATTGAAGGAAGGAACTACAAGGACCTGCCCAGAATTGTTGGGAGGTAGATTTTGGAAAGGTGCAGAAGTAAAAGGGTTGTTGCTATGGGTGACTTTAACTTCCCTAATATTGAATGGAACCTCCTTAGTTCAAATAGTTTGGATGCAACAGTTTTGTCAGGTGTGTTCACGAAGAATCCCTGACTCAATAGGTAGATAGGCCGACTATGGGAAGGCCAAACTGGATTTGGTGCTTGGCAACGAACCAGGCCAAGTGTCAGATCTCTCTGTGGGAGAGCATTTCATTGATAGTGATCACAACTCCCTGACTTTTATTATACTCATGAAGAGGAAGAAGAGCAAAGTATTTAGTTTAGTGAGGGGGAACTACAATGCTATTAGTCAGGAACTGGGACACCTCAATTGGAAACGAATGTTCCCAGGGAAATGCTCAACAGGAATGTAGAGGTTGTTGACAGTGCTGGATTGCTCTGTCCCACTGAGGCAAGGAAGAGAGGGGAGGGTGAAGGCACCTTAGGTGACAAGGGATGTGGAACATCTAGTCAAGAGGAAGAAGGAAGCTTAAGATTGAGGCGGCAAAGATCAGACATGGCTCTAGAGAGTTACAAGGTAGCCAGGAAGGAACTGAAGAATGGACTTTGGAGAGCTAGAAGAGGGCATGAGGAAGCTTTATTGGTTGGGATTAAGGAAAACCCTAAGACATTCTACACTTATGTGGGGAACAAGAGGATGGCCAGAGTGAGGGTAGTGCCCATCAGGCATAGTGGAATGAAATTGTGCCTGAACTCGGAGAAAGTAGGGGAGGTCCTTAATGAATACTTTGCTTCAGTATTCACGAGTGAGAGGGACCTTGATGTTCGTGAGGATAGCATTAACCACGCTGATATGCTTGCATAGGTTGGTGTTAAGAAGGAGGATGTGCCCATAGAAGACACAGGGTAGTAGTAGATGGAAAGTATTCAGCTTCGAGCTCAGTGACCAGTGATGTTCCGCATAGATCTGTTCTGGGGCCTCTGCTCTTTGTGATTTTTATAAATGACTTGGTTGAGGAAATGGAAGGATGGGTTATAAAGATTGTCGATGACACAAAGGTTGGTAGAATGTCAGATAGCGTAAAGGGCTGACAGGATGCAGAACTGGGCTGACAAGTGGCAGATGGAGTTTAACCTGGAAAAGTATGAAGCGATTCATTTCAGAAGGTCAAATTTGAATACAGAATACAGGCTTAAAAGCAGGATTCCTGGCAAAGATCAACGAAAATGTACAGCCCAGGAATAGGCCCTTTGGCCCTCCAAGCCTGAGCCGATCTAAATCCACTGTCTAAACCTATCACCCAATTCCTAAGCATCTGTATCCCTCTGCTCCCCACCTACTCATGCATCTGTCCAGACACATCTTAAATGAATCTACCGTGCCTGCCTCTACTACCTCTGCTGGTAACATGTTCCAGACACCCACCACCCTCCGTGTGAAGTACTTCCCGCATGTGTCCCCCTTAAACTTTTCACTTCTCACCTTGAAAGCATGACCTCTTGTTACTGAATCCCTGACCCTGGGAAAAAGCTTATCTCTGTCTATACCCTTCATGATTTTGTAAACCTCAATCGGGTCCCACCTCAATCTCCTTTTTTCTAATGAAAACAATCCTGACCTACTCAACCTCTCTTCATAGCTAGCACCTTCCATACCAGGCACCATTCTCGTAAACCTTCGAAACACAACCGTCCTTCATTATCCTTTAGTGGACCAACCCTTTCTCTAGTTACCCTCTTGCTTCTTATATATGAATAAAAGACCTTGGGATTCTCCTTCATTCTGCTTGCTAAAGTTATTTCATGACCCCTTTTAGCCCGCTGGATTCCTCATTTAAGTTTGGTCCCACTCTCCTGATATTCTTCCAAGATCCATTCTGTTCTTAGCTGCTTGGACCTTATGTACCTTATTTTCCCAGTGTAGAGGAACAGAGGGATCTTGGGGTCCACGTCCACAGATCCCTCAAAGTTGCCACCTAAGTTGATAGGGCTATTGAGAAGACGTATGGTGTATTGGCTTTCGTTAGCAAGGGAATTGAGTTTAAGAGCTGCGACATTATCCTGCAGTTCTATACAGCCCTAGTTCGACCACCCTTGGAATATTGCGTTCAGTTCTGGTCACCAGAAAGGTTGAGGAATCCAGAGGATGAAAGGTGACTTGATAGAGGTATACAAGATGATGGTCATACCTGACAAATCTGTTATAATTCTTTGAGCAAATAATGAGCAAGTTAGACAAAGGAGAGGCAGTGGATGTAATCTATTTGGATTTCTGAAAGGCCTCTGACAAGGTGCCTTTGACACGTGACTGCGAAATAAGATAAGCGCCTATCATCGCGGGGATGAAGGGCATTCATATGCAGTGTGGTTGTGGACTCAGAGTCTACTCGATGGAGTTTGGAAGAATGAAAGGCAGAATCTGATCGAGACTTACAAGATGCTGAGAGGCCTGGATAGAGTGGATGTGGAGATATTTCCCATGGTAAGAGATTAGAACCAGGGAGCACAGCCTCGGGGTGAGGGGATAAACCTTTAAAAGTGAGGTGAGGAAGAATTTCTTCAACCAGAATCAGAGTCATACAGCATGGAAACAGGCTGACAGGCCCAACCTGGTTTCCTAAACTGAACCAGTCCCAATTACCTTCGTTTGACCCATATCCATCTGAGTAAAAACAAGGACTGCAGATGCTGGAAACCAGAGTCTAAATTAGAGTGGTGCTGGAAAAGCACAGCAGGTCAGGCAGCATCCGAGCAGGAAAATCAACGTTTCAGGCAAAAGTTCTTCATCAGCTTTTGCCCGAAACGTCGATTTTCCTGCTCCTCGGATGCTGCCTGAATTGCTGTGCTTTTCCAGCACCACTCTAATACACAACCTATATCCACCTTCCGAATCATGTACCTGTCTAAATGTCTTTTAAACGTTATAATTGTACCCACTTCTACCAGTTGTTTTGGCAGCTCCTTCCATACATGAACTATCTGTGTGGAAAAGGTTGCCCCTCAGATGCCTTTTAAATTTTCCCCCTCTCACCATAAACCTATGCACTCTAGTTCTGGATCCCCTACACTGAGAAAAGACATCGGCTATTCATGCGATCTATTGCCGCCATGATTTTATAAACCTCAATAAGATCACGCTTCAGCCTCCTACGTCCAGGGGAAAAAAGTCCCAGCCTATCCGTATAACTGAAATTCCAGTCTCGATAAGACCCTTGCAAATCCTTTTTGCACCCTTTCCAGTTTAATAACATCCTTCCTATACCAGGGCAACCAGAACATTCAGCTAGGTTCCTTACGTAACAGAGTAAAATATACTGACACACAGGGCACTGCAGATATTTCCTAATCATCCTGTTACGAGATGTTATGGCAATTCTAGAGAAGGTGGAACTTGAACCCAGGTCTCCTGGTTCGGTGCTAGGGGAATTAGTACTGGGAGCCCACATCTATTTTTTCTAAACCATTCTTTCAGAGAGGTTACTATATATCTCTAAAACAGATGGGACTTCAACCCGGGTCTCTCACTCCAGGGATAGGGACAATACCGCTACACCACAAGAGTCCCTCAAAGTATCACCTAAAGAGGGACACAAACTGGACTCTCAGACTGGAAATCAGACGCTCTACCAACTATGGGCCATCCTGGCTCAACTGGGAGCCCATAGAAAGATCATGTGCATACACTGCACTCATTTCAACTCAACACCAACAGGTCAGTCATTTGTTGGTTCATTTCTCAAAGCAATACCCTGACCAATCAGAGTCAACCTACGTGGTTTAAAACATTTTAAAATCCACCAGTTCTCTGTCTGTCATCATTAATTGATAGATTCTCCATGGCAGCATCTCTACCAATCATAGAATCAAAAACTAGAAGCAAGGGTGGGCCATTCTCTCACTGTCCCTAGTTCGCTTGCCCCCACCCCCAAATAACCCTTAATATCTTTAAAATCACCCACCTGCTTTTTTAAAAATATACTCAATGACTTGGCCTCTACAGCTTTTTGTAGCAGAGAACTGACCACCCTCTGAGTGAAGAAATACTTCCTCATGTCCATCCTAAGTGGCCGATCGCGTATTCTGAGACCGTGTCCCTGGTGCCTGGTCCTCATTCAGGGGAAACATTCCCTCGGCACCTCGTCTGTCCTGCCCTCATTTTTCTAAACTCTGACTGGCAAGTGGACTTTACATTCACCAATCAGAACTCTCCTCTCATACAACATAAATATTGGTTCCCCCTTAAAATGGCATTCTTGCAAATTAATACAGAATCCCTACAATGCACAAACTGGCCATTCGGTCCATCGAGTCCATACTAATGGACAAAAGAGTATCCCACCCAGATCCACGCCTACTCTATCCCCATAACTTCACATTAACCATGGCTAACTCACTTAACCTGGACACTATAGGCAGTTTAGCACGGCCAATCCACCTAACCTGCACATCCTTGGACTGTGGAAGGAAACCAGAAGAAACCCGCGCAGACACGGGGAGTACGTGCAAACACCACACAGACAGTCGCCCTAGGATAGAATCGAACCTGGGTCCCTGACACTGAGGCAGCAGTGCTAACCACTGAACCACCTTGCCACCCAAATTGTCCTGATGAGTACAAGATGAAAAACTCTTTATAACACGCCTTGCCATCAAAGCTCAACCCCGTTCCTCAGATGCACAGCAGACACTTGGACCTCATACTCTACCTTCAAGACTACGTGCTCCAAGAAGTTTGAAACGCCATTGTTTTTCTCATTCTCGTACCTGCTGCCAACATCGATCCACACGCCGACCTGCATAGAGACAGGAACAATGAGCTTAATGTCAGCTTCGTGGCTAAGTTATTGCAGGGAAGGTGCACTGTGCGGCAGCTCACTGAGTGAAGAAATGTTTTGGCAGAATGAGCTGATTCAGAGCATTTGGCTAAGCAGGTAACTCAGCCAAGGATAGGGCACCCATCAAAACACAGCAATGCACAGGTCTTGCATGAAGTTAGCTGTGATGCCTTCAACAGTCAAATAGCTCAATGAGATTCACGACCCAAAATCACAAAGAACTGGCAGAGGGTCTGGCGTGTGTCTGGAAAACCTGGAGGTGAAGAGTTGCAACTGGAATGACTGGGAACAATATATCGAAAATGAGCTGGTATCACACAGGTATAATGAACTTTGGAGGCGAAAAGATTCAACTCTCACCCCCATTTGCAATGTCTTAGACCTGATTTGCTTTAGGAATCATCATTCTACACAAATTAAAGCAAAATACTGTGGATGCTGGAAATCTGAAATCTTTAAAACTGAAATGGAGATGAAACATTAAATCTGTTTCTCTCTCTCTCTCCACAGATGTTACAAATCTGTTGAGTTTCTCCACCATTTTCTGACATTATTTCAGATTTCCAGTGCCCAGGATGTGGGCGTTGGGGGATATACCTGAACAGACAGTATTGAAGAAATGGGTAGCAGCAAAGCTTGCTCACAGTGCATGTCGGCTGATCAGATTCTTCTGTGGCCACACGGAGCCCATTGTCTAGTGCTGACAGCTTTGTTTCAGGAATGTTGCTGACGGTTTGAGCGTAAGACACTGCACTCTGAAATCGCTTTGCTCTGAGCAGAGTCGGCTGTGGGGAGAGGGGGAGAGAGCAAGGCAGCAATCAACAAAAACCCATAACCCCACCTCACTCAGCCCATCCACTGCTCACTCAAATCCCCACTCCCTTCCCCCCGCCCACTCTGCCCCATTCACACCCCTCCCTTCCCCCCCACTCTACCTCGTTCTCCCCCCTCCCCCCACTCTGCCCCTCCCCAATTCTCACACCCTACACCGCACTCTGCCCCCTCCCCCTCACTCAACCCCATTCTCCCCCCTCCCCCCCACTCTGTCCCCTCTCCCCATCCCCCTTCCCCACATTCTGTTCCCCCCACTCTGCCCCAATCTCCCCTTCCCCATTCTCCCCCCTCCCTCCACTCTGTTCCCCTCCCCCCCATTCTCTCCCCCCCCCCCCCCCCACACTGTCCCCCCCACCCCCCACACTGTCCCCTCCCCTCACTCCCCCCGGTTCTCTCCCCTCCCCCATGGCCCCTGAACCCGCCCCAGGGTTTGACCTTCGCGGTGTCCGAGCTCGGCCTCACTCCGAAGGCCGCTGTTGCCCGACTCCCGCTGACCATTTGCCCGCGCGCGGGATCCACTGGCCCTGCCCCCGACCCCACCGCATCCCCATCCCCGACCTCGGACCCCGGGACTCACGGCGCCAGCCCGGAGAAGCGCACACCCCGCTCGGAGAACACCCGGCACCGCCATCACTGCCAGCGGGCTGACTCCTCCCGGCACAGCGCCTCCTTCAGCCCCGGAGGTCTCACTCCTCCCGGCACAGCGCCTCCTTCAGCCCCGGAGGTCTCACTCCTCCCGGCACAGCGCCTCCTTCAGCCCCGGAGGTCTCACTCCTCCCGGCGCAGCGCCTCCTTCAGCCCCGGAGGTCTCACTCCTCCCGGCGCAGCGCCTCCTTCAGCCCCGGATGTCTCACTCCTCCCCGCACAGCGCCTCCTTCAGCCCCGGAGGTCTCACTCCTCCCGGCACAGCGCCTCCTTCAGCCCCGGAGGTCTCACTCCTCCCGGCACAGCGGCCCCTACAGCCCCGGAGGTCTCACTCCTCCCGGCACAGCGCCTCCTTCAGCCCCGGAGGTCTCACTCCTCCCGGCGCAGCGCCTCCTTCAGCCCCGGAGGTCTCACTCCTCCCGACACAGCACCTCCTTCAGCTCCGGAGGTGTCACTCCTCCCCGCACAGCGCCTCCTTCAGCCCCGGAGGTCTCACTCCTCCCGGCGCAGCGCCTCCTTCAGCCCCGGAGGTCTCACTCCTCCCGGCACAGCGGCCCCTTCAGCCCCGGAGGTCTCACTCCTCCCGGCGCAGCGCCTCCTTCAGCCCCGGAGGTCTCACTCCTCCCGGCGCAGCGCCTCCTTCAGCCCCGGAGGTCTCAGTCCTCCAGACACAGCGCCTCCTTCAGCCCCGGAGGTGTCACTCCTCCCGACACAGCGCCTCTTCCAGACCCGGAGGTCTCAGTCCTCCCGGCGCAGCGCCTCCTTTAGCCCCGGAGGTGTCACTCCTCCCGGCACAGCGCCTCCTTCAGCCCCGGAGGTCTCACTCCTCCCGGCACAGCGCCTCCTTCTGCCCTGGAAGTCTCACCCCCTCCCGGCACAGCGACCCCTACAGCCCCGGAGGTCTCACTCCTCCCGGCACAGCGACCCCTTCAGCCCCGTAGGTCTCACTCCTCCCGGCACAGCGACCCCTACAGCCCCGGAGGTCTCACTCCTCCCGGCACAGTGGCCCCTACAGCCCCGGAGGTCTCACTCCTCCCGGCACAGCGCCTCCTTCAGCCCCGGAGGTCTCACTCCTCCCGACACAGCACCTCCTTCAGCTCCGGAGGTGTCACTCCTCCCCGCACAGCGCCTCCTTCAGCCCCGGAGGTCTCACTGCTCCCGGCACAGCGCCTCCTTCAGCTCCGGAGGTCTCAGTTGTCAAAGTTGTCCTGGTGGAACATGTGTCTTTAATATTAATTATTTAATTTCTGATAATTTAAACCAGACACACAGAAACTCACCTCCTGCCGTAATCTGTTAAATTTCAAGCGGTAAAGAATCTTCCCAAATCTCATTATTTAAAGTAAAAGTTAACAATTTTATTCTTTAAGTCCAAACATTAAACACCTATTTACATTTCCTCTCTGTTAAACCTATCTTTTATCTCCCAGTCCCAATACTTGTCCAATAAATTCCCTCTTACATTTGCTGCAATTCAGGTTTAAACCCGGTTGTTATATTCGGATGTGAACTCTCTGTAGATTTCTCTGGATCAGCTGCTTTTCCAATTCCCTGGGGACAGGTACCTTTCACAGATCGCTGTTGGTAGATCTTTGCTGCTCTCCCCCCGATGTTCAACATATCTGGTTTTAAACCTCAAAACATCGGATATTTTATTGGTTTGATGTCATCCCAAACAGTAAAATTCAAATTCGATTGGATTTTGGTCTCTCGGGCACAATTTAAACTGTTTGGATGAATTTTTGTTTCATGGCAACACAGAACCAGCTATTTGTGTCAACCAAGTGTTACATTTTTAAACTGTTCAGCGCACTGTCTGCTTCAATCAGTCCTTGCTCGATCCCTCAGTCTCTTAAAGGTACAGTACGTACCTACACCTTCATAACACCTCCCCCCAAAGGAAACAATAAAACATCATAATGAAAAGATGGCTTCATTTTTTTCTCTATTTCTTAACACATTACCATGACATACGTATGACTTTAATCTAAGTTCATATTAACTTCTTCACGTACATATATAACATTGAATAGATAGCAATCAGTTAAATCCACCATAATGCATCAGCGATTACATTCTTACAGTATACAACATTTACAATTTGTAAATTAAAATTCTGTAACATAAGACTCCATGAAATAGTCTCAGATTCTTGTCCTTAAAGTGTTATAAGAATGTAAGAGGATTGTTATCCGTGTACACAACCATCTCCAACACATTGTTCGTGATGTACCCATTAAAATGTTGCAAGACCATTACCAAAATCAATAGTTCTTTTTCATTCATGGCGTGTCTCCTCTGGTGGATGTTGAGTTTCTGTGAAAAGTAACCAACTTGCAGTTCAATCCCATCCTCATCTTCCTGTAGCAGTACAGCTCCAACTCCGATGTCACTAGTATCGATGGCAACCTTGAAGGGTTTTGAAAACTTTGGTGTAGCTAAAACTGATGCTGTGGTTAATATTGCTTCTAACTGGTTAAAAGCCTCCTGGCATTGTTCTGTCCACCGAAACCTGTGTTCTTCCTCAGCAAATTGCTTAACAGTGTCACTACACTGCTGAAGTTTGGAATAAACTTCTGATAGAATCTGGTTAGTCCCAAGAATTGAAGCATTACTTTCCTCAAAGTTGACCATGGAAATTCCTCGATAAGCCTTCATCTTTGCGTTCCGTGGGGTCAACCTTCCACGACTGATATTATGTCCCAAGAACGTCACCTCTGTTTATGCAAATTCAGTTTTATTTAAGTTTATTATTAGTTTTGTTTCTTGTAGTCATTCAAAGAACACTGCCAACTGTCCCATGTGATCTCTCCAGGACTTAGTAAAGATCACTACATCGCCCAAATAGACTGCACAGTTTGTTAACCCAGTCACAACTCTGTTCATGAGTCTTTGGAATGTGGCAGGTACATTCTTCATTCCAAAGGGCATCACTTTAAACTGATATCGCCCATTTAGGGTTACAAACGCAGAAATTTCTTTCACCATCTCTGATAAAGGTAACTATCAGTAACCACGCAGTAAATCCAACTTGGTGATGTAACTGGCTTGTCCGACTTTCTCGATACAGTCCTCCAATCTCAGTTTTGGATATGATCTGATTTTGTAATGGCATTGATCTTCCAATAATCTACACAAAATCATTAAGTCCCATCCAATTTGGGAACTAAGACGATCAGTGAACTCCACTCGCTCTGACTCAGTTTGATGATATCCTCATCGAGCATGGCCTCTCCCTCCATCTGGACCTGTCTGGCTTTCAGAGGATTAAGCCGATAGGAGTATTGTTTTATCAGAACAGCATTCCCTATGTCTACTTCATGCACAACAGCACTAGTCCTCCCCATCTGATTCTCACATATGTCCTTATACTTCAGTAACAAACCTTTCAACTGCATTCTGTACTCCTGACACCAGAGTTTACTAACCTATCCCACTCCTCAAGGATTTCTTCAGTTTTTAACATATTTTGAGGCACACCAAAATTCACATCATCTGGATTTGATTCCTCACTCTGTGGAACAGTAACTATCACCTGTTTCTCCAGTTCTTTCTCTCTAGTATAATACAGTTTCAGCATGTTCACATGATATACCCGATACCGTTTTCTTCAATCTGGCATCTTTACCAGATAGTTCACCTGACTCAGTTTTTTCTCAATTTGATAGGGACCACTAAACCTGGCTTTGAAGGGATCTCCTATCACTGGTAGCAGTACTGACACATCATGCCCTCGGAAAAACGTCCAAGTCTCAGAGCTTTTATCTGCCATCTGCTTCATTCTACACTGTGCCCTCTTTAGGTGCTGTTTAGCTAACTCACCTACTCTATTTAATCTCTCCCTCACCTCTGATACATAATCTTGAAGATCTGAACCCCTCAAGAGAGGCCTCTTGGTTTGAAATCGGTCAAAAGAATCAACAGAATGCGGTCTGCACAAAGCAAGGGTCATTAGTTTATTAAATTAAGGCATCTTGATGCAATTCTGTCCAGCCACACAGAGGTTCAAGCTTCTGTGTTCCATGGTGAAGTTGTGCAATTACATTAGAAAATTACACATTATTTATTTTTTTTAAGAGACAGTACAGCCTTAATTACAGGAAAATACCAATCACATATTATAAGATGACATGATTTACAACAGGTTAATACAATGATATTTCCTCAGAAAGGGTCCTTAACTACAATAAAAGTCCAATCAACATGATTGACAACAGGCTAATCCAATGATATTCCCTGGAAAGAAATCTTAATTATGTAAATCATCGTGCTATGGTAGCAGTTCAAGGTTAGTTTGAATGGTCAATTAATGTGTCAGTTTTCATTTTATGAAAACTCCAACATCCTCTTTGGATTTTAGCTTAATTCTGCAAAACAACAGTACAAGTTCACAGAGTTCAATCATTATTCTCAGCCATTTTGTTGTATTATTTTAAGTTGAAAAACTATTTTGTGGTTAGTAAAAACCTACATATACTTGTTGCTTCTGACAATAAACACAATTCAAATTTTAGATCCTCAATCTAAGTGTGAGATCTCTGACTTCAGTCCTGTGAATTTTTCTTTAATTAATTTCAAAGGGCCTCTCACTTCATGTCTGAATATTAACTCAAAGGGAATAAACTGAGTAGATTCATTTGGAGCATCCCTAATGGCAAAAAATACAACTAGGATACCACCTCTACCGCCTTTTTTTCCTTAAAATTCATAATGGAACTGCCTCCAGAAATCTGGTGGACACATTCATTATGGTTAACAAGTACTGGTTCCCAGTTTTAGATCTCGGGAGGAGACCTACACAATCAGTTACAACCCGTGTGAAAGGTTCTTCAAATGTGGGAATTGGCAACAAAGCGGCTGGTTTTATTACTGCCTGTGGCTTACCCACCATTTGCCATGTATGACATGTACAGCAAAAGTTAACCACCTCCTTGTGCATTCCAGGCTATAAAATTGTTTTTGTACCTTAGCTTGAGTCTTTCATTCCCCTAAATGACCTCCTACAGGTAGTTCATGTGCTACCTGTAACACTTCCTGTCTGTATACTACTGGCAATGCAAACTGGTGCATTTCAGCCCAGTTCTCCTCTGCACTAACCTGTCATGGTCTCTGTTTCCACCTTAGGATTTTATCTTTCAGAAATTAACCCTCAGGAATATTCTCTGCCTCCTTTTCAGAGTACGCATCCACATATATATCTTTTATTGTTTTGTCTTGCTGTTGCAAGTCCCTTAGCCTGTCAGGGGTAAACACTTCTGTCTGACCCTCTGCCTGTTCATGTTTTTCCTGCACTATTACATCAAGCAGGGAGTCCGCTAACTGAACCTCAACTCCTTCACCTTTCTCTTTATTTTTCACTTTGTGCCGTGACTTACGATAGTGGAATCTTGTTACTACGCAGTCTGGGAAAATACCAGGATAGTTTTGTTTTAACTCCTCTGTTTCTTGGTCTTCCTTGGGCTTCTCCACAACGTGGGTGTCACTCCCATGTTGGATCCTCCCAAATCATTCCCAAGAACAAACTGGATTCCTGGAACTGACACTCTGTCAATCACTCCCACTGTTACTTCCCCAATCTTGGATTGGCACTCCAATCTGATCTTACATAGGGGAGCACTAAATTTCTGTCTATCAGTGCCCTTCTGAAATAACCAGCACTGTAATTTTCTGTGTCCCATTACAGTGAAAACACCTGAGACTTTCACTACCTTTTCACTCTTTGTCTTTAACCTGTGATGAATACTTATCAGTGTTCTCTACTCTTTGTTTTATAGTGTAGGATCTCCCCTTCTCCCAACTTCTATCCCTCACACGATGAAATTCTGGCCAGAAGCTTGTCTTATGCACCAACATGTACTCATCTGCTAACTCTGCTGCGCTTCTCACTTCCTGAACTTTCTGTTTATCCATGTGAATTCTTACCATCACTGGAAGTGAGTTTTTAAACTTCTCCAGCAGATTAATCTCTTGTAGAGCTTCATAGATCTTATCCATTTTTAAAGTCCACACCCATCTATCAAAATGACTCTGTATAATTCTTTCAAACTCAACATAAGTCTGATCTGGTTTCTTCTTTGTGTTTCTGAACTGCTGTCTATATGCTTCTGGTACCAATTCATAAACACTTAAAATAGCCTGTTTGACCTCTTCATAATCTCTTGGCACCTCATCTGACAGCGTGGCAAATACCCACTAGCTCTGCCGACCAGTTTAGTCTGAAGTAGCATTATCCATAAATCTTCGGACCACTCCATCTGCCTAGCCAAATTTTCAAATGAAATAAAGAAGGCTTCAACATCGTTCTGATCAAAATGTGGCAGAGTTTTGATATTTGTATATATCGCTACCTTCTCTTTTAATCTCCATCCTGTTAACTTGACTTTGATGACTAAGTCGCAACTTCTCAAGTTCAAATCTTTCTCTTTTTGCTCAGCTAAGAATCTTCTCTCTCTCTTTCCTCTGTCTTCTCTTTCTCTCTCTTTTTTTTCCTCTCCCTCTTTTTCCTCTTTCTCTTCTCTCTCCCATTGTTCATCTTCTAACTCCATTTTCTTCAATTGTAATTTAAGTTTTTCTAACTCTACTGCACTTGTTTGTTTCTCCGACACATCTAAGTGGTTTGAGTAATTTCCTTACAATTTCAGCTTTATGTTTGTCCTTGGTTTAACCGAATTCTAGCCTCTTTCCCAATTTTAAGAGTAGGGTCATTTCTTTCTAAATTTTCTTGGCAAATTTGAGAATCATTTTCAAACCCCAGAAACTCTTTACTAATTTTAAGAGCCAGTTCTCTCACTTTTAATTTAACCAACTACATGTAACCAAAACTAAACAAATTGTCTCACCTATGTTTTATTTAAAGATCTTGGACACTAACCGGTAAGTGTTTAAATCTACTGGGCTTTTCTCGTACCCCAAATCTATTCAAATCTGTCCAAATCTCAGACTGGATCTGTCTAAACCTGTTCAAATCATGAATCTGAGACCCAAACTGTTCTATTTCTTGCGACTAGCCCCCAAACTCTTACAACACAGAGTAAACCCGTCTGCTAACTTAAACCTGACACACAGAGAAGCTAACCTCGTGCCTTAACCTGTTAAATTTCGAAAAGTAACTATCCAAGATCTCACTATTTAAAGTAACAATTAACAATTTTATTTTCTTTAGTCCAAAAGAGAACATTCAACAACTATTTACAACTCCTTTCTGTTAAACCTATCTTTTACCTCCCACTCTACAATACTGGTCTGATAAATCCCCTCTTAAATTTTACAGCAAATCAATTTCAAACCTAGTTGTCATCATCAGATGTCGAACTTTCTCTGTAGATTTCTCTAGGTCAGCTTCAGTCTTCTGCTGCACAAATTTCTTAGGGACAGGTACCTTTCAGAGAGCTGTGTTGATGGCTGTTATTACTTGGTAGCTTTTTGCTGTTCTCCCTCTGACTGTTCAATATGTCTGGTTTTATACCCCAAAAACATCGGATCATTTAATTGGTTTGATGTCAACCCAAACAGTAAAATTCAAATTCGATTGGACTTTGGTCTCTGGGGAATAATTTAAACTGATTGGCCAAATTTGAATTTGTTTTTGTACCATGGCAACACAGAACCAGCTATTTGTGTCAACCAAATGTTACATGTTTAAATTGTTCAGCACACTGTCTGCTTTCAATCCTTGCTAGTTTCCTCTCTCTCTTAAAGGTACTGTACACACCCACACCTTCATAACAACAGGAAGTAGGGTGTAAGGATAGACGAAGGGCTTTTGCCCGAAATGTTGATTTTCCTGCTGCACAGATGCTGCCTGACCTGCTGTGCTTTTCCAGCACCACACTAATCTAGACTGTGAGGATAGATTGACAAGTTAGCTGTGGGAGTTGGTGGTCCACCTATCCCCAGAAATGGACACAAAGATGTTGAGGAGGGGGAGGGAGGACTCAGAGATAGACCAGGTGAAGGTGAGAGCAGGGTAGAAATTCGAAGCAAAATTAATGAACATTTCCAATTCCTGATAAGGAAGCAGCACTGATGATGTCATGGATATATCTGTGCGTTGGGCCAGAATAGGACTGGAACCAGGAATGTTACACATACCCCATAAAGGGAAAAGAATAACCCACCTGAACTATAGAAAGTGAGAGGAGCTAAAAGAGAAGTTGTTCAGGGTGAGGATGAGCTCAGCCAGGTAGCGGAGGATGTTGGTGAATGGAAACGGTTCAGGCCTTTTTACCAGGTAATCTGGAACTTGGAAATACAGAGTCTCCAGACGAGCGACTGATGCTTTTGGACTGAGATGAGGAGCAATGTCCGAACATAGAACAAAGAAAGTTTACAGTCCAGGAACAGGCCCTTCGGCCCTCCAAGCCTGAGCCGATCCAAGTGTACTGTCTAAACCTGTCAGTGAATTCCCAAGTATCTGTATCCCTCTGCTCCCCACCTGATCATACATCTGTCCAGATGCATCTTAGATGAATCTACCGTGCCTGCCTCTACCACCTCTGTTGGCAACACGTTCCAGACTCCCCCCACCCTCTGTATGAAGTACTTGGTGCGTATACCCCACTTAAACTTTCCACCTCTCACCTTGAAAGTGTGACCTCTCGTTATTGAATCCTTCACCCTGGGAAAAAGCTTGTCTCTATCCCCCCTGTCTATGTCCTTCATGATTTTGTAAACCTCAATCAGGTCCCCCCCTCAATCTCCTTTTTTCTAATGAAAACAAAACAAACCTACTCAACCTCTC
The DNA here is from genome assembly GCF_020745735.1 of Hemiscyllium ocellatum. Lineage (NCBI taxonomy): Eukaryota > Metazoa > Chordata > Chondrichthyes > Orectolobiformes > Hemiscylliidae > Hemiscyllium > Hemiscyllium ocellatum. The sequence goes on along the minus strand of NC_083414.1, from coordinate 903,550 downwards.
TTCATAGCTAGCACCTTCCATACCAGGCAACATCCTCAAACCTTCTCTGCACCCTCTCCAAAGCATCCACATCCTTTTGGTAATGTGGTGACCAGAACTGTACACAGTATTCTAAATGCGGCCGAACCAATGTCTTGTACAATTTTAACATGACCTGCCAGCTCTTATACTCAATACCCCGTCCGATGAAGGCAAGCACACTATATGCCTTCTTGTCCACTCTATCCACCTGTGCAGCAACCTTCAGGGTACAATGGACCTGCACTCCCAGATCTCTCTGCTCATCAACTTTTCCCAAGGCTCTTCCGTTCATTGTATAATTCACTCTAGAATTAGTCTTGCCTGAATGCATCACCTCACATTTGTCTGGATTGAAATCCATCTGCCACTTTGCCACCCAACTCTCCAGCCTATCTATATCCTCCTGTATTCTCTGACAGCCCCTTATGCTTTCTGCTACTCCACCAATCTTCATGTCATCTGCAAACTTGCTGATCATACCAACAGTGCCCCTATCCAGATCATTTATGTCTCTTACAAACAACAGTGACCCCTGTGGCACAGTAGATTCACTTAAGATGCATCTGGACAGATGCAGGAGTAGGATGGGGAACTGAGGGATACAGTTGCTTAGGAATTGACCGACAGGTTTAGACAGTACATTTGGATCGGCTCAGGCTTGGAGGGCCAAAGGGCCTGTTCCTGGGCTGTAAATTTTCTGCTCAGGGGATTGTGAATCATTGGAATTCTCCATCCCAGTGAATATATTTAAGCTTGAGTTAGGGTTTCTCGAGGGATTAGGTGTGTGAACGAGAGAGTGGAGGTGAAACTCAGGCTCAGCCAGTGTTGTATCAAAGGGTGGAGCTGGTCTGATGGGCTACTCTTTATATTCTTATGTTAATTCTAGCCCGATAGATTCATTAACAAAAACGCAGCAGATCTGCCAGTTTCTGTCCTGAAGAAGAATCACTTGACCCAAACATTAACTTTCTCTCTTCACAGATGCTGCCAGACCTACTAGGTTTCTCCAGCAGTTTCTGATTTCCAGCATTTGCAGTCCTTCTAGTTTTGTTGTTCCTGAATCTGCGGTCTCCTTATCCCTTCCCCGCCTTGTAATAGATTCTTTGATACGTATTACTCTCCTGTCTTTCGTTCCTTCTTTCTCTTGCTTACATTTCAGAAGGCATCACAAAGTTCCCATTCCCCTGTGTTCAGACAGCTCACTGTCACTGTTCAAAGATCATAATTCCATGTGCTATTTTGTACCTAATGTTCCCCACCAGATCCATTATGCTTCATGTATTTAGATTAGATTACCATAGGTTTAGATTAGATTACTTAGTGTGGAAACAGGCCCTTCGGCCCAACAAGTCCACACCGACCTGCCGAAGCGCAACCCACCCAGACCCCTACATTTACCCCTTACCTAACACTACGGGCAATTTAGCATGGCCAATTCACCTGATCCGCCCATCTTTGGAATGTGGGAGGAAACCGGAGCACCCGGAGGAAACCCACGCAGACACGGGGAGAACGTGCAAACTCCACACAGTCAGTCGCCTGAGGCGGGAATTGAACCCGGGTCTCAGGCGCTGTGAGGCAGCAGTGCTAACCACTGTGCCACCGTGCCGCCCACATTTACGTACATGCTGTTGAATCTTGTGATAGATAGTGGACATCACCCTCAGACAACTCTCTTATTTCTCAATTCTGTTGCCATTTGTCTCGACCCCATCTCTTGGACTTTGTTTTTCTTCTGTGCTTCAAGTGGCACCCCCCACTCCACCTCACCCCAACAATTAACACTGGATCCCACTCCCAGTTGTATTTTGCTGCAGTCTTCACCCCATAGTCTAATTGGATATTCTAGAACATTCCCTTAAGGGATAGGACTTTCACATCTGGGAGCTGGAATCTAATTGAATTATAGATTATTCCCAAACAAGGACTACCACATTTCTCACTGGAATCTAACCGGATTAGAAGTTTATGGAGACCATTTCTGAAGTTCAAAAAAATGATGAGTGTAAAGTATTTGCACAAAGATTCTTCTAACGGGACCTTCCAATGAATGATAGAGGGGTCAGGAACAGAAGTGGGATTGTGCCTTAGTAAGAATGTGCTCAAAATTCAACATCAGCTCCACTTTGTGGTCAGTCTCCAGATCCCATCATTCCAAATATCCCATTGCATCCTTGAATCTCCTCAGGGAACGGGCGCCTGGTGGAAAAGCATTCACAGAGCAGAGAGATTGTAAAGTTTCAACGTCAGGAAGGTGTTGGCGTACTCGTGATGTCACTGAACTAGTAACCTAGTGTTGCGAACTTGGTGTGTGTAAAATTGTCTGAGTAGCAGTTTAACATACACAGAGAGCACCCAAATTAAAACATTTTGTATTGAACAGCCAAGCAGCACTTTCACCAAGATAGCAAGTCTTTTAAATTTAGCCAATCAATTTAAATCAAGCCCTTAGATATTAAAAGCCAATTAAGTTTAAATCTGATGGTTTTGACTATCTAGAACCAATCCAATTGTTTAGAAATTAATAGGTTATTAAGGATATAAAAGTTGAGGGCAGTTGGAAAATCAGAGAGCCAACTGCTGTCTGAAGAGATAACAACTTGCAGCTCTGAGAGAAAGTACCATCTCATTAATAAAGGTACCACTGCATTCTTAGCTAATATTCCAGACAGCAGAATTCACAGAGAGAATACCTCTCACAGAAGCACTGACACAAGAAGAGAGTTAAAAATCACACAACACCAGGTTATAGTCCAACAGGTTTAATTGGAACCACTAGCTTTTGGAGCACTGCTCCTTCTCCAAATCATTGTTGCAGAGAGGTGTTCCTGACTCAAGAATTCGAAGGAGAAAGATGTCCCTAAAAGAAGATCAGCAGAGAGGGCAGGGAGCAATCTGGGAGACATATCCTGGCTGTAATTTTGAGAAATTAAGTTCTACTGTTTTGTTTATATAACTGGGAATTGTATTTATTGAAACAACAAACCATTAGGATTTTGTTTAATTTGAGAATAGTTAGTAGTTAGAGGGGAATTGTTCAGTGTGTTAATGGTTCTATAGGTTGGTCACTGTAGGAGTTAGATAAATAAATTGTTACTTGTTGATTATAGAGTGAGTGAAAGAATTTCATTTCATTTAAACTCTCCTTTATAACAGACTGGGGAGTGTGAAGTTGGTTATACCATTGTTCACACTTTTTTTAACACACACTGAGGTGAAGCGTGCCTCTCTGGGTGTTTTGGTTTTAGTTATCAGCGCGGGGGGGGGGAGCAGTGGTGGTTAACCTTCACTTTCTAACA